>NC_134541.1:64268476-64578218 GCF_050624435.1 Tenrec ecaudatus | reverse complement strand
GTCCTAGCTAACAGTATAAGGCAAAGAAAAGACATCAAAGGTATTTAACTGGGGAAGGAAAAAGTGAAACTATCGTTATTTACAGATGATGATTTTATATATGGAAAATTCCAAAAGCTCCACAAGGGGAGTACTGGAAGCAACAGAGGAGTATGGAAAAGTTGCAGGATACAAGATCAACAAACAGAAGTCTATCAGGTTGCTATACACATCAGATAAGATCACAGAAGAGGGGATAAAAAACGTGTACCCTTCACAATAGCCAAGCAGAAATTTAAATATCTAGGGATATAACTGACTAAAAAAACAAAAGATCTCTACAAGGAAAATTACAGAACACTATTACAAGAAACCAAGGGTGACCTCAAATAGAAGGATATCCCATGCTCATGGATTAGAAGACTCACGATAGCAAAGATGTCAGTTCACCCAAGGCACTATATAAGTTCAAAGCTATCCCAATCCAAATACCATCATCTTTTTTTCAAAGAATTGGAAAAACAGATTACCAACTTCATATGAAGAGGGAAGAAACACAGCATTAGCAGAGAACTCCTCAAGAAGGATAAAGTTGGAGGACTTGCTTTACCTGACTTTAGCAATTACTCTACAGTAACAGTGGTCAAAACAATGTGGTATTGGTATAATGATAGATATTCAGACCAATGGAAAAGGATTGAAAACCCAGAAATAAAATCATCAGCATACAGACAACTGATCTTCAATAAGGTCCCAAAAAATTTCAAAAGGGAAGTGCATGCCTTCTTCAATACATGGTGCTGGAAAATATGGATAGATCGCTGCAGAAAAATGAAGCAAGACCCTTACTTCACTCCATGCACAAGAATAAATTCAAGGTAGATCACAGACCTCAAGGTAAAACCCCAAACTATTAGGACTATAAATGAGAGAATTGGAACAAACCTGAAAACTTTGACTCAGGGAATACATAGGCTATCGGAAATAGGGAAGGACACAAACACAGAGGAGGCACAAGTTGACAAGTGGGATAAACTAGAGATAAAACACTTGTATACATGAAAAGATTTCGCTGAGAGAATAAGAGAGACCACAGAATGGGAAAACATCTTTAGCAATGACACATCAGACAAAGACCTTATTACTAAAATCTACAATACTCTGCTGGCTTACAACAAGAAAAAAAAAAAACCAATTGAGCACTGAGAACATGGTCAAAGGACCTGAACAGAAGCTTCTCAAGGGCAGAAATCCAAGTGGTCAATAAACATATGAGAAAATGTTCCAGATCTCTAGTCATAATAGAAATGCAAATTAAAACAACTATGAGATACCACCGAACATCCTCATATATAGCCCAATTCAAAAAATTAGAAAGTAACACGTGTTGGGCTGGGGAGAGATAGGAACTCTTGTCCACTGCTGGTGGACCTGTAGGAATGTACAGTCATTATGGACATTGATTTGGCAAAATCTAAAACAGATGGAAATTGAGCTACGATACAGGAGCAATCCTCCCTACTGGGCTTATACCCAGAAGAGACAAGAAACAAACCACGGCAAGACATCTGTGCTCCAATGTTCATCGTGGTGCCATTCACAATTGCAAGGAGTTGGAAACAACCCAGATTTCCATCAACAGACGAATGGACTAAAACACTGTGGTACATACATACAATGGAGTACTATGCATCTCTAAAAAAAACAGTGATGAACGCATGAAGCACATTGTCGCATGGGAAGAGCTGGAGGAAATTATGCTAAGTGAAGTAAGCAAAGCAAAAAAGGCCAAGTACAACATGAGCCTGCTGAGGTAAACTCAAAAAATCCAAAAGGGGCATAGGGAAGAAGCTACGGTATAAATACATTCGTGGCGTGGGGTCCAGGTAATATGGCAGGGGCCAGACTAAATCCAGGTATACATGTAGTAGCCAACTAAAAAGGAGGGGGAAGAAAAGGACATGGGTAGCTAGGGGCACAGGGCACTAACCCACCCAAGGTGAGGGTGTTGTTTATATCTCCACAGGAAAGACGGACCAGATTTCAACCCAATGCTTCAGGACAAGAACGCAACACACTGGCATGAAGCAGGGAACCAATAGAGAGGCCTGAGGGGGCGGTCCATTACCAACTAAGTGGACAGCTCTCTCCCCCCAGAATTCATTTCAAAGTACAGCACTGAAGCTACAGCTCAAAGAGATAGATGTGTCTGATCAGAGCACACAGGAGCAAACAAGGGGGGGAAGGCAAAAAGATCGAAGCACATCCTGACTCACCAAGTCCTGAGGACAGTATTTCTGCTCAGAGCAGCCAATGCTCAGAGACGACCATAGGGCCAGGCCCACCATGAGACATGACATTCCTCACTGATCCAAAGCACCACGGGGGCAACACTGGAGACACATAGCAGGAATTGTGCCCACTCTGACCCCAACACACAGAGGCAAGATGCTGGAGGTGTGCAAAACAGAGCAGCAAGGGGAGCAGAGCAAAGAAGTCCCCAGGGAACACCAAAAATAGACTGTGGGGCCAGGGCATGGTGCCCCATCAGACTCGACTGGAAAACAGTGGTAAGGGACAACAAATAGACCTTGAACTATTTATAGGCTTTTCCTTATTTTGTGTGATTGGCTTTTTATTGTTGTTGGTGGTGGTGGAGCTATAATTTTATTATCTATTGTTGCTTTGTTTTGCTCGGTCTTGTGTTTGTACATATTGTTGCCTTTGCATGTCTATCTGGATGGTTAGGTGGGATAACAAGCTGGAAGAGGGAACAATGGGATGACAATACTGGGGGACATGGGAAAGGGAGAGGAAGAGGGTGTTAACAAACCCAGGACAAGGGAACAACAAGTGACTGAAAATAGACGGCAAGGAGGGTGTAGGATACTGGGTAGTGCTTGATCAAGGACAATATAACCGAGAGGAATTACTGAAACCCAAATGAAGGCAGAGCATGATAGAGGGACAAGAGGAAAGTAAAAGGAATAGAGGAAAGAACTAGGAGGCAAAGGACATTTATATAGATCGAAATATAGGCATGTACATATTTAAATATATTTATATATGACTATGGGTAAATATATATATGTTTATTATTCAGGAAGCATATGGCTATTCGGCCTCTAGTCAAGTACTCCCTCAGCACAAGAACACTTTGTTCTATTAATCCAGCATTCTGAGATGCTCACCTTCCTGACACAATCACTGAAGACAAAGTGGGTGCATAAACAAATGTGGTGAAGAAAGCTGGTGGTTCCCAGCTACCCAAAGATATAGTAACTGAAGTCTTAAAGGCCTGAAGATAAAGAAACAGCCATCTATCTGAGAAGCAACAAAACCCACATGGTAGAAACACACCAGTCTGTGTGCACATGAGGTATCAATAGAATCAGGTATCAGACATCAAAGACTCAGAGCAAAAATTCATAATGTGAATGAGGGGGGAAGTATGGAGTGGAGGCCCAAAGCTAATCTGTAAGCAACTGGACAACCCCTTACAGATGAGTCGTGGGGAGAAGATGGGTCAGTCAGGGTGAAGTATAGCACAGATGAAATAAACAACTTTCCTCTGGTTCTTTAATGCTTCCTCCGTCCCCCACTATCATGACCCCAATTTTACCTTAGAAATCTGTCTAGACCAGAGCATGTACACGGGTACAGATAAGAGCTTGAGACACAGGGAATACAGAACAGATAAACTCTTTGGAACCAATATTGACAGCAGCCATACCAGGAGGGGAAGAGGAAGGTAGGGGGAGAAATAGGGAACCGATCACAATGACCTATTTATAACCCCCTCCCAGGGGGATGGACAACAGACAGAGGGGTAAAGGGAGACATCAGACAGTGCAAGACATGAAAAAATAATAATAATTTAGAAATCATCAAGGGTACATGAGGGAGGAAGAAGGAGGGGTGCGGGGATGAGTAGCTGATATCAAAGGCTCAAATAGAAAGAAAATGCTTTGAAAACAATGATGGCAACATATGTACAAATATGCTTGGCACAATGTATGTATGGATTGTGATAAGAGTTGTACCTGCCCCCAATAAAATGATTTACATAAAAAAGAATATCATATAGGAAGAAAGTAAAAGGTAGTTTTATACAGGAAAGGAAGGAAAGATTAAAGTGGATGCTACAGAAGACTGAAATGTGCTCTTCTGATAGAATAAGGAAGGCAGACAGAAGAAATGATGGTCATGAAGCTGAACAGAAAATTCCAGAGTGCCTCAAGAAGACAAATATGTATTATA
This sequence comes from Tenrec ecaudatus, assembly GCF_050624435.1. NCBI lineage: Eukaryota > Metazoa > Chordata > Mammalia > Afrosoricida > Tenrecidae > Tenrec > Tenrec ecaudatus. The sequence continues at coordinate 64,573,979 of NC_134541.1, read as the reverse complement.
ATTTATTATAAACTATAATATCCCATTATAATATATTATAATGTATTATAATGGAATATCTTATAATGGGATGTGTAAAGACCTAGAATTAGAAAACAAAAAGGAAGGACACACTCAGCATATATTAAACTGAAAAACCTCAAGAAAAAAATCAATTTTCAAGGATCTATGAGCAAAATATTCAACAATGCAGGAAACATCAAAAGAAGATGGAGAGAGTACGCAGAGTCACTGCACCCAAAGAGCTAGTCAACATGCTGGTTCACGAGGTGGCATATGAGTAAGCTGCCCGGAAGGCGTTAGGCAGAAACAAGTCCCTAGGAATTGAAATGTTTCAATAAGCTGATGAAGCACTGGAAGCACCCATTTGTCTATACCCCCAAAATTTGCAAGAGCGCTACATGGCAAACTAACCAGAATATATATGTTTTTGTATCCCTTCAAAATAAAACTGATCCAACAGAATATGCAAATTATAGAAAAATATCATTAACATCACGTGCAAATAAGACTTTGCTGGATATCATTCAACAAAAATTGCAGCAGTATATCAACAGGGAGCTGCTAGAGGTTCAGGCTGGATGGAGGACAGGTCATGGAATAAGTCAGGTGAAAGTCAGACACTGAATAAGGAAAACTTAAGAAGAATTGATACATTTGAATTACAGTGCTGGCAAAGGATATTGAGGGTACCATAAACTGCCAAAAGAACCAACCAATCTGCCTTGGATGGGGGAAATGAGTCTCACGTACTTTGGACATGTTATCAAGATGAGTCCCTGGAGAAGAAGATTATGATTGATAAAGTAGAGTGGGAGCAAAGTGGAATACCTTGAGAAGATGAGTGGACTCAATGTCTACAACCGTGGCTTCAAACACAGGAACCATTGTGGGTATGGTGCAGGACTAGGGGGTGTTCCTTGTACATAAGGTCGCTGTGAGTTGGAACAAAATCAATGGCCCCTATCAGCAACATGCTCAGCACTATCACTGTCTGTTTATTTTTAAGAGTGCTCCTTAAACATCTTCTTTCTTCCTTCTTGTAAAGGGGATGAGAGAGTGAATCTTAGCAGAAAAAAATATATATTAGAGGTTTCTGCTTTACTACTAGGTTGTGTTGTACATCTTAAAATATTTTTAGTTGGGAGCCCCTTACCACCTGGTAACTCTTCGATAGGGATATATTTTATGGTTTTCATGAAAATCTTTTATGTGCTGACCATCCTCTATTTGCTCCTGCAGGTCCACCTTCTCTGTGTTCTGAGAAACAGAACCAGGTTTGCAACTTACAACAATGGACTACGGATTTCTGTTCATTCTGCACATAGGGGCACCAGCCTGTGAGACATCCCGCAGGCAGGAGGAGACTGAAGGAGATTATTTCCCCAATTCCCTTCCTGGCAGATATTCTTTTGTTACAGCTACTCTTCTGTCCAAGGCTGAAGCTGCTGTCAGGAGGCTTTCTCTACTCTTGTCTTTCAAGGTTCAGGCATCAGTTTCTTCCTATTGTCCTTGCAAATAGAAGGGTGACAATTATTATTCTAAATCTCTAGATAGTGGGTTTGAACCACTGACCTTGCAGTTACCCCACAGCAACACCGGGGTTAGTAACCTGGAACACTTATTGCACATGCTTGTAATATAAGAATGAAGAGGTCAAATTGCATTCGATCTCACACTATGAAGTGACACACTGAGTCTAGAACCCAGGTTTACCAATCCCAGTCCAGAGTTATTTTTATTACCCTTTAGGATCATTCATGCATTAATTGAAAACATATTTATGAAATCTCATGATGAAAGCTATTCAAATATTAAAATATTTAGGAAAAATACTCGGAAGACTATTTAAATATCAAAATTAATCGACGGGGTCCTTATCTTCAAGTTTCTTACATCTAGTAAGTGAATGTATGTAAATAGGAAAAAATATAATTTGATCAATGCAATAATAAAATAAGAAGCAAATTTATGTAAAATGGTACAGAAAGTTGAGCCTTGATCTTAAAGCTTTGAAAAATATCGAACAGAGGATGAAAACTTTTATGTTGAACCAACATTATAAGATTTTGAGGACAAAAACTGAGGGTAGTATGTTTCAGGAAATGTATCAGAAACAGTCATAATACTTATATCAAAGTACAAATTAAATGGAGTAGTGAGCGGTCCAATTTTAGAAGTGGATGAGGACAGATCATGGGGATCCTTGTCAACCCCGCTAAGGAACATGAAATCTATACAGGAGGTCAGAAAACAGCAGAAGACTTTGAAAGTAATAAAATAAAATGCTTAGGTTTGTTTTTCAGTTACTCTGACAGCAGTGTTAGATTTGGGCAGAGCAACAGTAGATAAGAGAGAAACTAATGATGGTCCATAATCTTCTGTGCTGTTGTGTTTTGGAAAGTGTCCCTGTGCTTCTTCCATGTGTATCTTTGTGATTTTATTCAAAACCATTTATTACAAACTTACCAGGAGCAATGTCACATGGTCTGCAAGATATACAAGAAGGTAGTCACGCCCCAAACGGAGTCAGAACTCTTGTAGTGCATATTTTTCCCACTAGGTGAGCATCCAGACAATCACTGAGTTAGTGCACACAGTGGTGTCATCTGGGAAGGTTCTCTCTGGCTACAGTGAACTTTTTCGTAGAAGTAGTTTCATTTGACCTTGTTGGTTTGTTTGTTTTTTTGGGGGGGGGAGTTGTTTGGTGTGTGAGTGTGTGTGTGTGTGTGTGTGTATGTGTGTGTGTGTGTGTGTGTGATGGTCAATTTAAGAGAACAGTGTGTGACTATAAAATTTTGTGTCCTCTTGGGAAAATGCCTCAGAAACTTCTGTGAAGTTGACCATAGCGTAAAAGGACAGCACTCTGGGAAAAACTCAAGTGTACGCAAGTGGTTTTCTCATTTCAAAAAAGGTGAAATGTCAATTGATGACAAACCTTGTTCTGGATGTCCGTCAACTTCCTGAATGGACGAAAATGTCCAAAAAATGTGTGCAGTTGTGCAAGACTGACAGCTGACCACCGAAGAGATTAGGAAGTTATCTGGACTACCTCTGAGGTCAGTTCAGCGAATTTTAATGCAAGATTTTGAAATGAGAAGGGTCGCTGTGGAATTTGTGCCTCAGGTTCTGACTGCCCAGGAAAAAGAGTGTCAAGAGGAAACATGCCGTGCTTTGAAAGAACAGCTCTGAAGCGACCCAGACTTTTTTCCCCCAATGTCATTAGTTGTGATGAGCCACAGTGCTCTTTTTACGACCCCGGAAAACAAAAATCAACCCAGTGGAAGATGCGATAGTCACCTTGCCCCCCCCCCCCCAAAAGCTCTTCAAGTGAAATCAAAGATCAAGAGGATGGCTCATTTGTGTTTTGATGTGAGGGGACTAGTGCATTTGAAGTTTGTTCCCCCAGACCAGACTGTTAATCAAGCTTTCTATTTAGAGGAAATGAAAAGATTGCTTAACACTGTGCGACAAACGGCCTGATTTGTGGCAGACAGGGGCCTGGGTCTGCCATCACGACAACGCACCTGCTCGTATGGCCATCTCAGTGTGCCAGTTTGGGGCAGAAATCAGCATGCCTCTCTTGCGCTATGCACCTGTCTCACCTGAACAAGCTCCGTGTGACTTCTTTTTGTTTCTGGAAATTCAGAGGGACACGAAAGGACAGAGATATGATGACACAGAAGAGGTGAAGAAAAAAATGAGGGAGGTGCCGTCAGCCATCCAAACAGATGAGTTTGAAAAAAAGTTTCTAAGAATGGAATTGCAGATTTGACAAATGTATTGAGTGTAATGGAGAGTGCTTTGAAGGTGAGAAGGTTGTTTTGTAAAGAAAAATACGTAGCTTTGGAAAACACTCTGTTTGGGGGAGGTACCCCCTCATAGTATGGCGTTTTTTATGGATTTTCTTTCTTTATTGTATATCAGACAATATTTATTTTATTTTAAGGTAAAACAGCTATAGAGAATAGGCATATAGAGATACCACTATTAGAAGAACTAGGAATCATTTTTGGGTTGTTTTTTTTTTTTTTTGATAAATGGAATCTGAACTTAAAGTTGATGAATGCATTGGACTCTTGTAAGTTAAGGAGCTGAAACCTTCTCAGCAATGCCTCTGCTGTGTCCATTATAATGCTAACTGAAAGTAGAAATCAGAACTTCTATTTCTGACATCTCCCCACCCCAATTCTCTCATTCAATGAAGAAAAAAGTATATACTCTGACCATGTTGCCAACACAGACTAAGATTAGCGAAAATTTCTGGTGGAAAACTAAAGTGGAGAAAAAAACAACAGTTTCTGCTTGATACATGATGCTAAACCATATGACTTACTTTTACTGACTTGCCTAGCTGTCGTGTCAGTAAGGAAAGTCAACTAAAGAAAGTCCAACTAAAATGATTGACTTGGAATCCTTGAGTCTTGCTATACACTAAACCTGATTATAGATCATTCAGACTGTTTCCCTCAAGGGTTCTAGCTAGAAGCCACAGCATAAAACATAAATTCATTGTCCCTGACAGTTTCGAGGTTCCCCCTAACTATATAGGTTTATTTTATTTTTAACTCGTCTAGTTTCAGTTAATTGCCAGAAATACAACCCAAATCCCACATAAAAACTAAATAAATCCATAAAACAAAGGTTGTCCCAGCCATGAATAATTCATTGTAGTCTAGTCTCCACTGCGGCTAAATATAATCTTGAAAAGAACATAAGTAACTTGCTATTGCTGCTTGGTTTTGTTTCTCTGCAAATACATTGTTGTCACCTGTTAAATATAAGCAAGCTCCCAACAATGTAACCGGAAGGTCAGAGCTGGATATCAATTGAGCCCATGGACATACGTTAGGAAGGTGCTGATAGATAACAGCAAAGGCAAAGGAGTTTAAGAGAGGACCATGACAAGAAGGGCCTCGTCTTTTATTTGTCAAAGCATCTGGCCTGTGTCCGTGGCTAGGTCATATATCTGACAATATCCTCCCTTTTAATGCTTTGCAGATCCAGGGTATATACCCTAAGTCTGAACTCTCCGAAGAAATTATGTCAAGCAATAACCAAGGAAGTAGGATTGTAAAAATGAACCAAGGAACAAGGTATCTGGACTCCGTGATTTAAGCAAAAGGGAGCGTATGCTCCATAAGGTGGCAGTGTGAGACCAGAGAGTCATAACTGATTTCTGGACTTCATTCACTCTTAAAACCCTCTAGGATTCTACTCAACATTTACCCTTGGGGGAGTTGGGGAGAGGGGAGGCAGGAGAGAAGTTCACTTTTAATTTTGGAACTTATCTCTATGCATTCAGAGTATGCCTAAAATTCTCATAAACTTATCTCCCCTGGTTTATTATGAATAGATAACAAATTCCTAATGTGGGTAGGAAACAAAAGTATTTTTATAAAGCCTCTGTGCTAAATGTATTCATTATTTTGATCTGATGACTTATGTGATAGTGATGTTTTAGAGGGAGGTATCAAATCTAGATGATTTATCACCCCAACCCCTTTAAAAAACAATCATTTTCTTTTCAAATACTGCGAATAGTTAGAAATTGTAATGTGTGCTGGCATAGGTACACAGCCATCAAACAACCTTGACTTGGGACTGGATCTATTAAAAATGAGATCCAACTGATAAAAACTACTTAAAATCTTAGTAGGCATTCTTTCCTACAAGCAAGGATTGCGACCACATATTAGCAAGTCTGCAGAGAAAGTTAAAAGTAGAAAAGACTCATTGTGTCTATGGAAATAGGTTTCTTTGTTTGATTACTTCTCGTGAGGACTTCCATGGAATAAACATCAAAGACTCAATTCTCATTTATGGCTAAGAAGAACACATTCCCCACCAGACAGTATTTCCTGAGCACTAAATATGTACTTAATGTCGTGCCAGGTGCTGGGGAGGTACAGAAGGATTTCAAATTCAACCTCCTGAGCCAACTCCAAAAAAACACACAGAATAAAAAACTCCAGTTATCTCCTTGATCATTATTCCAACTAGATCTCAGTCTACTCAACAAATTCAAACTTCTTTACCATCACAAAGTTATGGCCTTTAAATCATACCTATCGATATCTTTGGGGATTTCTTAGGTTCATAGAAAAATACTGTTTCAGAACTTGAAGGAAGTGGAATTTGCAACATCTAACTCGGTTCCTTTTGGTTCATTGGATCATGATGTGCTGGCTTTGCATGCTTTATCTTTTAAAAATCCTTATAGAAACTCACTGGGTTTATCTCCATTTTTCAAATAAAAAAATCGAGGCTTAGGCAAATATTTTCTGAATTTGCTCAATATTTGAAATAAAAATTGAAAAGCAAGCTTGCAAAATTGAATCCAAATCTATGAAATTGTACAATGGGATGATGCGGTATCATGGGTTCTTTTATATGGCTTTTCCTTAGTTCCTTTGAAAGCACTTGAAGGGATTTCCCCCCATAGGTCCTCATGAATCATTGTACACCTTCATTCTAGAGCCCGACAAAAAGGAACAAGAAAGGTTTGATACTCTGTATATGTTGATATATATAAAGAACTTGTGCTTTTAATTAGTATGCTTGGTCCTGGGCTACCGCCTTTCTTATCATTAGTAAACATCTTGCAATGATTGGTCACTAATCTACGCCAATGATATTTACATGGCCTGCAAATAAGGGATTGCTTAGTTGATGTCCTGGTAGCAGGGTCATACTGTGAAGTTGATGAGGCATTTTTGGATATATATATATATATATATATATATACAGCCATCACCACAGAGATTGTGTAGACAAAAGAATGGGCCGGAGAGCGGGAGAAGGCGGTATCAGGAGGAAGCAAAGAGAAGAGAGAATAAGCCAAAAAGAATTCAAGAAGCCACCTAAAAAGGGAGACTCCAGATAGAGCAAGATATGACAAAATAACAATGTATAAATTACAAAGGGCACATGAGGGAGGGGGGAGCGGGGAGGGAGGGGGGAAAAAAAGAGGACCTGATGCAAAGGGCTTAAGTGGAGAGCAAATGCTTTGAGAATGATTGGGGCGGGGAATGTATGGATGTGCTTTATACAATTGATGTATGTATATGTATGGATTGTGATAAGAGTTGTATGAGTCCCTAATAAAATGTAAAAAAAGAAAAGGGAAAAAAAAGAAAGAAAGAAAAGAAAATGATGAGGGCAAAGAATGTACAGATGTGCTTTATACAATTGATGTATGTATATGTATGGACTGTGATAAGAGTTGTATGAGCCCCCAATAAAACGTTTAAAAAAATGTTCCTGTATTGACAAGATCTATAACACAGAAAACAGTGAGCTGTTCTTCTGGTACTGAAGAACCATCATTTCATCAAGTTCAAAAAGCCAACAAATAAATCAGCTCATGGCCATCAGATGTTTACATGGCTCCCAAACACAAGAAACCAACTCTCTCTGAGGTAATTTTCTGCTTCGTTTTGTTTCCTTTTAAAACAAGCTTCACTGTATAAAGGATTCTGATCGTAACCTTCAAAAGAAAGGTAGTATCTTGAAGTAGAGCTAAAAATCTACATGAAAATAATGTAGATAACAGGCAGTGGAGCTTGCAGTTTCTTCTACACTTTAATTTGAATGTGTCAGTTCCCACAAGTGTCTCATGAAAACGCAACATTCGCAGCACACTGCACATTAGAAGAAATTTGCTTCTGAAGAGTCGAGCCCTTTGCTAGAAATCCCACATGGGTCCAGGCACAAGGATGCACCGTTGATGTTGAGTTGAGTTGATGACAGTGTGCAGTAGATTGCGCGGGTATCCTTCATTTCATTTGCAAAAACCTGTTTCCTTTTGCTGTTCTAGAGTCACAGAATCAAGAGTGGCCCAAAGCTATCTGAGAATATCTTCCCCAAAGAAAGATACTAAATCTTCCCATTGCTAACGTCACATGTTAGTACATCTACTAGAACCTCTTGAACCCAGCAAGTCTTGGGATAGCATGCAGTTCATTGCAGGGATCTATCATTCTCTTTCTTTAACTCTTTCCTTCCATCTTTGCATGTCTTAAGAACTAGGAATATCAAGTTGTATCATAGTAAATTGCCAGCACAGGACAGAGTTAAACTTGAATTTGAATAAAAGTGGTTTTTAGTATTAGCCTGGTACTAAAAATTCATTTACGGTTTTTCTAAAATTAAAGATTAACTAAATATTCTGTTTTTTTACTTGCTGAATCTTGCAACTCTAATCTCATTCTACCACAAATGCATATTTGACGACTGTGTCAATGAACGCATTGTTGTGAGTACTAAGTACATTTTTTCAAAATAGATTAAAGCAGCGGTTCTCAATCTGTAGGTCGTGACCCCTTTTAGGATCGAATAACCCTTTCATGGGGGTTCCTCGACTCATAACAGTAGCAAAATTACAGTTATGAAGTAGCAACAAAAATAATTTTATAGTTGGGGAGGTTACCACAACATGAGGAACTGTATGAAAGGGTTGTGACATTAGGAAAGTTGAGAACCACTGGTTCAAAGTATTTCATCTTGAAATTACGGTCAAGATATGTTTCAAAAGTTTTATAAGGTAAACTATTCATTAGTAATTAATGAAGCCAAAAACCATTGGATTCATTCAAATTTAGATTTTCATACCTCAGGTCTGTTTAAAATTTGGCCCTTTTGGATATCACTCCTTGAGTAGTGAAACAATGATGCTGGTCTTCACTAAGGTCTGCCCGCAGATCACTCCCTAACAGTTGGTTCCCAGACCAAAGTTTTGCCACTCATTTTAATGTGTAAAGTTTACCTCCACCAATACTGTTTCTTTCCTAATTTATCTTGTACTATTTTGACCAAAAAGGCTGAAAATATCCTACAATTTGTCCTTTGGAAAAAACAGTATTCTGATATGGATCTCTAAGCCCAAATCAGAGACTTCCATATATAAATTGCTTTTATCTCTTTCAAAATTTCTAACTTTGTCCTGAAGATAAGATATCTAAATTTAGCAAATAAAAACACAGGCTCCAAGTTAAATCTAAGTTTAAGATAAATAATGAATGGTTTAGTACAAATATATCTCATATAGTACAAATATACCTCATGTAGTACCCTTCATGAAGACCTCTTTAAAGGGTTGACGGCAAAGAGATAACTTTGAAGACTAAGGTGCACCTGACCCAAGTCATGGTATTTTCAACCCACTCATGGGCATGTGAAAATGGAACATTGAATAAGGAAGGCTGAGAAAGAATCAATACATTTGAATTGTGGTGCTAGTGAAGACTATTAAAAACATAATAGACTAAAAAAAAACATAATGAACTGCCAAAAGAACTGACAAATCTGTTTTATAAGAAGTACAGTGAGAATGTGTCTTAGATTCAAGGATGTACTTTGGATGTTATCAGGAGAGCCCAGTCCTTGGAAAAGGACATTGTGCTAGCTGGATGACTTTATTTCAACCAGACACTCCTAGCTAGGGATGGAGTCAAAACTACCAATGGAGTCACAGCCTGACGACACCTCCTGCCCCTGTGGGTTTTTTATGAGAGGGAACAAATCTGAGCACTGCCCTATTTTCTGCCCCTTTGTCTTTACATACCTTCCCACTGGGACTTCATTGGGGTTCTATGTGTGCCTCTAAGGTGGCCTTCTGTGGGCCACTAGGCCCAGAGAATTATTGGTGCTCAGCAATTATGTTAGTCTGGGTACATTAGAGAAACAAATCCATAGAAACTCATATGTATAAGAAGGAGTTTTATATAAAGGGTAAGCGCACATCAAGAAAACATTCCAACCCAGTGCTGTCCAAGCCCACAAGTCCAACATTAGCCCATATGCCCGACACTAATCCACAAAGTCCTCCTGCATTTCACAAAACACACACAATGATGCCAACTGCAGGAGGAAAGCCGAATCAGTGAACATGTAAGCATCTCAGCACTGGCAGGGGTCTCCACAAGGCTGTTCCAGCACCCAGGGCTGCATCAGGGTAAGTCCATGTGGCTTCTCCTCAGGGATTTCTTGCAGGAAGTGAACCTTGTCAGCTGAAGCAGGGAACTGGATAAGGCAGCTGTACCCTGGTCCAGCCATCAGAAAGCAAGCGACCGGAGAACTAGAAAGTCGAGGCTCACTGAGCCATTTATCGCTCCACCCTTCAATTAACCTCACATGTGTTTATAGGCCAGGTTGGCACAATAAACTTTAACACTCTCAGCAATGCTTACACTAAACATGCATCCACATGACTCTGTACTCCTGACCTGAGGTTTCCTTGTGTCCTGTTTTACCTTTCTGGGTCACTGGCCAGCAGCTCCATGAATCTGAAGAGGACCCCACTAGCATCAGCTTTAGGGACTTCATTTGGACTTGGATGGGGTACTTTCTTGGTGTAAAGTTGCTTCTTAATGTAAATATCTTTCTTGTACAAAGTGCGACTGGTTTGTTTCTCTAGATCACTGGGCCTAACAGGTTATAGTACCAGTTGAGTGGGGTGCTGGAGAAACATATGAAAATTGAGAGTGGAGGCTAGCCTGACCTCTGCCTTGTGGCAGATGGATGCAATTAGATTTTCAGTCCTTTGGATAACCAGAGCTCAGATGTACCCACACAGTTTTCTTGCTGATTTTCTGGAAAAGGCATGAGAAATGAAACTTTCTAGTCTGTCTTCACTGATTCCTACCTGAAATAGAGCAAAGAGATGTAATAGGTGCTAAATTTCAGCTCAGTGGAGGAAGAGACCTCTTTAATTTCCCTGAGGCAAGTACCAAGCTACCCAGCCAAGATGTGTAATCGTGGGCCAGGTCCTGGTTTGATCCTACCTGGGCCTATTGCCATATTGCATGTGAATGGGATAGCTTAGATAAGAAAATATTGAATTTGAGTATTTTGAAAGGAATTTAGTTTAGGATATGGCTATATAGGATTATGTTGATTTTTCCCTCCTACTGTTATTGACACAATATGTAATAGAAATAAAGATTGTAGATTAATGATTAGAAAGAGTTTTGTAAACTGCCTTCAGCCCTTAAAATTGGATTGATTAAATGTGTATAGGAATTGCCTTCAATGAAGGCTTGTTGCTAGGGATCATTGAAGTGGTTCCAACCCATAGCACCCTGTGCACAACAAAATGAAACACTGCAGGGTCCGGCAACCTTCTCACAATTGTTTCTATGCCTCCGTGCATTATTGCAGCCCCCATTTCCATCCATCTCATTGAGGGCCTTCCTCTTTTTCACTGGCCCTCCACTAGACCAAACCTGTCCCGTCCCACGGAACATTCAACGTGGATCCTAGAGGAGGGAGTGGGAATTGGGGGGACAAAAGACATGCAGAATGAAGACAAGACAGCATCCTGATCAAGTCTTGTTTTAATGAACAAAGAGTTACAGCTTATATCGGCCAGTAAGGGGTGAGCATCCACCGCACATGCAAATTAGACTACTTTGGCAACAGGCCAATCAGGGAACTCAGGGGAGTGCTCCCTACCTGTGAGTCAGTAAGGGCTTACAGTCTTCAATTAGGTATGCTGGCAGGAGTGGCATGTTTATGCAAATCAAGCACAGGTGGGGACAATCTTTTACCCAATCAAGGGGATGCAGGACACAGGTGCTTATCTCAAGAGCATCACACCTTGTTTGCTCAAGCTTTACAGCTGCAGTGCTGTAGGCTGGGGTGGAAGAATATCCAGAGCTCAGGCTAATGAATTCCAAGTAACGGCCGGGCCTCATGGCTCCGGACACAAACCTGATGGCTTTCTACAGGGACAGGTCTCTCCTGACTATATGTCCAAAGTACATAAGAGGAAGTCTTGCTATCCTTGCCTGTAAGGAACACTCTGGCCATACTTTCAAGGCAGGTCAATTTGTCCTTCTAGCAGTCCATGGTACTTTCAGTATTCTTCTCCAGCACCACAATTCAAATGCATCAAGCTTCTTCAGTCTTCCTTATTCAAAATCCAACTTTCACATGCATAAAACAACATTAAAAATGCCATGGTTTGGGTCATGGGCACCTTAATAACACCCTTGTTTTTCAATACTCTAAAGAGATCTTGTACAGCAAATTTACCCAAGGAAACTTATCTTTTGATTTCTTGACTGCTGCTTCCATGAGCCTTTATTGTGAATCAAAGCAAGACAAAACCCTTGACAACGTCAACCTTTCTCCCTTTATCACGATGCTACTGGGTGGTCCAGTGGTGAGGATTTCCGTCTTCGTTGCATTGAGTTTAATCCACGCTGAAGGCTGTACTCCTTGGTCTTCAGCATCAAGTGCTTCAAGTCCTCCTCACGTTCAGCCAGCAAGATTGTGTCATCTGCCTGTCACAAGTTGTTGATAAGCCTTTCTCTGATCCTGGCGCATTATTCTTTCTCATATAATCCATTTTTTCTGATTATTTGATCAGTATAAGATTGAATAAGTATGCTCAATATAAAACCATGTAGTAGATATAACTTTATTGATAGCTGCTGAATATTGAGTGTGCATCCAACCATAATGAAATTCTTGACAACTTGGATATTTTTTCTGTTTATCACGGTGTTTTCTATTGATATCATTGTCAGGATTTTAATTTTGTTTACAATGAGTTGTAATCTGTAATTGTGACTGCAGTTCTTGATCTTCATTTGCCAGGTTTCTTCACTTTCAGCATGGAAGGTTATGCCCTCTGCATAGTAAATATTGTTAATAAATCTTTCTCCAATCCTGAAGCAGTATTCTTAGTATATTTGCTCAGCATACATACTAAATAAAGATGACAAATGCCTTTCCTGATTTTTAACCACATGTCATATTCTTGTTTTGTTTGTATGCATGCCTCTTGGTTCATGTACCGGTTTTACATGAGCACAACAAATTGTTCTAGAATTCTTATTAGTCTCAATGTCATCCATAGCTTGTTATGATCTACTTGGCAAAGTACCTTTATATAGTCAATAAAACACAGACATCTTTCTGTTATTCTCTGTTTTTAACCAAGATCCATCTGACATCAGCAATGATATACTTTGTGGCACCTACTGTTCTGAATTCAGTTTGAATTTCTGGCAGCTCATTTTTGATATACAGCTGTAAACATGTTGAATTATCTTCAGCAAGATTACGTTTTGGTGTGGTATTAATTGTAGGGTTCTATAACTTCTGAATTATGTTGTCTCATGTTTCTTTTAAGTGGGTATAAATCTGGATCTCTTCAGGTAAGTTGTCCAGGTAGCTGTCTTACAAATGTCTTCACCCGGACACTAAAGACATTACGTTGAGTGAAATAAGTTGTTCTCAAAATGACAAATATTGTATGACCCCTTATATAAGAAGACAACAATCTAAACAACTAAACAGAATCGAATGCCCAACACTTCTTATACACTTGAACAAATGAAATAGATGATGTGTTAATGATAGCTCAACAAAATTAATTTAAACCATAATTTAGAATCCAGAAATAATTCCACATGTTTATGATCAATTGGTTTTGGACATGAGTGCTATATCTATTTACTGGAGAAAAATAATCTCCATAATGAATGTGTAGGGAAACTGAATTTCAACATGCAGAAAAATAAAACAGGATCCATTTTTCAAACAATACTCAAAAACATAAAAAATAAATTAGTTTTTACATCAAAGTGTAAAAAGCAAAACCATTAATTTCTTAGAAGAAAATACAAGGGTAATACTGGTGGGTTTAGCTTTAACAATGGATGATCTAATATAAAAATGAAACAAATAAATGAGGCTACATGAATATTGAAAATCTTTTTTCATCAAAAGACTATAGAAAGAATGCAAAAACTTGCTTCCAATGGCAAGATTATTGTGGTAGTTACATAATCTGTTGTCAAGTTGAGAGGATTAAGGTGAAGGGGTGGAGTTTAGCCTGTCAATCAGTTGGCAGCTTGATGATCTCATTTGGAGCCACTCAGGAGATAAATAGCTTGTTGGAGGCAGGACACAGGCTCGCTCCCTGGGCGATATTGCTGCTGATAAAACACATGGAACTATGCTAGTGCCCTGAGCTGGTGGAGCCACATGGAGACCCCTGCCAGCGCTGAGATGCTTACAATGCCACTGGATCCACAAGACTTCCCACCCACTGGCCTGTGATCTCCCTGCATTAGGTATCATTGCATGTGTTTCAAGAGTCTGGAGGCGACTTTATAGATTGGTATTGGACATATGGGCTAATATCGGACTTAGGGACTTGATCTGGACTTGGCTGGGATGTTTTCTTAATGTACAATTACTCTTTATATAAAGCTCTTTCCTATACACATATGAGTGCATATGAATTTATTTATCTAGTCTACCCAGACTAACACATTGATATTTGGGGAATGTATATCTGATAATAACTTTAATGGCAAAATCAATATTAAACATGGACAACTTAACAACAAAAAGACAAATCATTCAAATCATAAAATGAAAAAAAAGGCTCGATAGACTTTTTACCCAATAGAATATTCAAGTGACTACCAAACACATGGGAAAAGATGTTCAACATATTAGCTATGAGAGACTGGCAAATGAAAGCCAATCATCAGATCACCAACTGAAGAATAATTCCACAATACTGAAAATCATGCCTAAATCAAGTTGACACCAATTTGGTAGCTGAAGGGTACAATTCATTCCATCATAAGAGGTTTAACAGTGATGGAAAATTTACACGAATTTAGATGGCATGGCCAATTATTATCATTTCTGACAATAAGCTATCATAAAAAGTTGAATTGGCAAAAGTTATGTGATAGATATGTTTACAACAGTGGCATTAAAAAATAATGTTATCTCCTATCATTAAAGTCCTTGATTTGATGTTTTCCTTGGACACTTAAAAGTGTAAAATTCTCCATTGAAAGCTCAAAGTTCTCCTTACCTTTTCAGACTCACCCAAGGCCACTGTCTACTGCTCTTTCTATGCTCCGTAAACATTTCCTTTCTGCCATTTCTGTTATTCACCAATATATTTTCTTTACGCCAGTGTCCTTTTGTCTGGGTTTCCATTCCTCCTCTCTATAGCTAATCCTCTTCAGGTCTCATTTAAAATATTCCTTTCTCGGAGAAGCCTTACCTCACTCATCCTACCGCCTGCAAGTTGCCCTTTCCTCTTCCTCCCCAAGTTCAAAGAACATTTCAAACAGAATTTGAGTCCCTCAAGGGTGCCGCTTTGAGTTTGGGTCAATCAAGGATTACAGCATTTTGTGGGGAAGGTTAGCAAGCTGGAACTAACACTTTAATGTGTGCTTAGTCCTAGATGGAGGACGTATTGAAAAGCAAGAGCTTTGAGTTTTAATATTTTTGTTTACTAAGGGTTTCTATGATTTTATAACAATTATTTTTTTCTTACCCTTTACTATATTCACATTCATATCTCTATTTTTAGGGTGATTTAATAGGTTTGTTTAAGCCACACTTGACTATTGGCTCCCTAAAAGTAGGAACTATATCTATTTTCTTATGTCCTTGTAATTAATAAAGAAGTGAGTTAAATTAGATGTTCGATCAAGATTTGCTAGTAAACAAGTTCATGCATAGATACTTGTTAATAAATTTCTTGAATCAGTTGGAATTTTAAAAAAATGTTATGGTAGTTTTTTGTTTTTCTTAAAACTTGAGACTTTGTTTGGTTCTCTTTGCAGCTGGGGTAGTTCTCCCGGGTCTGATTCTACCCAAGCTCCACCAGCTTCTTTTTCAGCTGCAGTCGAGTCATGGGTTCCCTTTGAATGTTTATAGAGCCATCTGGAAAACAGAACATGACAGTGGACACGTCAGCCTGGAAATAGAGAGCTAGGCCTTGTGTTGAGAAGTGGGGTATGGAAACACCTGATTCTCCTCGCAATGGCTTTGGACAATTACTTACATCGTTCCTTTTAATTGTCTAACCTCCGGTCTGAGTTTCTAGGAAGATTGGTTTGCTGCTACTTGTGGATGGTTTTGATTTCCTGGCTTGGAGAGTAGAATACTGCTTGAGCAAGTTGGTGTTAAAAGTATGTTGACAAAATACAAATGTGTTTGGTGCTTGTGTTCACGTTCCTTCCAAGATCAAAAGCCAGAGTGGTTTGGTGCTTTGAATCAGTTACAGGGGCAAGGGAGAGTGAACTCTAGTTAAGGAGCTGGTACTGTCTCCCAAGATATTGATGTGACTATAAGAGAAATCAGGTGAGTTTGGGTTTGGGGAACCCCAAGGGATAGAGAAATGGGGAGGCTAAAACAGGCACGTATTCTTTTTTTTATTTTTCATGGTCCCTTACATTGCCTTCCATGCTAGAAAAAACATCTGAAGGTGTTTCTGGACACAATAATTCTCTCTCTCTCTCTCTCTCACACACACACACACACACACACACACACAAGAGGGCATGGAGAAGAGAAAGAGGGCAGGATTTTTACAAGGAAAGAGTATTAAAAATGCGAGTAAACATTTCTTTTCGACCCTGTTGCAACTGTGTTGACTCTAAGGCCCTGTTTACTTGGGCAGACAGCCTCAGCTTTCTCCCGGAGCAAGTGTCACCAGGGCTCTTCTGTGTTTCTATAAGAAGCCTGTAAATTCCACTGTTATATGTTCAATGAGTTATAAAATTTCCAAAACTCACCAGAATAGCTCAAATGACAATGTTGCTACCAGGACTAAAGTTATTTCAAAGTTGTTTCACACATTAGCAATAAATTATCTTATGCCTTAATTTATCAGTGTATTGAATTCTAGCTTCATACTAGGATGTACATTGGAGTTTCAGCATTATTTTAAATTTACCCAGATAATTCTGCTATGCAGCAATGTTAAGAATAGGTCTATAACTAAACTGAAAAGTAGGAATGATATCTCCCACTTAAATATGTATGTATATTATATTTTTGAACATATGGTGTTGCTATACAATTAACTCAATTTAGTAGTCATCATTGTTTCTTATAGGTAAAATAGGCTTTTTTAAGATTGCTGAGTTTACTTAGCTCCCTGAGAAGGGGAGCTGGAGCTGAAGTGGAATGCAACTCAGATCTTTCTGACTTAACAGCTTCGGTGCTAAGCACCCTCTTCTATGTCTGCCTCAGTCCTGGGTCCTGTGATAGGCACATTGAAGATTCTCAGTGAGTAACAGATTGCTTTCAACTAATTGAAAGAATGACCAACAATAAAATTGTTTCCACATTGATATCCACAAGGAAGTTTCTTATGTCACTCATCTTACTTAGATACATATGATCCTAGATGGAGGAGTCCCAGAACTTGCAGTCACCAATCCACACTCCAAACACAGCACCTGCCTTTTAACCAGGGTTTATCTGGGGATAACAGGACCATGGCTGCTGAATTTCTGCAGATCTGGCTGCGGGCCATCGGATAGAAAAACAATAGCCATTTAGCTTGGATAGTGACACCCAGAACTGCTTTGTGCTGCGTGTTGCAAATTCCGCGTTGTTTCCTGTGAGCCATCCTTCTGGAGTGGACTCCTCAGTACCGCATGGGGCCTTCAGTGATGTCTGCCAAACAGTCTGTGCTCTGACCTTTGCACCTCTAGGTCTATAAATCAGACAAGGCAGAGAGCACACTGATGCTTCCAGTGGAGGCCCAGGAGCTCCGTGGGATAAGTGAGCAGAGAATAGAAAGGGTGGGGTAAGGGTCAGGGCAGAGTGAGGAAGGTTAGGCGGGGAACAATGAGAGACCAAGGGAGCAGCTTTATTCTCTAAGAAATTGGTTGCTTCCTTGACGTCAGAATCCTATCATGAGGGGAAGATTGCATAAGGTTGTGGGGATGACGGGTCAAGTAAATATTTTATCATGAGTGATACAACTTTGACTTGGCGTTCTTTGTAAACAACTGGGAAGAGAGCTTTCTCAGAAAAACAAATTAACCAGTTAATTTTAGAAGTTGGAAACACATGAGAAATTGGAAAAGCTCATTAACAAGTCCTTAATATTTTAATATGCTATCAAATATATTAATTTATTCATTAATCCATTCGAGCAGCTTTCTCTTGGTGTCAGGCACTGAGCTCAATGATGAAGCTAGGGCAGGCTACAAGGCTACCTTGTCCCTGTTCCTACATAATTGGCAGCCTCATAGGGACATAAACCTGGGGTAATAAGTACAAGTGTGAGGAATATTTTGGAAGAAAAATGATATGTTTTTATATTTAAACATGTTTTTATTAATAATGTCATGATAAAATTCACTTTTATTGTGGCAAATATACCCAAATACGTTAAAAATGTGCTCCTAGGGTTCTAGTTCACCCATAAGTTTATCCCAAATAAAATGTGTGTAAAGATGCATGTGTGATTAGGGGGTGGCTACAGACAAGTTATCTTAGTAATAAATATGTCTTAGTCTCATTAGGGAGTCTTTAAAATAAGATGCAAACAATCAGTGTCTTCCTAAGGGATCTACTGGGATAGTTAAATTCAAATTAGAGAGGTGAGCTCAAAAGCTTGTGAATTTTTTTGGACTCGAAAGGGGTAAGCTTACTAGTCCTGTGATGTTCACAAAAATGTATCATGGTGACTTATTTTTTTAAATTAAAAACTACATTGATGAGGAAAAAGTCAGGACAATTATGCATTAAAAACTACATCAATGAGGAAAAAGTCAGGACAATTATGCTGAGGAATTTTTTCCATCAAAAAAGTGAACCTGAAGAGTTCATGAGGGAGGGAGGAAAGAAGAAGGAGGGAGGGAGAGGGAAGGAAAAAATAAGAAGCTGATACCAGGGGCTCAAGTTGAAAGAAAATGTTTTGAAAATGATGATGGCAAAAAATGTACGAATGTGCTTGACACAATGGATGGGTGTATGGATTGTGATAAGAGTTGTATAAGCCCCATTAAAATGATTATTTTAAGTTAACCTACTTATACTTCAAGAGTAGCCAGGGATGGCCTATGATAATTTCATCAGGCAGTATTGGTCCAAAGAGCTCTAAATCCCTCACAACAAGATTGGAGAGATAGAAACAGTGCCTTCAGAATTATATACACTGATCGTGCCCCTACATACGTTTGCCATTGGCCCTCTCGGAGCTTTGTGGGTGGGCTGTTTAAGACCATTTAAATAAACGACCTTGCAGCTTCAAAAAAAAAAAAGAATTATAGACACTGAGATGCAGGATGTGTCAAAATAACAATCCATGTACATTTTTAATATTTTGTTTGAGGCATCTATTTTTATTACCTTTTTCATAGTTCAGTTTCTTTCCTTTTTTAAAAAATTAATCATTTTATTGGGGGCTCTTCAACTCTTGTTACAAACCATCAATTGTATCTGACATATTCATGCATACATTCCATCATTCTTTTCTAGACATTTACTTTCCATTGAGCCCTTGGGATCAGCTCTTCCTTTTTTCCCTCCCTCCTCCCTACCCCAACCCTCATGGCTCCCTGAGAGATTGTAGATGGTTAATTATTTTCAAATCTCACTCTGACCTCTGTCCTCTGTCTCTCTTCCCCTCTGGTTTCTGTTGTTCTTCCCCGAGTGAGGGTGTGTGTGTGTGGTGATGTGCTATTCATTGCAATTGGTGTCCCCCCCCTCCACACTTCCCCTCTCCTTGCTCCTACCCTTTTGTCATCTCCATTCCCATTCCTGTTCCTGGGTTCCATGTGTTGTGAGTTTTATCTCTTGCCGATACCTATGTACATGCTCCTGTCTAGTCTAGATTGGGAAGAGGCACTAAGGTTGTGCTAGTGCGGGGTGGGGTGGGGTGGGGGGGTGAGGCAGCCAGGGAAGAGAGGTTTATTGCATGACCCATTAGTGCTTTACTGTACCCGGATTGACTTACCCCCTCCCTGTGACCCCTGTGTGGGGGGATGCCCCACTGTCCATAGATGGGATTTGGGTCTTCTCTCCAACTCCCCTCCATTCTCACCAATGCATTTTTTTTGTTCTTTTGTTTCTTTACTGTTTGTTGTAAATCTTCTGATGCCCATTGCCCAGTCTCGACACCTCATGATCTCACTGGCCGGTGTTCTTCTTCTTTGTGGCTTGCTGCTTCACTCTTGGATAGCTGCTTGTTTAACTTCAAGCCTTTAAGACCCCAGACATTATATCTTTTGATAGCTGGGCACCACCCTCTGTCTTCACCACATCTGCTTATGCACCTATTTTGTCTTCAGCAATCATGTAATGGGAAGGGAATGCCAATTTGTTAGAACAAAATGTTCTTGTATTGAGGGAAGGTATGAGGCGAGGCCCAAGGTCTGTCTGCAGTTTCAGTGTATTGCCTAATAAATATATGTATATACTATTGTTATGGATTAATGTATTTACATAAGTGCACACCTCTGTTAATCTCCCTATCTATGTCTTTGCTTCCAAGAGCTTGCCTCTGTTTCCCTTTGCCTCCTCCTGCCTACCATCACTTCCCCCTTTCACCTCTTAGTACTTCCTCTCCACTATCTTGGTGTTGCTCTAATACTCACAGGATCTCTTACCTCTCCTAGATACTGGTTCCACTTCCCTATTTGGCCCCCTGTCCATTCATTCTCCACACCCTTGTCCCCACTTTCTTCTTCCCCCTCTTCCTTCTGGGACCATTGGTCCCAGCAGTGATACTTTTTACTCATCTAAATATATCTGGGATAACAGAGTTATACAAATAGCATGCTTGCTTGATAAACAAAAAAAAAAGGAAGTTTGAATCCATCAAGTATTGCCTAAGAATAAAGACTATTCATCTACTTCCCAAAATTCAGCCACTGGAAAACATGTAGAGCACCATTTTGCTCTAATATTCATGGGGTCACCATGAATTAGAACAGCTGGGGGAGATATTTTGAATATATATGCATACATATGTATGCATATATAACACATTAGCTATTTCAACCATTTTTACTTGAATAGTTTGATTACATTCATTATATTCCTCATGCAATGGCTTTTGTGTGCTGTGTTTGAGATAGCAATTAAGGGGTGAAAAAAGCACTGGAACTACAGACAGAACACACAGATTCACGTCCTCCTCCATCATTTACCAGTTTGGGGGCCATCTGAGCTTTCTGATACTGATTATAAAATGAAGTTCTGTGCTACTTGTTAAAAAAATGGTGAGAGGATGACATTGTCTGAAATCCACAAACATTCCAAAGAAAAGGAAAATCAAACTCCACATAATCATTGCTGAAGGCCATTCCTATGAAGTCAGATTTCCTCAAACCTACAACCTTCTTCCCAATTCTGACACCAACCCTCTCTCCCACAGCACTCTCTACTTCTCATCTTGGATTGACAGTTCATTACAGTGGTCACAGAGAACTCATAGGCAATCTCATGATGATGGGATTTATTAAGAAAGTTAACGGATTAAAAATGCCCAGAATACAACCATTCGGACAGGAAACTCTCTTCTCCACTGTGCCTGCAGCCAGGCTTCTCTCTTGTCTTTGGTCTCTCATCCACATAGCCATTTGGCCTCTGTAATGCTGGTGCAAAGATGTGAAGTTCTTTTAGGGCTGTGAAAAAATGTCCAAAAAGGCACATGACTCCAGCATAAGTCTCAGCCCTAAGGTATTCACTCCCAGATCCATGGGTCAGAAAACCCAATTCCCCTAATAAAGTGCCAGGAGGTACCTCAATCCATAAGCCGTCTTCTGCCTAAAGGAACTCGGCTTTAATTGTATCATGCCCTGGGGAGTCTACTGCTTGTCTCATGCTCTGGCTCTTGATTCTGCTGCTGCGACTCTTCTATTGCGCCCTGATAGTATAGCTGTCTCATAGATCAAGGAACACATTTCACTTCTGACTCTTCTCTCTTGATGTTAATGAAACACCTCTTCCTGTTTCTGGGATGGCTCATTTTATACCCAACAGATGTAACCCTGTTAACAATTGAACCCGATCAGTATCTTCCTCACCTTCTCTTACCCAGACTCTTCGATAAAAACCCCTTTGGTAGAAGTAGCAGTCTATGGTTCAACTCTCAAGGGCATTAAGTAGATTCTAACTCCTAGCAACCATGCAGACCAGGATAGAACTACTCCCGTGGGTCTCGTGGACTGTAAAATCTTTACAGACAGAAAGCCTCGTCTCTCTCACATGTAGGGGCTTGTGGGGTAGAAATGCTGACCTTGTAGTTAGCAGTCTAACATATAATCCACCACGTCACCAGAGTTCCTACACGATGGCCAGAAGAGTGATTGATTGAGTAATTCACTGTGGGACGTTATCTCAAAACACCATCAGCCTACCTATTTTTCACAATGACTATCCTGAGGCTCTTAACTGCTTCTGACACACTTAATATTGCCACTTTTATGGTGTATTACAAGCAATAAACTTTGCAGCAAAGTGGTTTCTGCATTATCATTCCAATATCTACTGTGACCCAAGCTCCATCAGCAGTCACAACTGTGTAATGAAAACAGTTACCACAGAGAAAACCAGAACCATGAAAGTAGGTCAGACCCGAACTATCTTTGCACCATGTGGTTAGCCGAAACTTCAAGCTTACTTGCTCTCTGACACCTAACTCCCTCTTGAATAACCTCGTCTTAAGAGAGGAAACTATTCCTTGGCATGCTTTTGGTGAATTTGAAGTAAATGTCAAATTGAATTTTACATGCAAACTTACCAAACAGGATGTGTCCATTTTAAAAGGGTTTTTTTTGTTGTTGTTTTTTTTGTGACTCTCTTCACCACTGTAGTTATATATTAGTTGTTTTTCCACTTTCAGGTGATGTTTGCTTGTAAATAAACTTATTCAACCTTATAGCCAACGTTTCACATTTGAACATAATGTTAGAAAGCACTAAGCTTTTCTTTTCTCCCCCCACCCCCACCCCCGTTCTTACCAAAGTCAATATTTGTTTGTTCTCAAAGTTGTATACTCAATGGGATTAAACAGGAATTCCTTAGCTATCAAGGACAGTATTTGCTTGTGACAATGACTTCAAAATTTCCTGATTTTTGTTGTAATTGTTGTTATTGTGGTTGTTTTAAGAATATTTACACAAAAATCTCAATCTCTGCATTAAGCATATCTAAGTGGACAATAGAGCTTACCAGAAAGGTTGCTTCAGATTCAACTGTGCTGCTGTCCCTGGAATCCCGGGAACCCTCAGAATGCGTTATGTAAACCCTGAATTAAAATGAGAAAGAAAGCCGCCCAGCTGGAAACTGGGAGGCAGCACATGAAAGAGAAGGATCACAGACTTTGGACTCACAGACACGGCATAGCTTATGCTAGACATGCACATATCAAATCTTGGTATTGCACTTTATGCAAATGATAAAATTATATATATGTTAGCATTTTATCCATTTAACACTATGGAAGTCTCCTACCCTCACTGTTTCATGTAGTAGGTACATTTGGGCAAAGTCAAGACACATTACAGGCCATAAAATCAGTTCATTTTCTTGCTTTCTTTCAGTAAATAGTAGGCCCCTTAAGACCTTATGTTTTATTTCTCCAGTCAAAATGGTATACATTGTAGACTACTCAGTTGAATGTATAAAATGTGTGACAAGTTGGTGATCAACCTGATAAATAGGAATGCCTAGGGACAGACATTAGAATAAAAGGTGAAACTGAAAAAAATGTTTTAGTTAAATAAACCTTTAGCTGCACTTTACAACATTTTCAAGTTAACATCTCTCCCCCATCCCACCTGCCTTTTTTACCCTTAAAACCCAGGGGCAGTGAAGCAGCTGAGCATTAAGAATAAGCTTAAACTACTCAAGTGTTGTCAAGAGTCTGTCTCATCACTGTATGTTATTCCTGTCTGTGTACGCTCACTTCCCCACCACTCACCCTCTCTGTATGTCCGTCCTTCTCCGAGTCTCCCAACACCCTATGCTACTCTCTGTGGTCTCTTTAGATTCTTCAAACCAAGTTGAAGAAGAGACATTTCCTAAATAAAGAGTTCTATGTTCTCACTCATAGGAGAGGTGGGAGGAATCTCCAATGCTTAAAGACCCAGGGAAAACAAGAGGTTTGGCCGAATATGGAGAAAGACCATCTCCTGTATCTAAGAGCAATACACAGAGGAATATGGTCATATCACACACACACCCACGCACACAGTTTTTGTTGGGAGAGGGTGTTACAAATGTAAAAACCTGAGTGGGAACCTTAACAATCTGAGCTTTAAACCTCCCCAAGAATGCAGAAACCTACACCAGATACAGTCAGGTAATTCAAAGAGAGGACACTAGTGGAAAGAAACAAGAAACGCCCTGGAGTTTTGGCTCTTCTGGCAGAACACTAGAGGAGTTGCCTCGCCCTCTAGTGCTGCAGGCTTTTAAAGAGGAAAGGGGGAAATGTAAGCTGGTTCCTCCTTCCCCACAACAGTTCCAGCAATGACACGTGTTCTAAAAGACAGTGGCATTTATCTCTAAACACACCTGGGGGCAGGGTGGATGAATCCATGCTATGGGGTGTGGAAAATGTGACTGAACTGGAGGTGGGTAGAAATTAAGTGGTTCCCCCAATGCCCTGGGGTTAAGAGAGACTAACCAACCCACTGGATTCCTATCAATTAGGAATGATTTAAATCAGCTGGATGCTAACTTCCAAAGCCAGCATGAACTTAAAATTTGATCTTGTCCCAGCTTACAAGGGCAAGATTAGGTGAACATGCATTGGAGAAAATTGTAATGAGAGAATTTGAATTTTGTTTTTTATTTTAAATTATATTGAACTCTAATTAACATATCGTACAATTTAATAGTTCAGTCTTATCAAAAAGGGTTATGCATTCATAACTACAATCAACTTTGGAACTTTTTCTTTCTCCTTTGTACCAAATTTTATTAGCTACCCATTTCTCCCACCCTCTCTTTCTGTCTCCCCAGGCGATTACCAAGCCATCCATCCTAGTTTCCCTAGACAATTAACACACTAAACAAGTGAAAAGAGCAAACAAGGGCCCAGCAAAACTGACCATTAAAAAAAAAAACACACAGAAAGATCTCAATCTAAAAAAGAAAACAGACAATATTAGAAATGTAGAGTAATTTACAGTGGGTCCAGAGGAAGATCAAATTTGAAAGTGTTTAATTTTAGCCAAAGTATAGTTCCTAAAATCCACTTTATAGTGTTTTTGTCTGATATTAGAATTATTAATGTTCTTAGCCTGTGTACATTAGGAATTCACTGGAGATTTAATCTATGTGGGGACCCTGTAAATGGATTTTGGGCTACCACTATTTCCAGTTTTCCAGAACAAGGTATTTAGAACTTAGTCACTAGTACTATTCCCTCCTCCAGATTTAGATCTTATTATTTTTATTCCTTAAAGCACACAAGCTGGTGGGCTTCTTTCATGTGTGGACTTAACTGACTCCTCACTTAGAAGGTTACTTATTTTGAGACAAGCTTTTAGGATCCCAGATGGTATTTTCATAATAGTCAGCCACATCTGACTTCTTCACTAAACTTTGCTATGGTACCCATGTCTTCAGTGATCTCCCCATGAGGGCAACTACCAGGTAGGGCCATGCCATAAGCACTCCTTGTTCTTATATTAGGGCTACAATTATGTGAGAACTCAAAATCCATTCATATAAATATTGTTTCTGTAAGTCTCTGGCCCCCTTTGGGAAATATCATTGTCATTTTGTTGTAGTACATCATAGATCTTCTCCATGGGGCTTAAGGCAAGTTATTGATAGTAATATGATTCTAGTCAATGGTAAAGCACTTTTGAGATAAGGCTTTTAGACATGTCTAAAACTTTTTATCAGATTCCAGTACATGAATTTTTAAAATATGGATGACTGGACATCTAGTAGCACATGCCATAAGGGTTGGATATATGGTAACACTTTCAGTAACACACACTGTGGAGGGCATAACTATGCCTCATAGAATAAAACATGTCACATAAAGGCAGAGAAAGCATGAAAAACAGCAATTATTTGCTGGTCCTGAGACACCATTTGTTGGGCACCTTCATAGCAATACGTTCAAACCTACCCAAAGTCCAGCTATCACCAATTCCTCAGTCTTAGGACAGTGACCATTGGCTCCTTCTTCCACTAGAGCATTTTAGCTGAAAGTTCAATGGAGCATTTCCATTCCTTGATAATGTTACAAGTGATTTTAAGGTAAAGGCTGGTTCACTTAATGTCTTTTCCAGTTCAAGTCCTTCTAGTATGGTCTATTAAGCATGTTGTGTAGCTCATATGGACAGAGTCTAATGTCTCAATTGTCCGTAGCATGTTGCCTGGGTCACCAGGGGTTGGTTGGGCACTTGGTCAAAAGTGCTCAGTTAGGAACATAATTTCATTTTCCAAGCAATGGAAGGCCAATTAAGAATGCTATATACAGCAAAATTATCCTTCAAATATGAGGGAGAAATAAAGACATTTTCAAAAAAGAAAAACTAAAGGAATTTTTAAAATGCCAAGCTGTATTAAAAATACTAGAGTTCTGTGGATAGACAATCAACAAGAATAACAGATAGCAATGTAAAATCATCATGAAAGAGACCATTATTTGGAAATAATGCTACTTAGATCTTTCACAAAGTGAAAAACGGCCACAAGATGCAAAGCAAGGAACCAAAGATAATATTTTGAAATGAAAACAACAATCATGTAGTAGAGACAACAAAGTAGCTATAAAACAGCCCAATAAAAAAGAAACCAAGTAGTTGATAAAAGACAACACCTGGGAGAATTCTGTGAAGATGGCGCTGATGTAGGATGGCTCATGTGAAGAGCTCACTGTGGGATCGGCACATTTGCGGGCAAGGTAGCCATGTTGATGGACTGGGATGTGTGAGAACGTGTCTCTAGGCACCCAGGGTTCTTTCCTCAGCAATCCCACAGAGAGCACAACTGTGCTCCTCATGAACCAGGTCTCTTTTGACAGCGCCCGCCCAAGCTTTGCCTCCTTTGTTGGTGCAGCAACAACTGCAGGCTGCCCCCATCTCTGCCCACCCATGATCCTTATGGTCACTTGCAGTGTGGGAAAGTGGCCCAGGAGAGTTTATACTTTATGGGAATCTCATGGACTCCCGCTCAGACTCCTGGAGACCCTGGATGTTAGATGTTGTGGCAGCCTGTTAAATAGAGTTCCCATTTTGATAATCCCTAATCGAGGCCCAGCTCCCTCCCCTGGTGGCTCTGCATGTAAATAGCCCCAGCTAGTTGGAGAAAGATTTAGCACAAGAGACACAGAGAAGCTGCTGGAAACTGAAACACAGCAGGCTCCAGGAGGTTAATAGAATTGTTCCTGCTTTGCTTTGAGAAAGGAAAAATAAAACTCCTCACCCTGCCAGATGAAACAGGACCTGGCATTTCTGGGTTTCTTGGCATCTTTCCCACCACAGGCTAGATCACTCTCTGATCAGAAAGCCCCCTTCCCTGGGCCAGCCACTATAATAGACCATTTATACCCTAGGACCACGAATAAGGACCCATCAGTTCTGAGTTGTACAGGAATCTACTGTTACAAACACAACAGCGGAAAGTCTGCACTCTCCCTACATGATACGCAGGGATGATAAGGGACTCAGGTAGATTCATTACACCTCTCCCTTACCCCAATTGAAATAACCTCTGGAACATGTTCCCTCCATCTCAGCAACCTACAATCACCTGTACTTTACCAAGTAAAACCACATTTCCCATAACCCCCTTCAACTCATTTAAAATTATTATACCTAAGAGAAGGGTTCCTAGGATTAATACCACTACTTCGGAGCCCCTAAGCACTAATCATCCTATTAACTAAACTAACACTCCTTCCTCATCTGTACATAATATGTTGCAAAGCACCTAACTGATCCTCCCCTAACCTAAAGAGCCAGCCCCTCCCCACTACATGTCCCAGAAGATTACACGCCACCATCAGCTCACCCAAGATGCAAAACTAAAATCAAGTACTGAAGATGATCCCAACCCAACTGTTTACACAGAAGAAGCAACCCTTCATATACAAGTGGAAAAATGCTCAACACTTTTGTTTAGTGTTGTACAGGAAACGAGGAGATCAGTCCTGAAAACTAATGAAGCAATCAGGAAACTAGAATCCTCACATCGAAGGGAAATCCAGGAGTTAAGAAATAACAGTTAAAATAGTAAGGAAAATATTGGAAGAAAGTTTCCCCAATATCACAAAGGACAAGACGATAACAATTCCAGAAGCAGAGAGAACACCAATTGGATTAACAGCCCCCAACTCCACCCCTGAAAACAAATCAAGACATATTAATCAAGGTACGTAATTTCAAGAAGGAGAGAATCATGAGAGAATAATGCAGTCACATATAAAGATAAACAGATAAAAATAAGCTCAGACCTCTCCACAGAGACCATGCAGGAAAAAAGAAACTGGAGCAACATATTCTAACAGTTGACGACAACAACTGCTATCCAAAAATCCTTTATCCAGCAAAGCTCTCTATCAAATTTGAAGGAGATATAAAACTTTTCCATAATAAGAAAACATTTAAAGAATTTGTAAAAACAAAGCCAGCATTACAAAAAATATTTTCCAGTTATTTATGGGCAGAAAACCATCAACTCCAGCACACAAACATGGGACCACAACATGGTATAACACCACTCAGAAACTAACTGACTGAAAAGAGTACCCAAAACATTACAGATACAATGGAGAAAAAAAGACAAGGATAAACTCCTCACACACACGCACGCACACACGCACACACACGCGCACACACACGCGCACACACACACGCACACACACACGCACACACACGCACACACACACGCACACACACACGCACACACACATGCACACACACACACGCACACACGCGCGCACACACACACCATCCTATAAAGCAGAAGAAAGGAAAATAACACACAAATAGTAGAAATGACAATACATTTACATTTAATAATATGGAATGTTGACAATCTAAACACACCTATTAAAAGACAAAGAGTAGCAGACTGGATAAGACAACAAGACCCATCAATCTACTGCCTCCAAGACACAA
This sequence comes from Tenrec ecaudatus, assembly GCF_050624435.1. Taxonomy (NCBI): domain Eukaryota; kingdom Metazoa; phylum Chordata; class Mammalia; order Afrosoricida; family Tenrecidae; genus Tenrec; species Tenrec ecaudatus. The sequence goes on along the minus strand of NC_134541.1, from coordinate 64,545,096 downwards.
ATCTCACACTCAGACAAAAATAGACTTAGTCAAAGAATGGTGTAAAATCTACAAGCTAATAACAATTTTAAAAAAAAGGCTGGAGTGGCAATACTAATCTATGACACAATAAACATCAAATACATGATATAGCAAGAGATGAGAATGAGTATTACATAAGGCTCAAGGGATCAATAGACCAAGAACCCATAGTAGCAAAAGAAAATAAATAATAGAATTTAGAGCAGAGATACATTAACTGGTAAACAGATGAACAATGGAAAAAATCAACAGCGCAAACATTGGTTCTTTGAAGGGATCAACAAACTGGACAAACTGCTAGTAAACTTAACCACGGAAAAGGTGCAGATGTCAATGTTTAGAATTAGAAATAAAACAGGGGAAGTAAAGACAGACCCTGATGAAAATAAAAGATTAATTACGCAGTACTATGAAAAATTATGTTGCTACAAATTCAATAATTTGGAGCACATGGACAAATATCAGGAAAATCACTCTCTCCCCAAATTAACCAATATGGACACTAAAAATTTGAATCGTCCTAGAACAAAAGAAGAAATGGACAAGCTCATCAAGAAACTTCCAACTAAAAAAGCCCTGGTCCAGATGGCTTCACAGGAGAATTCTACCAAGCATTCAGAGAAGAGCTGACACCAATTCTACACAAGCTCTTCCAGACCATAGAAAGGGACAGCAAACTCCCAAACTAATTCTATGAAGCCAGCATTAGCCTGATACTCAGACCAGACAAAGACTCCACAAGGATAGAGAATTCCAGACTAATGTCTCATGAACATAGAAGCAAAAGTCCTCAACAAAATCTTGGCCAATAGAATCCAACAATATATCAAACCCATCTGCAGAGGAGCTAGTCAGATTGAGCCACTGGCTCTAACCACAGGCAATAGTCCCTAACAGCCTCACTATCAGGCAGAGACCATTGTGATCTTGACTATGCTGGGTCAAACTTGATACGTGGCCAGTTGACCTCTCTATAGAAATGACCTGATTTTTTCCTGAGTATAATGTGTGTGTGGGATGGGGTGGGGTGGGGAGGAAGCATTTAGGAACTAGAGGAAAGTTGTATTTTTCATTGTTGCTACATCATACCCTGACTGGCTCGTCTCCTCCCCAAGACCCCTCTGCCAGGGGATCTCCAGTGGCCTACGAATGGGCTTCGTGTCTCCACTCTGCACTCCCCCCTTCATTCACTATGGTAAAAATTTTTGTTCTGATGATACCTGATCCCTTTGAAACCTCATGATCACACAGGCTGGTGTGCTTTTTCCATGTGGGCTTTGTTGCTTCTGAGCTAGATGGCCGCTTGTTTACCTTCAATCCTTTAAGATCTCAGAAGCTATATCTTTTGATAGCTGGGAAGTATCTCTTTCTTATTCCATGAGAGAAATTTCTTCCCTGGCATTTTAAATATTGGTAGGGGCCTTTTCCTCCTTACCCATTATATGTCATTTTGTCTTTATACCATTATAATTCTATCCTTACCACCTTATTGGGTTTTATTTTGTATTGTTTTCAGTTGGGTTTCCCAGCTGTGAAGCACAGGAGGAGTGGATGCATATTGATAATAACTGACACAAGGGGCTATAGGGCATGCAGTGGTAGGGGGTGTGATGGGAAGGAAAAGGGACTTCAGCAGTCAATAAAGAAGGCAGGAGGGGGCAGGGAGAACTGCAATGGTCTGTGACTGTGCAACCTATTTTAAAGGTGATTTAATCATGGAGTGGAGGGGAGGATGTTTTCAAATCAATGTGGACATGATTGTATAATTCTCCTTGATGTGATTGGATGATGGAGCCATTGAATTATATGTGTACATTATGTGCCAATAAACTATTGTGGGGGAAAAAGGCAACTGTCTTAAATTTGGAAATAAAAAAAATCAAAAGCATACTAATCTCAAACAAAATGACAGAAACTTCAACAAACTAAAACAGAGGGAAAAATAAAAATCCTCTGAACAGTAAAATAAAAAATTTAAGTGTTGAAAAGGAAATCCACAAATGAAATAAGGTCAGCATAGAAAATCAGAATGGAAAAAAAACTAACAACATCATAAGTGGCAGTAATAAAACCATACTTAACAAAAATGGTAAATGTAAATGGATTAAATTCACAAGTTAAGAGACAAAGGCTAGAAGAATGGATAAGAAAGAGGTTAGTTACAAGAAAAAAGACTGACACAAGCAAACCAAAAAAGCCCTCAGTGTCCTCAAAGGGATCCCAACTTGGCGTGGCCGTGTGGGACGAAGTAGAACTGTCCATGTGGGTCTCCAGGACTGTGCTTGTTTATGCAGGCATGCGGAGTCTCAGCTCCTCCTGTGGAGTGCTGCCAGCTTCAGCACACTTACCTGGTGGGTAGCAGCCCAATGCACCAGAGCCCGAAAATCAAAGAACAGGAGAAAAAATACCAAGCGAATGGTGTTTACGAAAAAGGTAGGAACAGAATACTAGTGTCTGACAGAGTAGATGCCAAACTAAAAGCCGCCATCAGAGTCACACAATACATTAATCAAACTTGAATATAGTTGAAGAAATAAATAGGCAATAATACCATAATAGTAGGAAATTTTAATGCATCATCTTTGCGCAAAGGCAGATCAACTAGAAAGGCTATCCATAGCTATAAAAGAAATAAATAACATAATTTATCAACTTGATCTCTTAGAAGCAACACAACCCAATACACATTTTTTCCAGTGTTCCTGGAAGATATTCTGTAGTATACGTGTTAGGCCACAAAGTAAGCATCAATAAATTTTAAAACATCCAAAAACTACAAACTATATTTCAGATCATAATGCTATAAAATTAGAAATGCAGAACAGAAAGATCAAGCAAAAAATCGATTCAATAGAAATTGACTAAGCCATTCCTTAAAAACCATTGGATTGGATTGAACAAAATTCTTGATAACAAAATAGTTTTCAAAATACATCATGAAGAAATGGAAATCATACCTGGTATGCATTCAATATTAGAAAGACAATCAGTGCGATCCACCATATAAACAAAACCAAAAAAAATCATGTTTACATCAACTGATGCAGAAAAGGCATTATATAATTCAACAATCATTCTTCAATAAAACATGAATTCTGCAACACTTAGTAGAGAGAAATGGAAAACATTCCCTTATAGTATTAGGGTTTACATAGAGGCATTGAACTAAAAAGAAATGATCACTGCTCATTTCAAGAGGTGATGCATGGTCGACTCAATTGTACTGTGTCACTGAAGGCATTCGTGAAAACCAAGAATTGATAGACTACCAACCGAAATGTTTCAACGAATGGATGCAGCACTAGAAGCACTCTAAGCCAAAACATTTGGAAGACAACTCTCTGGGTAGAGTGTGGTAGAGATCTATGTCAGTAACCATTACAGAGAAAGGGGCCCAACAGAATGTGTTTCTGCGATCAGTGCTGCCTCTCCTCCCCCCACAGAGGACTATTCTCTTGCCGAATCTCTCTCTCTCATAGGGAGCAGCACGACTTTTGCTGAGGTTAATTCTAGGGGAGCTTCAAAAGGTTTGTGGAGAATCAGAATTATAACAGATTTCCTGTGAACTCTTTTTTGTTTGTTTTCATAATTCTATTTTTTATTTTAATAAACCATTGGGGGAGGGGTTTCTTACAGCTCTTACAGCACTCCACCAATCAATTGCATCAAGCACATTTATACATATGTTGCTATCATCATTTCCAAAACATGTTCTTTCTACTTGGACTCTTGGTATCAGCTCCTGTTTTGTACCTTCCTTCCCCCAACCTCTCACTTTGTGAACCTTTTATAATCTATCATTTGTGTTCATATTTTACACCCATCTGCTGTCTCCCTTCACCCACATTTCTGTTGTTTGTCCCCCTCGGAAGATGGGTTGTACATTGATCATTGTGATCAGTACCTCCTTTCTTCCCCTTTCCCCCTACCCTCATGGTATCACTACTCTCATTCTTAGTCCTGAGAGGTTTATCTGTCTTGGATCCTGTGTGTTGAGTGCTCTTAGCTGTACCAGTGTACATGATCTGATCTAGCCAGATTTGCAAGATAGAATTGGGGTCACGATAGTGGGGGTGAGGGTGAGAGGAAGCCTTAAAGAACTAGAGGAATGTTGTGTGTTTTGTCGGTGCTATTCTGTACCCTCGCCGGCTCCTCCTTTCCTTGTGACCCTTCTGTGAGGGGATGTTCAATTGTCTACAGATGGGCTTTGCATCTCCATTCAGAACCCCCTCATCCACATCGAAATGGCTGTTTGTTTGGGGTCTTCTGATGCCTGATATCTGATCTCATTGAAATCTCATGATCACACAGATTAGTATACTTCTTCCATGCGGGCTTTATTGCTTCCCTGCTAGATGGTCGCTTGTTTAACTTCGAGTTTTTAAGACCCCACATGCTATATCTTGTAATAGCTGGGCACCATCAGCTTTCTTTAGCATATTAATTTATGCACGCACTTTGTCTTCAGCAATTGTGTCCGAAAGGTGAGCATCTCAGAATTCCAGGTTATTAGAACAGTGTGTTATGCATTGAGGACTTGAGTAGAGGGTCAGTGTCCATCTGCTACCTTAATATTTAACCTATAAATATATGCACATAGACCTATATCTCTTGTTATATATAAATATATTTTTGAAGCCCCTTTGTACATATGCATATTCACACGCATACACATTATGGATCTAACAAATATTTTGTGATTATTTTATCAGTGAGGTCCTTATGGTCATCTTCTGTCCTATGTTCTTCCAAAATCTGCAATGGGGATAATTTGGCTATGTTTAAAGGAAGGCAGAATTAGGGTCTTTAAAAAGATTACACCAATTTTTTTCAATACCTATGTTAGGGTAGCCAGAAATGCATTTTTGTGAATATTAGGAATCTGGCTACAGAACCTTTAGATCTTTTGCATTTTTCCACCTATTCAGTAACAAATGCCAACTGTGTGTGTTTGTGTGTACAAGGAAAATATCATTGACACCAATGACCCATTTGATGCCCTACACTCTAGAGCTCATACACACAGGCTTGTTTCAGATTCTCTACATTAACTGAAACACAGCCCTCAGTTTCCTTAGAAACAAAGGATTTCAGGAAGATTGTGGTAATTTTTACTGGGAATTGATGCATTTGATATTGAACAAGCAATTTTGAAGTTTACTATCATCATGAATGGTGCCAGACATGCCTCTGGAAATCATAATCCACAGGTGATGACAGAGAAGTGAAAAATACAGTGTGAACAGAGCTACCATATAGTAAAATGTGCAGTGTTTTTGAGTTCACAGGATGCTCTTCTTAAGGAAACTTTGAGTCATGAAAAGATAAGTTGTAGAGTCTTTAAGGGCAAGGAGAACACCAAGTTGAGACAGCAGGGATGAGAACAAGAGGACTGGTATTTAAAGAGGAAGGGTATTTTAAAATGTCTTCCTAACCACGGATGAAGGAAATCTAATCTCAAATGTCTGACTTCAAAAATCAGGTACATTGTTGACTGTGATTTTTTATTTGATATTTTCATACACCACAGAACCCCACTAACTGAAATGCCCCACAAGGTTCAGAAACCTCATCCTTTCACCAGAAGATAAAGCTGAATTTGTAGTGTGTTTCAAACTCCTGGCTCTCCAGAGAATGAGTGCTTATTGTGTAACAGAAGGCCTATCTGTCAGCAGCTACATCACTCATCCTCAGGCCCTGAACATCATGTCACACATTCCTGACTCTTTGCAACATCATAAAAAATGTTGTTATCAAAGATTGATGTCCCCTATCTCTGAACTCAACCTCGTCATCGTTATATATTACTAAAGACAGGCATAAATACAGCATAGTCGTGCTGGGAAACACATTCCAGTTGTCTGCGTGCTCCATTTCCCCAGCAGGATTGTTATAGCCAGAGCACTAAGCCAAGGAACAGACGTGTAAGTCATTACTGCACAAAGTATATGGCTGAGCCATTTTGCTTGGCTTTAACAACTTCCATTGTCCCTGCCTGTGTTTCTAAATTACAGTCCCATCTCTACCTGATGTACTGCAAAGTTCCTGACAAAGATGGTTAAATATGTGCCTGGTATGTCTCTGGGTGGTGCAAACAGTTAGTCACTCAGATACTACCTGAAAAGTTGATGGTTGTGTATCCATCCAGAGGATCTTCAGAAGATAGGCCAAGTGATTTACTTCTGAAAGATCATATTGACCACCTTATCATACACAGTACCAATCAGACACAAATGAGCTCACCATACTGAAATTTAAATGGCATCAACAAGTTGGTGGCAAGAAGTTGGTGGCTTTATAACTCTACTGACATTGATATAAATATGTTCAGACAAACATATGCAAGAGCAATACAAAATTACTATTGCTAATAGGGTTACATTCAATATGAATGACTTTATTGCAAGCAAAAGACACTTGCATACTTCTCTTTAATCAGTGGATGGCTGCAGACAAGTTCAGTAATACAATTGTCTTAGTCTCATTAAGGTGACTTCAAAAAAAAGGGTCCAATCAAAACCGTGGTTTCTGAGATGCTTCATTTAAAGAGAGGACCAGGATGGCAGCAATGGGCTCTCCAGATCCTGTACAAAAACAACCCAAGAAGACAAGTGAAATGAAGAGAGATGGCAATCCAGGAACACATAGTTTCAAAGAAGAGGATGAAGAAGTAGATCAATCTGGACGCCATCTTCCACTAGACCTCAGACTCACTAGGAAGGACCAGATAGGTCCTTGAAAATGTTGAACAATTTCAAAGCAGACGAGGAATTCTCAGAAACCCCTTCAAGAAACAAAAAGGGTTGATTTGAAAACCAATTATGATTGCGAATCATGAGCTCTGATGGCACAATGGTTAAAGTACTGCCGCGCTGACCAAAAGATCAGCACTTTAAACTCACCAACAGCCCTCAGGGGCAAGGGATCCACAATCAGTGCTCAGGGAAGCAAGAGTCAAGAGATCAAGACACATTGCATCACAGAAGTCTGCTGCAGGAGACCTTTTTAGAGTGTTGACGATCAAGGATGTTTCTTTGAGGACGAAGATGTTCCTCACCCAAGCCCTGGTATTCTCCATGACATCTTATGCATGGGAAAGTTGGATGTTGAATGAAAGACCAAAGAAGAATAGATGCTGGAGAAGATGGTTGCAAATATCCTGGACTTCTAAGAGGACAAACATCTGTACTGGAAGAAAGCAGGCCAAAGAGCTCCTTACAGGCGAAGATAGCAAGACTTTGTCTTACATAATTTGGACATATTATCAGGAGAGACTAGTCCCTGAAGAAGTGTACCACGCTTAGCAAAGTAGTGGGACTGTGAAGAAGAGGCAGGCCCTGGAGAGATGGACGGACACAGTGACTGCATCAATGGGCTCAGGCAGAGAAACAATCGTGAACAGGGCACCGGACTGCGCAGTGTTTCATTCTGTTGAGCAGAGTGTCGCAAAGGGTTGGAACCAACTCTATGGCATCTAACAACAACAACCACAAATTGGATGATTTGGTTTTTTCTTATTGTGGTGTTGCAGAATTCTGTAGATTTTAGTATTTACTCCCTTGTATGTTATGTCATTACAAATTTGCCTGAGTACAGTTCTTCATAGTATTATTTTATTATGTGTTATGTTTCTATTGGTTTTATTGTGACATTGTGTTTCATTTTTTTCATTTCTTATTTTTGTTAATTGCATTGTATTTTGTTACATTTTCTGGTACTTTGTAAATTTTGTTGATCTTTTTAAAGAACCAACTTATTTTATTCATAATTTCTATTGATTTTGTCTTCTTTATTTCTCTTCTAGCTTTTTAAAATCATTTCATTAAGGGGACATACAACTCTTATCACAATCCATACATATGCTCTTTTCTAGTTTTTACTATTTCTTTTATTCTGGTGATTGCATGCTTATTTTGCTTATTTTTTCTAGTGATTTTTATCTACAACGTCAATTTTCTTTTTCATAATTAGTTAAAAGGCTTAAAATACCATTCTTCTGAAGTTATATCAGGTAGTTCATGCCTCTTCTTTTGAGAAATGGTCTACTGAGTTTGCGTATTATTCATTTGTTTGTGATGTTCTATCTTTGTTTCTTCTCAATTTTTTGTAGTTTCTAAGACATGGTGGTGGTGGTATTGTATTGGTAAACCCCAATCCTATCAATATAATCAATGAGAAAATTGGAAACCTCAGGGTCCTTTTAGCGGGCATATACAGATTACCAAATAGAATAAAGGAGCACACACACATTGGAAGACTAAGTAGATGACTGGGACCCATTAAAAAGAAAACATTTATGAACATAAAGACTTCATCAAAAAGGTAACTATATTTCAGTCTTTAGTAATGATCCCTGTATGCTCCACCACATTCATGGATCTATTTGCAGCTCAGATACACGGACACAAATGTCCTCTTTCAAACCTACATATATTTGTGAGTATTGTCCTATTCTCCCTTCTACATCGGCTCAACCTGTGAGTCTACCAACGTATGTACATGTAGGTTACCATCGTTGCAGGCTTCCGTATGAACACAATTTACTTCGCTCCTCTTCAACTCTTGAAGTCTCATAGTTTCTTCCCCTGTCTCCACAGTTTATTCCTAATCTTGTAAGGAGTTCTGGTGCTGTAGTGCGTACAAATTGGGCTGTGATCCACATGGTCAGCAGTTTGAAACCAGCAGATCAGGGGAAGAAAGACAAGTTTTCAACTCCTGTCAACAGTGTCAGTCTCAGACACTCACTGGGGCTGGCTATGAGTCAGCATTGACTTTATGGCAGTAAGAGGTTGTTGTGTATTCCCTGCTCATCCATCCAAGTTAATATTTCTCTACTTCATAGCTCATGACTTCCTCTCCTCTGTTCCTTCCCATGCCTAGTAACTATCAAATAATGTTTATTGTATTGTGAAAACTTTTTCTTTACTTTTTAATAATAGGGGTCACATATAATATTTGTCTTTGTATGATCAACTAATTTCACTGAGCATAATGTTCTACAGGTTCATCCATGCTACGAGATGTATCACAGATTCAACTGAAAATAGTGTTTTCAATGGTCAATATTTCAAAGCTAGATGACTAGATTTTTCTTCCAATATGACTCAGAATACATTCTGGTCCCATGAATTAAGTTTCTCCACTTCAAATTCATAGCAGAAACCTTTTTAAAGTGTAGATGCCTAAATCTAAACTAGACCCTCAAACCAGGATCTCTGATAAGCAGCACAACTTAAAAGCTCTTGGTAATTGTTAAGTATATCCAGAGTCGATAAAAAAATTTTCTAAATAGTTCCATTTACTATACTAATTGTAAAAATATCAAGTATATTAATATTCATTATGAATTATTTCAAAAGTGAATATATGATAGCCATAGCTACATCTTATCATATGCCATCATCACAACTATAAAAAAAATCTAATGAACACTCAACCAGAAAATACAAAAATGGAGATTCTAAGGATATCTATCACATTGATTTTGAAATTTAATAAGACAATGGATACAAAGTATATATAATAGCATGTCAAAAATGTTTATTTTTCAGTGTTGAGAATTACTATTGTTAATTAAATATAGATTGGTCTTCTTCTACATTTCAAACACCAAAGTTTATTTTCAAAAGAGCAATCAGAATCGGTCGACATCATATTTAAGAAGCTTCTCCAGCCTGCCACTGCTCCACGAGGGCTCATCAATTTTCGGGATACGTGTGTGTGCGCGTGCATGTGTGTGTTTCATTGGTTTGTTACTCTGGTAAACTCAGGCTAGGACACTCTTGTTTCCTAAGATTTTAGAATGATTGGCTTAGGTATAAAAGCTCTGGGGAAAGGCAACTTAATAAATATGAAATATTCTCTTTGCTGCAGGAAGAATAAAACAAGGTTAAGTAGCAAACATGGTCTATCACTTGAAAGGTATAAAAATAAGGAAGACTCAAGAGCATGGGGTAGACAATAGGATGGCCTAATAGAAAGAGGACTTGGGGCACAGTGACTGGAATGCGTTCATGGGGCTAAGATCATCTGTATAATGAAATCGTTTTCGAGGGAAATGGTGGCAACCTTTAACTTGAGGATCTCTGCAACATGATTGGACTAGGCTCCAGAGAGCATTCCTTGTGCTATTTGCTTTTTAGTTTCGTTGTTGTTTTTTAATAAGAGGCAGCAATATGAGGTGATGTGTCTTTTCTGCTCTAACACCATTTAATCGCGTCTGCACTTAAGATGGTCTCTCCCTCAGGTTATTCATTTTGGAACCTAATACTAATTAGTTCAGTGGTGGTTCAGGCAGTCACCGAAAACCAAGCTCACTGCCATCAGGGCGGTTCTGCCTCATGGCGACCCTGTAGGTCTGGGTAGAACTGCTTTTGCGGGTTTCCGAGACGCTAACTCTTGAAACGAGAAGAAAGCCTTGTCTTTCTCCTGCAAAGTGGCTGGAGGCTTGAACTGCTGACCTTGAGATTTGTAGCCCAAATGTGCCCACCAGGTCTCCTCAGGCAGGCACGTATGTGAGTTATCTCCAGGAATTTCCTCCCGAAGTAAATGTAGCAACAACTGGGCTTTCTCATTTTTCTCCCTCCCTTATTCCCTTCCCTCTATCCTTACTGCCTCCCTCCCTTCCCCTCCATCCATCGGGTATCTGTCCCTAATTTTCCTTCCTTCTTCAATTTACTTTCCTATATTCCTTCCTTTCTTTTAAATCTTATTATACTTTTTCCAGAAGTGTATTTTTTTTTCTTTTCCATCATCAGCACCTAAACCATTTTATATTAATCAGTGCTTTGGAAAAGTCTATGTGGTAAAAGCACACCAAAGTTGGAAGAAATAAAAAATAAGCTAATAGAACTGGTGTATAAATCTAATGGATTGATGCTATCCATCTTTGCTGTCAGATAATTCTTAAGTATCAGTCTAATAGCAAGCTTGAATTCTATTAGTGCAAGATGGGGAACATATATTATATAATCAAAAAGTATTCCACAGTCTATAATTATCCACAATAGCTTTCAACTCTTTCAAATTTATTATGCAATTTTTTCACCTTCCACCTGTCTTTGTTATATATCAAGTCTAAAAGACATTTCTTCTTGCTTCTAATATACTACCTTTGCCCTGACATACATTTCAGACTATTGAACCACAAGGGTTCACCAGGTAAAAGAGCAAGCAGAGGCAAATGTAATTATGTAATAGTTCCATCGGAAACAGCTGGAGGCATTAAGAGAATGACACAATCAAGGTCAGCTACAGGAAAAAGATATGCTTGCATTAATCATCATGTTAATAAAATCATAGCATTCCAGTTACCTTGACAAGAGAGGGAGAACAGGAAAACCCGTTCTCATACTGTTGGAGGCAAACTGATTTTCCACAAGAAGATCACTAAGCCTTTCTTCCAAGGCACCTCTGGGTGGAATTGAACCTACAACATTTAGATAAGTAGCTGAATAGATGAAAAAGTTGCACCATTCAAAACACCTGAGAAGCATATACAAAGAACTGTCTTTGAATTTAGACATTCAATCCCTGCATCCTCAGAGGGCATGTTGTTCTGGGAGGTGTACAGCTATGTTTACATGCCTATCCTTGCTCTCACAGTATGGGAGCATACAGATGCTTAGTGTATAGTTCAAATTTTATACTGGGAATACTTTATCTCCAAAGTGTATAAACTCAGTCACCTCAAAACGCAGAAGCTTCTATATTTCCCAGGACCTTCATCTCCAGTACCCTTCGGTCTGAATATATACACACACATATATATATTATATATACACACATATACATAAACCAGGGTGCTTCAAAAAGTTTGTGGAAAACTAGAATTCAAGATAATGAAAATTTCCCATACATTTTTGAAGCCACTATATTTTTCCCCTTGCGCTGTCCAAGTTCTTAAATATTGACATTAACTTCCCATCTTCACTACATGACCCTGGACATCATTACAACTCACTGCTTACAACTCTGCCTTAAATTGACACAGAGAAATGATGCTGTGATGCTAATCTGAAATCATAGTAAAAAATTTTATATTATCACCAAAACCAAACTTACGGTCATCAAGTTAATTCTCGATCATTGTAACCCTAAAGGGCAAAGTGGACATTGTCTTAGGGGGTCCAAGCCTGTAAATCTTTATAAGAGGAGAAAAGTATCGTGTTTATATCACAGAGTGGCTAGTGGTTTCAAATTGCTGGCCTTGCAGTTAGCAGCCCAACAAATGACTGGATAACCAGCACTTTATTGTTTGATTGACAATAGTATATTTTTCATTATCAAAAAAGTACAGATGCCCAAAAGTAAAAGAAAATTATTCACAATGTGCATTTAACTTTCTGTATTCATATTTGGGGAGTATCTAATGATATAAGACGATTTTTTTGCTGTTCATCTGAATCTCTTTGTTGTCTTCATTCTTATTATATTACAAGAAAGAAATAGAAAAACACTCAGTATAGTGTGATGTGTGATGGGTCACTTTGTATGATCACTAACCATGATTTTCTAACTCCTATGAAATAATTGGATGTGCCTATGCAAATAAGTTTCTTATGGCTCACCAAGGGGATTAGATAGCTAATAATGCAAATAAAGTACATAGAACCCTGAAACTGAGTGGGACCGTGGAAATAAAATGTACAAACCCCTAAGATATTTTGCCATCATAATACCTTTAAAAGGGGCCATTCCAGAGGCAGAAAGAAGGGATCTCACTAACAGTAATAAGAAGACAAAGAAATTTGTTAGAACTGCCTAGGGTTCCCTCACTGAAAATCTAGACCCAGGAGACAGACAGAGAGAGCTGTAGATACAGAGTTGTAACACCAGTGTGGGAAACTAACCCTGAAGGAAATATGAAAAGGTCTATATTCGCTAACTTCTAACAGAGGGAATCTCGAAAACTAGATTTCCACAGTAGGAAAAGTATAGGTCAAGTCCAAGCACATCATCCTGCTTTAAAAAATCATTCCCACAGGTTCTTCCCTAACAGCTATGCTGCCTTAAAGTGAACACCTGGTTGATTTTATCTCCCTATAGAAGCAGACATGTATATGTGTGCCTTCTGGCCCTGCAGTTGGAGGCTGGATCCATCGGACAGACGTGTCCCTCGTGGGGATAGCAGGAAAGGAACTCTTGGAGCTATTCGCTGTGTGAAGATTGCAAAGCCCCATCAAACAGGAGAGTGACTTGGGAAACTATTTGAAGTGAGGACCTGGTTGGGGGATTAGTAGATAAGTAGTAATAAGAAAGATAATATAATATTTTAAAGAGAGCAATGGGGCAAGACAGAATAAACCTAAAATTTATGCTATTACCCTCACCCACTTACTGAAAAAAAAAAGATGGTAGCAGTAACAAATAAAAATATGCAAGCTTTTATACAAATAGTAAAATAAGAATAACCCATGGTTCCCAGAGGAAGGAACTTCAGATCTAGGAATCTGGAAGAAAGTAGGTACGAACTTAAAGAAAGCACACAGAGAGGGGCAGAGTATGTCCCTGGAGACATGGTACCTGTGGACTCAAGTCAAGATGGTTTTAGAACCTCTACAGACAGAGCAGGTGAGGAAAAAGGAACAACAACATAAGAAAAAGCCTGAAATAAACTACCTAACATTAAAGAAGAAGGCAAAAGTGATCCAAAATGAGTATGAGATAGTTGAGAAGGTTTTAGAAAAACTAAAGAAATTAAGTCTGATTTAAAAGATAGCCTCATGGCAAGTGCCTCTGCCCCACCTGAAAGGCATAAATCAAAGGAAGTAGTTAAGGGCAAGGAGGATACTAAGCATAACACAGCACCTTTAGGTTCAAAGGCAGAAAGAGGGATTGCAGAAGGAGATTTAGAAACCAGACTAGTTTTTCATGTTCCTATAATAGAAAGACCACCCAATGCAGACAAACTACAGAGATATCAAGAACACCACTATGGGGCATTTCACTTTGTGTTAGACAGGGTTCTCTAGAGAAACAAAACCAGGACACTTATGATTTGATAGATAGATAGATATAGAGATGTACAGTATGAAGGAATACACCCACTAATTAGTCCACACAGCAGTACAGAAGGCTCAGTTCAACTCACTTCTGCAGAACAGTTAATATACTGGAAGTCCTTCAACTCACGAAGGTTGCTTGGTCCGAAGTCAAAGACAGCTGGGCAACGCAGGCAGTCCGGCCACAGGCAGCAAACAGCAGGGCAGGTCACCAACAGTCAGCAAGATGACAAGATCTGACAGACAGTCCCAACCTCAAGCAATGAATACACCAACAGCGTAGTGAAGCAGGTCTCAAAGGAACCTCAAGCTCTAGTGACATGATCCACAGATTGGAAGTCCAAAAGGTAATGCAGCTCACAAGCTGAGGCAGGGGACTAGCTGCCCCAAGCTGGTACAATCACCAAAAGTCAAAGAGAGAGGTGGAGCTTGCTTAACCAAGCCATTCATCTCTTGCCTTCCAATCAAACTGCAACTTTATTAATCCCATATGTTCCTATTGGCCAGGTTGACACAATAAACCTACCTATCATACCCTTTAAGTTGCTAAAGGACATCAAACAGGCAGTGGCAAGCTATAGGCCAGACTCCCCTTTTGTGATCAGCATGATTAAATCTCCAGCTGATGCTGAGCATCTGATTCTCACAGATTGGAATGCCTTGACTAAGGTCTGCCTCTCCCCTTCAGATATTTTGCAGGACCGAATCTGGTGGACTGAAGGAACTGACACAAAGGCTTGCTGGAATGCAGAGCGGGGTGTACCCCTAGGGTTAGGTCAGTTCCGGGGAATGGTCATTTCATCACAGTGGAAGCATGATTGCAGGTTACCAAACAAGCGTTGACACAGATACTCAATGTTTGTGTGCGGACTTGGGATAAAATCATACCATCCGGAGAGAAATGTTCCAGTTGCATGGCTAGACGGCAGCATAACGATGAGTCCTACATAGATTTGTACCCCAAATAGAGGATGCTGTGCACAAAAGTATCACGAATGTGCAAGCAGTGAATAGCCTAACAAAGACATTAGCTTTTAAGAATGCTTCCCATGACTGCGAATGCGCTATACACTCACACAAGGAACAGGGCAAGTTCTTAGACTATGTTGAGCTCTGCAGAGGAAGAGGAGCTGAGACATACAAGGCAGGCTTCCTAGTCACTACCATGGCCAATTACATCAGGCCTAAAGGGATTTAGCTGCCAGCAGATTGGTCATTTTCAAAGAGTGCCAGCAGTATAGCCCAATGAGCCTCTCTTTGAGAAGTGGGCTGTGGCCTGAACAGACCAGGACCACCAAGGT
Organism: Tenrec ecaudatus; assembly: GCF_050624435.1. Lineage (NCBI taxonomy): Eukaryota > Metazoa > Chordata > Mammalia > Afrosoricida > Tenrecidae > Tenrec > Tenrec ecaudatus. The sequence goes on along the minus strand of NC_134541.1, from coordinate 64,529,771 downwards.
CAGGCTTAAGCGACCCTCCTTCTTTATAAGCCACGGTACATCAGATTTAACCAGTGCCTTAATCTCTGTTGCTGAAGTTACCCAAAACGTCAAGAAGACCTCGCAGATTCATGAGAATGGCAATTGCTGCGTAACACACTTCTACCATTGCTGATGCTCAGAGACATTTTAGGACTCGATCACAGCTGATCCTTTTACTATTACAACAGGCTGTTCACTTGCTAACAGATCAAGATTATGGACTTGCAACCTCAATCAAGGCTAACATGTGAGTAGAATGTAACTGATTTCTGTGTAACCCCTTATCCATATAATGAGACATTGCATGATTGGGATTTGCTTAGAAAGCATTTTCAGAGTTTAAGGAAAGCTTTTCTCTAAATGTAATTCAGCTGCAAATGGATATTTTGTCTACATTCAAGGATAGACATAGAGTATCTCCTAGCTCTAAGGTAATTACACAGTTAGTGGGTGGCATAGCGGGGTCGCATGGATTCATAGTATTTCACATAGCTTAGGCTCTGGTCTGACTGTGCTGCTCATTATCACAATTCTATACTCTCAGTCTCACACTGCTTCTGTAGAAGGCTAAGAGATATGAAAACATGTAACTTCTCTGACCTCTGTTAAATTGTAAACAGTGCAGAAGGAGGAAATGTGGGAAACTAACACTGAAGAAAATATGACACGGTCTATGTTCCCTAACTTATACCAGAAGGACTCTGGAAAACTAGTGTTCCACGGTAGGAAAGCCTCCACTTTGGTAAATTGGAGGTAAAGTGCATCATCCTGCCTTAAAGATCATTCCCCCAGATTCTCCCCTAACAGTTCTGCTGCCTTAAAGTGAGCACATGGTTTATCTCCCCATAGAAGCAGGCATCCTTTTGCTTTCTCTTCCCGCCATATTATCCAACCCTCCTCATGCAGGTATTAGATTTCCTCACCTATGAGCTCAGGGACTTTAATGTAGATAGCACCCACCTTGTGATGCAGGCAACTACTGAATATGCATGTCTTATGGCTACCTATAAAAGTCCCAAGAGAGTAAAGTTTTGCTCTCTCTTCTCCCAGTTCCACGGGGACTATCGAGGAGCTAAGGTGAGCATGCTACCATCAAATGTCTGACTCCTTTATTGTATTCGCTCTTATCTTTCCTAACCTCTATGACTTTACTATGATCTTTATTATTGCCATACATTTGCGCCTTCTGGCCCTTCAGTTGTTGGAAGCTGGTTTCCTCGGACACACCAGAGATGGTATAAGATATTTAGAAGCAGCAGCAGAGAAATGGCAACAGCAGGCCCAGGCTTCTGTGCCCATGAAGCAAGGTGGCTATAGTGAGTGGGTGCTGGCCCACTGAGAGAATTGAGCACCTGTGGGAAGGAGATTTCTTGGCAGAGAGCGGTGGGACATATGACAGGGCTTGTTTGGCTGACCCACAGAGCTAGGGACCGAGTGCATTTGAGTCAAAGATCAGTGGTGAAGTTGTGTACAGCTGGCATTTATCATTAGGGCTAAAGATCTTTGCATAACTTGCAAACACAACTCAAAGGCCCAAGAGGCCCAAGAATCCCAGGGGTTGAAGCCCACGAACAGGGCTGCCTGGAGGTACATTCAAGAAACTGTCCTGAGTGAAAAACAGCATTGCTCCTAATCCTGAATCATAATCTGGTACTTTAATAACTTCCATAATCATAAATATTCCATTTGGCATATATTCTCTGTTGTCTGTCATGTGCTAGGCCAGCAATTTTAAATTATCAGCCTCTCTGCAGCATAAAGATGAGGTTTATATCCCTTTAAAGAGTTACAGACTTGGAAACCCCGAGGGGCAGTCCTGAAAGGTCACACTATGTGTAGGAATCAAATCAATGGCAGTGAATTTGGTTTGGGTATAGTAGATAGGAATCGCTGATGTGATCATTAGTAAACACATTGGAGCTTACCTCCACCTAATAACAATCAGTCGGTTTATTTGGCTGTTGATCTGATCACTGTGATTCCTGCCCGCCCCTGGTGAATTAGAGGAGGCCAGACACTCCCACGGTGACAGTTTTTGCACCCAGACTGTTCTTGTTTGCAGTCTAGCCCATGATTCTCAGACTGCCAGAAGGGTCTTCTGTTATAAAATCCATTCTCTTACATCTTCAAGACTTGCCTTTTACTAGAAAAAGGGTGGTTGTGGTAACTGAATGATAGAAATTGAGATATATTTCTAGCTTCTGACCCCTACTTATCATACAATTGAATGTATTGAGTGAGATAGACAGTGCATCAGGTTAAACTGCAAAGCACGTGCACACTCACCTTTCATCTTTAAATTACGAATGTACTGCAGACTCCTGGGGGAAAAGTCCCCAGATAAAAGAAATTCAGGACAGTTAAAAAACAACACACTCATGAAAGACACTTCCATGAATGTCTGAAGTGAGACTCACTCCGTGGAAACTTTAGTGGATTCAGACTCCCTTCTGAGTTAAATAAGACAATAAAAGGCTTTAATGATAACGTATATTTTAAAATGCAATGTTAATGCCTTAGGCATCTTGGTAACCAGTGCCAATTAAATGGATTGGTGACGGTTTCTAATGCTTTGCACAAACATGTATTTACAAACATCTGTCTATATGCTTGCGAGTTCCCACATATGGACATACAATTTGTGGAAGACTGGTTTTCATTAGTCTGGGAAAGAATTGGTTCCACTTTTTTTTCCCTTCAGGATTTGAATTCTTTATAAGAAGACAAGGGAAAGGGGGCCATGGGAGGCAGGATCTAGCCAAATAATGGACTGAAATATAAGAACCAAATAGAACACTTCACAGACTAGAGAAAACGCTGATTCAATTACTGGGCAGAATGATTTTTAGACAAGGATGAAGTGCAATCATGTCCATCTTACTCAGAATTTGAGTATGCTACACGAAACTTACCACATCCAAATGCAGTTCTTACCTTTTGAGCTTGATATCGGCAGTTTTGTGGTCACTGCATTTATTTGTCAATGCAATGGCTGCCGGTAAACTCTTATCAGGGTAGTTTTGGTAAACCTAACGATCACTACAAGTCAGCATCCACTTGATGACAGTGAGTTGTCTTTTTTGTTTCTTTGTTTTTTAAAAGGTTTATTTGTGTCATTACTTCTAGTCTCCCAACTTTCTGAATTTCTAGTTCCGGAATTCTCAAATGTAAAAGTCCTGAAGGCACAGAAATATCTCATTAAAAAGTAAAACCTCAAGCCTCACCCAAATAGTAAGTCCATAAGTCCAGGATGATGTACTGGAAATTGCATGTGTAGTAAACACCGTACAGATAATTTTGATGCAGATGAATGATGAAAACACTACAAATACTCTCTGAGGAATATTGTCCATGCCACCTTAGCTTTTATCTTATAAATATTTGGGCAGGGGGCCATGTAATTCAGACTTATCTAGGAAAATAGAATCAATGTGAAGGATAGATAAATAGTATTTCAAATGCATAAGGGAGTGACATAAAAGTTTCCTCAAAGAAAGTTGTATTGACATCTTCAATAAAGTGTGGGATAACAGCAGTATCTCAGAATTAAGGATGTCAAAGTCCCTTTATCAGCATCAGTCCATATGTCCCCATTTCAGGTTCAGGATGCCATTTGAGAACTCTTTTAAGTTGCGTTTCCTAGAGAAACAGATCCAGTGATACTAATATACATATATGAAAAAGCTTTACATCAAGAAATAAATTTATATCAAAGTATGAACCAAGTCTAGGAGAACTCAAAGGCATGGGTCAGATACTAGCTGGAGGCCCCTCCAAAACCACGCGGTTGACAGCTGATGGAAATAAGGTGAAATGCAAAGCCCGGAGATCATAGGCAGCTGGGTACAGAGCAGAGTGGGTCAAAGTTTGGCAGGACTATGGCAAAATGCCATCAGCTCCCACGATCAACAGGCCTAGAAGCCAAAGGTAGGGTTCAATGCAGGAAAGAAAGGTGGGCAAAAGAAAGCCCATTTCTCCACAGTGTTTCCTATAAATAGGCTATTCTATTTATAAGTATACATCCTTAGGAGACATCACTAGGCTGTCTCCTGATTGCGAAGTTGGTCTCCATCCATACCTTTCCACAGGTGTACCAAATTGAGACAACACCTAACCATTACAAGAACCAATTTCAGAAACCCCAAAAGCAATCCAGAAAATGTATCCTTAAGATTACTTACACTTGAAGCATTCTCAGGACCACAATTTTTATCAGTCATGGTGCTTGTGATTATAGCTAGATGATAAATAGATAGATAATTTGAAAGAATTGGTTCATTGTTAGGGCTAGCAAATTTAAAATCTATAGGGTAAGCAGGTTGGAACCTCAGAAAATATTGGATATAGCAGTTTGAAGCTGAAATTTATAGTACAAACTGGCAGGTTGGTGAGTAAGGCAGGATGCCTATTTTATAGTCTTGAGGCAGAATTTCTTATTCTCTTGGAAACCTCAGAATTTCCTATTACTGTCTTCAATAAATTATACAAGGACTTCTCACATTATCAAAGTAGATTATTAAGGGTAATTTGCTTAAAGTGAATTGATTACAAATGTTGATCACAACAAAAGTATATCTTCACAGCATCATTGAGCCTTGGGTCAGCAAATTTTGGCTCTGGAGCCATATGCAACTCTTTTGATATGTACATATGACTCTGAAGTACAACTGAAAAAAATTTAAGGATATTATTGGGAAAATGGTCATTTCATTTGTTTGTAAAATATATTTATGATTCCTGAATATTTTTAAATTGTTGTGAGGGACAGCATTGGCTCTTGTGTCTCATAAGTTTGCTGACCCCTGATCTAAAGTTTTACCAACTAATCAAGCACATAGGCTATCCAAGATGACACAAAAACTCCACAGAAGCCTTCATAAAGTTTTCTCTGTCTTGATTATTGGACAGCAGGTCATTACTACATTACTTCTTATAGCACCTTCATGTTTATACACCTTAAAGGATGAGTTATCCTACAATGATGCCCAAAAGATACCCAATCAATTGCTCTATTCCAAAAATGACTTTGATAATGAACATTAATTTTGCTTTATGATAAAAATTAGTAGAAAACAAAAAGTCAACAATGAAAAGGAACTCTCATAATGCATTTCTATTATCATAATTATATAGTCTATTAATATTAATTTCACATATAGTATGAGTTTTCTATCTTATATCACATTATTTTGGAACAAGGACATTTTATTGGAAGCATAACAAGAACAACAAAATGAGGTATCTACGCCAATTTGATTTCAGTATACTATAGCTTGGATTACCTGGAAATTCTATATGTAACTATAGATTTTTTCTTGATCACCCAATTATCATTTTTTCTGAATATGATTATTCTATTCCATTTGTACTCATGATTGTTTGTATTTATCCAAAGCTCACTTTTCTTCAAAAAATGCAATCACCAACAGAAATTTTAAAAACTAAGCTAAACAAAAAATAAGCTACATTTTTATAGGAATAAATATTTAAAAATAAATTTAAAAATAAATAAAATTGGAAGGAATATTCAAGAGAGGATTTGGAATGTTTCCAGCCAAATACCAGCTGGCTTGTAACGGTGTGGGTGGAAGCTCATAAGCTAATGAAGGGAGAAAATCAGTTTTAGCTGAATGAGCTATTTCTATATTAACCGTAAATGAATGAATGAATATTATGTAAATTGATATGAAAATAAGAGCTTTATGACTAAGAATATTGCCATACCTCAGTTTCTAATGTCTGCTTTCCAACGAATTCAAAGGCTCTATTAAAAAAAGAGCAATTTAACCCAAATGCTCCAAGATGTGAATGCAACATGCCAGTGTGGAGTAGGGAATCAGGGGAGAGGTCTGAAGGGTCAGCTCTAATCCCAACTAATACATGGACACCTGCCCCTCCCCCCAGAAGAATTTATTTCAAAGGACGGCATTAAATCTGCAGCTCTGAGAGGGACATATCTGATCAGAGCACTCGGATGCAGATGAAGGGGAAGAAGGAGAGGAGCACATCCTGGCCCACCAGGCCTTGAGGACAATGTTCCCAAATAGAGCAGCCAGTCCACAGAGAGAACCACATGGCCGGCCCCACTATGAAGCATGCCGTCACTCACTGACCCATAACCCTACAGGGAACAACACTGGAGACACAGTGTAGAAATTGTGCCCGATCTGGTCCCACCACATCGAGGCAAAACACTAAGGGGGTGCAACAGAACAGCAAGGGAACAGAGTGATGAGGCCCCCAGGGAAGGCTGAAGGTGAACTTTGGGGCCAGGGCATGGTGCCCCAACAGAATGGACTGGAAAACACTCATAAAGGCCAACAAACAGTCCTTGAACTAACTACAAGCTTTTCTTGTTGTGTTGTTTTGGGTTTTTTTTTCATTGGTTTATTATGTTGTTGTTTTGTTGTATATTGTTGCTTGGTGTTGCTCTGTCTTGTTTTTGTGCATGTTATTTTCTCCGCAGTTCTGTCTAAATAAGATAGGCTGGATGAACAATATGGAGAAGCAAACAACAGGACCAACAGTTCCGGGGGGACATGGGGAAGGGGGAGGTGGGAGGAAAGGTAGTGGTGTTAACAAACACAGGGACAAAGGAAGAACAAGTGATCCAAATCGGTGGTGAGGAGGGTGTAGGAGGCCTGGCAGGGCATGATCAAGGGTAATGTAACCAAGAGGAATTACTGAAACCCAAATGAAAACTGAGCATGATAGTGGGACAAGACAAGAGGAAAGTCAAAGGAAGTAGAGGAAAGAGCTAGTAGGCAAAGGGCATTTATAGAAGTCTAAATAAAGGCATGTACATATGTAAATATATTTATATATGAGAATGGCAAAATAGATCTTTGTGCATGTATTTATAGGTTTAGTATTAAGCTCAAAGAAGGACATTGGACCTCCACTCAAGTACTTCCTCAATGCAATAATATTTTCATTTATTAAACTGGCATTCTATGATGCTAACTTTCCCGACACAACTGCTGAAGACAAATGGGTGCATAAGCAAATGTGGTGAAAAAAGCTGATGGTGCCCAGCTATCAAAAGATGTAGCATCTGTGGTCTTAAAGGCTTGAAGGTAAACAAGCGGTCATCTAGCTCAGAAGCAACAAACCTCACATGGAGGAGGCACACCATCCTGTGCGATCATGAGGTGTTGAAGGGATCAGGTACCAGGTATCATTAGAACAAAAAAATCATATCATTGTGAATGAGGGGGAGAGTGCAGAGTGAAGACCAAAGGCCCATTTGTAGGTCATTGGTCATCCCCTTACAGAAGGGTAGAGATGAGCCAGTCAGGGTGCAATGTAGTAACGATGAAAAATACAATTTTCCTCTAGTTCCTGAATGCTTCTTTCCCCACCCCACCCCCACTATCATCCGAATTCTACCTTGCAAGTCTGGCTAGAGCAGAGGATGTACACTGGTACAGACAAGAACTGGAAACACAGGGAATCCAGGGTGGATGATCCCATCAGGACCAGTGGTGTGAGTGGTGATACTGGGAGGGTGGAGGGAGGATGGGTTGGAAAGGGGGAACTGATTACAAGGATCTACATATAACCCCCTCCCTTGGAGTCAGACAACAGAAAATTGGGTGAAGGAGGTGTCGGGCAGTGCAAGATATGACAAAATTTTACACAATTGATGTATGTATGGATTGTGATAAGTGTTGTATGAGCCCCTAATAAAATGATAAAAAATAAAAGAGCAATTAAAGAAAAGCCACACTCAGTCTCTAGTCATGCCCTCTAGTCATGCCCAGTATTATCTCTATAACAATAAATACAAGATTACACTTGGTAATATACATCTTAAAATGACTGGACATTGTGTCTTCTACTTAATAAATAATAATAAGAGTAATAGTAACAATATCTAGTACCTAGTGAGTGTTTGTAACATGCTGGAAACTTTGTGGGGATTATTCAATTTTCCTCAAACTTCATGAATGAGATAGTAACTCTAAAGTCAACTTTCAGTTTAGGAAACAGGAATACATGGGAACCAGCCCTACTTTTGGATGATCATAAGGGGCCCCTCGTGTAATTGAGGGGTGAGCTAGTTAAAGTTTATTCTGCCAACCTGGCCGATAAACACATGTAGAGTTAATTGAAGGGCTCACTTCCTGCAAGACATCCCTGAGGAGAAGCCACATGGACCTACCCCAATGCAGCCCTAGGTGCTGGAGCAGCCGTGTGGAGACCACTGGCAGTATTGAGATGCTTATACGTTCACTGATTCGGCTTTCGTCCTGCAGTTGGTGTCATAGTGTGTATTTTGTGAGATGGCGGAGGACTTTGTGGATTGGCATTGGATATCTGGGTTCATGTTGGGATGTTTTCCTGATGTGCACTTAACCTTTATATAAAACTCTCTCTCTCTAGATTTGTTTCTCTAAAATACTCAGACTCACACAAGGGGTAAATTAAAGATACAAGAGACAAGGCATTCAAGGGATCACCTCTTTCATGATGATTGGAACCAGAATGAGGCCATAATGTATTCTCTCACGAGTTTATGTAATCTTGGGCACGCAAGCCACAGTAAGCACATACATAGCAGGAAGGGATTGTATTAAAGGTATATTCGTAAGAGGATGGGGCGAGCTAGGGGTATACACGTAATGAGAAAGGGAGGCACTAGAGGCATACAGGTGACAGGAAGGCACATATGTAACAAGATGGGTGGGTTCTAGAGTCAAGATGGCAGTCTAACCTTGGTCATCTCTGAGCTGGCTTGGCCTTAAGTGTCTGAGCTGTCCTCCAGGGGGAATAATCTGGGATCCTTCTTACATATGTTTGAAATTCAAGTCTGATTCCAGAAATTCTGTTCTTTTTAACCACTCTCATATGCATGCAATGTTGAACCTTATATTTTAATTGGGTGGGTTTATAAGAGAGTAAAAATCAATTAGAAAGTTGAACGTGCAGAATGGTGTCATTCCCAATCCCCAGTTTCAGAGTCATCATACAATCAAAAACCCAAACTCACTATCAAGTTGATTCTGATTCATAGTGAGCCTATAGGACAGAGTAAAACTGCCCTGGTAAGTTTCCTGGATGGTAACTCAATAGGAAAATAGAAAGCCAAGTCTCTCTCGCAGAGAGCAACTAGTGTTTTCAAACTGCTGACCTTAAAGTTAGCAGCCCAACATGCAGCCATTATGTCACTAGGACTCTTCCATCATGTAATAAGCCAATAAATATTAAAAACCCTATGTCATTCCATTAGAAACTAAGGATACACATATAATATGTGTTGTTTTTGCCCATATAATATGTGTTGTTTTTAGGTACCATGGTGTCCATTCTGACCCCAGTGACCTCATGGACAGCAAAATGAAATGTTGCCTGACCCCACACCGTCTTCACAATTGTTCCCATGTCTGAGCCTGTTGCTGCAGCCACTGTGTCAGGCCTTCTCCTTAAGCTTCTTCCTCGTGTTCGCAGCCCCACGACGTTAGCTAACATGATGTCCTTCTCAAGGACTCCTGCTACCCCTCCAGATAATATGTCCAAAAAATGGAAAACAAAGTCGCACCATCCTTTCCTCTAAGGAGTACTCTGGCTGTATGTCTTTCTCTTTTTAAAATCACTTTGTTGGGGGCTTGCACAACTCTTATCACAATCCATACGTATATCCATTGTGTCAAGCACATATGTACACTTGTTGCCATCATCTGGCAATATTTCTTCCAAGAGTTCAGTTTATCCTTTTAGCCATCCATGTACTTTCAATATTCTTCTCCAGAACCATAATTCAAATGCAAAGATTCTTCTTGGGTCTTCTTTCTGCGTATGAGGCAATGGAAAATACCATGACTGGAGGAGGCACGCCTTAATTCTCAAAGTAACAGCCTTGCTTTTCAATACATTAAAGAGATCTTGTACAGCAAATTTACCCAATGTACTCACCTTTTTATCTCTTGACTGCTGCTTCTATGAGCATTGATTGTGGGTCCAAACAAGACAAAATCCTTGACAACTTCAATCCTTTCTCCATTTATTATGATGTTACCTATTAGTCCAGTTGTGAGGATTTTGGTCCTCTTTACATCGAGTTGCAACCTATACTGAAGGGGGCAATTCTTGATCTTCATTAGCAAGTGCTTTAATTCCTCCTAAGTTTCAGGAAGCAAGGTTGTATCGTGTTTATTGTAAGCTGGTAAACCTTCCTCTGATTCTGATTCCACATTCTTTTTCCTATAAATCAGATTCTCTGATTAGTTGCTCAGCGTACAGATTGAATAAGTATAGTGAGAGGGTACAACCCTGACGCACAACTTTGCTGATTTTAAACCATGCCATAATCCTTTAGTCGATTCACACAACTGTTTTTTGATTCATGTGCAAGCTCCTCAGGCACACGATGAAGTGTTCCGGAGTTCCCATTCCTCTCAAGGTTTCCATAGTTTGTTATGCTCCAGACAATCAAATGCCTTGGCATAGTCAACAAGTAAACATTTTTCTGGTATTCTCTGCTTTCATACAAGCCCCATCAGACATCAACAATGACATTCCTTGTTCCACATCCTCTTCTGAATCCATCCTAAGCCACTGTCAATAGACTGATGCAACCATTTTTCAACGATCTTCAGAAAAATTTTACTTGCATGTGATATCGATGATATTGTTCTAGAATTTGAGCATTCTGCTGGGTCACGTTTCTTTGGAACAGGTGCAAATATGGATCTTGTCCACTTAGTTCGCCACGTGGCTCTTTGGCAAATTTCCTGCCATCGATGAGTGAGTGCTCCCAGTGCTTTACCAGCTTGCGTAAACACTTCACTTGGTATTCCATCAATTCCTGGAGAGATATTTTTGGTTAATGCTTTCAGGGTAGCTTGAACTCCTTTCTTCAATCCTACTGCTTCTAGCTCATAAGCTACCTCCTGAACTAATGGAATTTCAACTAGTTCTTTTTACTGCAATGCCTCTGTGTTGTTTCCATCTTCTTTTGCTGTTTCCTGCATCATTTAAATTTTGTCCATAGAATCTTCCAGTCTTCCACTCCAGGCTTGAGTTGTTTCTGGAGTCCTTTTGGTTTCAGATATGCATGAGTATGTTCTTACCTTTTGTTTTTCTAATTCTAGGTTTTGGCACACTTCCTTATAATATTTAACTTTGTCTTCTTGAACTGCCCTTTGAAACGTCCTATTCAGTTCTTTAACATCATCAATTCTTACATTTGTTTTACCTAGTCTACAATTAAGAGCAAGTTTCAGAATCTCTTCTGGCATTCATTTTGATCTTTTCTGTATTTTTAATGACCATTTGCTTTCTTCACAAAAGATATTTATCTATCTATCTATTTATTTATTAATAGATCATTTTTATTTGGGGCTCTTCCAGCTCTTATACCATGCCATACATCAATTGTATCAAGCATATTTGTATATATGTCGACAATCATTATTTTCCAAACATTTGCTTTTTATTGAGCCCTTTGTATCAGCTCCTCTTTTCCCCTGCCCCCGTCCTCATGACCCCTTTATCAATTATTATTTTCATATCTTACACCGACCACTGTCTCCCTTCCCCCATGGTTACTGTTGTTTGTCCCCCTCAAAGGTGATGGTGGTCATGGTGATGGTTATGTGTCAGTCATTGCAATCGGGTTCCCTTTCCTCCCCTCCACTCACCCCTTTCCCCCTACCCTCATGGTAACACTACTCCCATTCCTGTTGCTGGATTCCATGTGTCCTGAGCTCGGATCTCTTATCTGTGCCTGTGCCTGTGTCTAGCCTTCAGTGAAAGGCAGGACTGGGGTCAAGATAGTGGGGGGAGGGGGAGGGGGGAGGAAGCATCAAGGGACCAGAGGAATATTGTGTATTTCATCAGTACTATACTGTGCCCTGGTTGACTCATCCCTTCCTTGTTACCATTCTGTGAGGGGATATCCAATTGGACACAGATGGGTTTTGGGTCTTTGTTCTGATCCCCTCGTCTCAACAATATGGTTTGTTTGTTTGCTTATTTTGGGTCTTCTAATGCCTGTTACTTGATCCTGTCGAACCATCATGATCTCACAGGCTGGTGTGCTTCTTCCATGTGGGCTTGTTTCTTCTTTGCTAGATGGCCGCTTATTTAACTTCAAGGCTTTCAGACCCCAGATGCTGTATCTTTTAATAGCCAGGCACCATCTGCTTCCTTCACCCAGTTTGCTTATGCACCCAGTTTGTCTTCAACGATCATGCTGGGAGGGTGAGTATCACAGAATGCCAGGTTGTTAGAACAAAGTATTCTTGCATTGAGGGAGGGCATGAGAAGAGGTCCGAAGTCCATCCACTACCTTAGTATATTGCCATATAAGCATATATACATAGGCCAAATACCTCCATTTTTAATGAACTAATGTATTTACATATGTACACTCCTATGTTTATACCTCTATCCATAGCTTTGCTTCCTAGATCTTTCCTGTTTCCTTTTACCTTTCTCCTGCTCCACCATCACTCTCACCTCTTTCTGCCTCTTAGTAATTCCTCTCAGCTAGATTGTTGTTGCTCCAACACCCCCAGATCTCTATGTCCTCCTTATTGTTGATTTTAATTCCTTAGTTGTTCCCCTGTCTATGGTGTTGTTTGTTCACTGCCCCCTTCCGCCACTTCCTTCTCCTTTCAGATCCCTCTGGAACCGTCAGTCCTGTTGCTTTTTCTTCCAGCTTGCTTCCCATGTCTATCTTATATAAGTAGGGAAACCAACAAAAACAGACACCAAACCAAAAGAAAACAAAAGATTGAATAAAAAGAGAGGGGGTGGGGGGAAGAATACTTTATTCCAGGTCTGTCATCTGACCTTTAAGACTATCTCTCTACTGGTCCTGAGGCATATCCAGGACCCACACCTCCTAGCCTGAAGTCAATTTTGGAGGCCCCTTCAGGGGCTTTGTGGATTTGTTTTGGCCCTGTTGCTGATCTGTTATGTTCCCTGATTGGTTTGCCCATCTGCAGGATGCTCAGATAGGACCTAGCCTGTGTGTCCCAGTGTTGAGCAGTTAGCCCTGTGGTCCTCTGTACCTTAGCAGCACCGGGCAGGGACGTTGTCCTCCAGGCTTTGTGTGCCGATATGGGGTCTAGACCATCTCTCACTTTTTCCTTTCTGGTTTGGCTCTGTGTGAGCATGCCTTCCCAGCCCCTCTCTGCAACCTGCAGGTTTTGTGTTATCCACTGTAGCACATACTTCTAGGGAGGGGGTCAGTTTGGCTCTGGCCCTGTAGCCCACTCTTTTCATGCATCACTCCACATGATTACATTTCCCTCGAGGTTTGGTGCACAAAGGTGGGGTCTGCATGCAAGCTTCCAATTCTGTGGAGACATAACAAATACTCTCCCCCTGGGTGGGTTAGTCCCCTGCTCCCCTGGTGACATCATTGCCCTTCCCCCCACCTTTTCTCCCTCCCCTTTCCCCTGTTTCCCCTTCTTTGTGTTGGACTAACATGCACCTCCTTGGATTTGTTCTGACCCCCACCCAACTGCCTGCACCTCAACCTGTATAGTGTGAGATTAATGGATTTTCCTCTATATTTACTGTGCTGGTTTTACTTACCTCAGGGTACTCATATTGTACTTGTCCTTTGTGATTGGCTGACTTCACTTAGAATAATTTTCTCCAACTCTTCCCAATGAACGATGTGCGTCCTGTGATCATCAGTGCTTTTTAGTGATGCATAGTACTCCATTGTGTGTATGTGCCAGAGTTTTCTTATCTACTCATCTCTCAATGGAAGTTTAGGTTGTTTCCAATTCTTTGCCACTGAGAAGTACACCACACTAAACATTGGAGCACAGAGAACTGGCCATGGTTTATTTCTTACCTCTTCTGGGTGTATGCCCAGTAGAGGGATATCTGGGTCATAAAGTAACTCATTTGCATTAAATATTGCTAGATAGCTTTCCACAGAAGCTGTGTGTTTCTACACCACCAGCAGCAGTGAGAGAGTTCCTATCTTTCCACCTCCCCTTCAACATTTGTTGCTCTCTGACTTTATGATTTGAGTTATCCTCAAGTGTGTTAGGTAGTATCTCATGGTTGTTTTTATTTGCCCTTCTGATGGCTAATAATTGGGAGCATTTTCTCATGTTTATGGGCCATATGGGTCTCCTCCCTAGTGACATATCTTTTGCCCACTTCCTCAGGGGGGTTAACCATTTCCAATTTTTGCAGGCTAGGAGGATATTGTAGATTTCAGAAATGAGCCCTTTGTTTGTTGTGTCATTGCAAAGAATCCTCTCCCAGTCTGTGGGTTCTCTTGTTACTCTCTTGGTGAAGTCGTTCGAAGGACACAGGTGTTTTATCCTTCATATATCCCACTTGTCGGTTTCAGGTTTACCTGTGTGTGTACCCTTCCTTATTGCAGTTAGCGTATGCATTCCCTGAGCCAAAGTTCTTAGGTTTGTTCTGATTCTTTCATTTATGGTCCTGGTAGTTTGGGATTTTGCTTCTTGGTCTGTGATCCACCTTGAGTTTGTTCTTGTGCATTGGGCGAGGTAAGCGTATTGTTTTCATTTCTCTACAGATGGATGTCTTTTGTTTCCAGCACCACTTGTTAAAGAGGGCATCCAGTTTCCACTTGATGCTTTTTGGGTCCTTGTTGAAGATAATTTGTCTGTATGCTTATGTTTTTATTTCTGGGTTGTCTGTTCTTTTCCATTGGTCTGAGTATCTGAGATTATACCAGTACCACACTGTTTTGACTGCTGTGTCTGTGTAGTTGGTGTCAAAGTCAGCTAAAGTGAGTCCTCTGGTTTTCCCCTTCTTTTTGAGGTGTTCTCTGCTATTTCTGGGCATCTTCCCTTTCCACATGAAATTGGTGCTCAGTTTTTCAAATTATTTGAAGAAGGTTGTTGGTATTTGAATCAGAATCATATTAAACTTATATAGAGCCTTGGGTAAGATTGACATATTTACTATATTGAGTCTTGGATCCATGAGCATAGAATATTCTTTTTATTTATTTTAAAATTGTTAAATCATTTTGTTGGAGGCTCATATAGCTCTTATCACAATCAATACACCCATCCATTGTGTCGGGCACATCTGTGCATATGTTGCCACCATCATTTTCAAAACATTTTCTTTCTACTTGAGCCCAGGGCGTCATCTCATTCCCCCACCCCAACACCATCCCCCACCCCACTCCCCACCCTTGCTCCTTATGAACCTTTTGATAATTTACAAAAACGTCTCCCATGCCTTACACTAACAGATGTCTCCCTTCACCCACCTCTCTGCTGTCCATCCCCCTGGGAGGGGGTTATATGTAGATCATCGTAATCAGTTCCCATTATTTCCCCCACCTTCCCCTTATCCTACTGGTATCACTATCTGTACCAGTGTACATGTTCTGGTCTAGCCAGATTTGTAAGGTAGAATTGGGATCTAGATAGTTGGGGGGAGAAAGCATTAAAGAACTAGAGGAAAGTTTCATCAGTGCTATACTACACCCTGACTAGCCTGTCTTCTCCCTGCGACTCTTCTTCCTGTGATTCTTCCATAAGAGGATGTCCAATTGCCTACAGATTGACTTTGAGCCTCCACTCTGCATGTGTGCGCGCGCACACACACACACACACACACACCATTCATATTGACATGATTTTTTGTTCTGGGCCTTTGATGCCTGATACCTGACCCCATCGACACCTCATGATCACACAGGCTGGTGTGCTTCGTCCATGCTGCTTCTCAACTAGATGGCTGCTTGTTTATCTTCAAGCCTTTAAGACTCCAGATGCTATATCTTTTGATAGCCAGGCACCGTCAACTTTCTTCAACAGACTTGCTTATGCACCCAGTTTGTCTTCAGTGATTGTATCGGGAAGGTGAGCATCATGGAATGCCAGGTTATTAGAAGAAAGCGTTCTTGTTGAGGGCGCACTTAAGTAGAGACCCAATATCCATCTGCTACCTTATTATTTAACATATAAATATATAAAATTAGAGCTATTCCCTATTGTTATATATAAATATTTTACATACATATATGCCTGTATTTAGACCTTTATAAGTGTCCTTTGCCTCCTAGTTATTTCCTCTATTTCCTTTTACTTTCCACATGTCCCACTACCATGGTTGGCCTTCATTCAGGTTTCAGTAATTCCTCTCAGCTATATTGCCCTTGATCAACCCCACTAGGCATCCTATACCCTCCTCGCCATTGATTTTAGATCATTTTTCGTTCCCTTGTTCCTGAGTTGTTGACACCCGGATTCTCTCCTCGGCCTCCCCGTCTCCTGTATCCCCTCCAAAACCATCGGCCCCTTGTTTTTGCCTCCAGATTGTTTATCCCACCTATCTGATCAAGACAGACATTCAGAGACAATAATAAATACAAAAACAAGACAGAGCAAAGCAACAAAAAAAAAAGGAAAATGACCACAAAAAAGAGAAAGAAAGGTCTGTAAATAGCTCCAGGTATATTTGTTGACCGTTAGGAGTGTTTTCCAGTCAAGTCTGATGGGGTGCCATGCCCTGGCCCCAAAGTCTATTTTTTATATTCCCCAGGGACTTCATTGCTTTGGTCCCCTTGTTGCTCTGTTGCATGCCTTTAGGGTTTTGCCCCAGTGTGGTGGGGTCAGATTGGGCACAAGTTTCTTACTGTGTCTCCAGTGTTGTCCTTCATTGTTCAATGAGGAATATCTTGTGTCTGTGGTGGAGCCAGCCCTATGGTCCACTCTGTGCATTGGCTGTTCTGAGCAAGAATATCCTCCTTGGGGCTTGGTGGGCCAGGCTGTGTTCCACTCTCTCTCCTTCCCTCTTTGTTTGCTTCTGCGTGCTTTCATTAAACATGCCCTGATCCCTGAGCTGTAGCTTCAGTGCTGTCCTCTGAAGTGCATTCTTCTGGGGGGAGGTGGCTGTGTCCGCGTAGTTGGGATTGGGGCCAGCCCTGCGGACACCTCTATTGGTTCCCAGCTCATGTTGAATTCACATGTTGGTGCACTGGGTTGAAGTCTGGTCCCTCTCCCCCTCTCCTGTGGAGATATAAATAATATCCTCCCCTTGGGTGAGTTAGTGCCCTGTGCCCCTGCTGCCCATGTCTTTTCTCTCTCTCTCTTTCTCTCTTCTTTCTTTCGCCCTCCTTTTTAGTTGGCTGCCATATGTATCCCTAGATTGGGTCTGGCCCCTGCCATAATACCTGGTCCTCACCCCAGAAATGTATCTATACAGTAACTTTTCCCCTATCCCCTTTTACATTTTTAAACTTACCTCAGCGAACTCATGTTCTGCTTGTTCTTTTGTACTTGGCTTACTTCATTTAGCATAATTTCCTCAATGCTTCCCATGCAGTGATGTACTTCATACATTCATCAATTCTTTTTAGGGAAGCATAGTATCCTATCATCTGCATGTATCACCATTTTTTAATCCATTTGTCAGTTGATGGAAATCTGGGTTGTTTCCAACTCTTTACAATTATGAACTGTGCCACGATGAACATTGGAGCACAATATCTGGCTGTGGTTTGCTTCTTGCCCTTCTGGGTATATGCCCAGTAGGGGGATTCCTGGGTCGTATAATAATTCAATATCCTTTTGTTCTGGATATCACTAAATCAATTTCCATATTGAGTGTACATAACTACAGGTCCAACAGCAGTGGACGAGAGTTCCTATCTCACCACAGCCCTTCAACACTTGTTTCTTTCTAATTTTTTTAATTGGGCTATCTTTGAGGGTGTGAAATGCTATCTCAGTTTTTCTCATATGCATTTTTCTTATGGCTAATGATAGGGAACATTTTCTTACATGTTTATTGTCCATTAGGATCTCTGCCCTTGTGAAACATCTTTTCAGTCCTTTGCCCACCTCCTCAGGGTCAATTAGTTTTTTTCTTTTTGGAAGCTAGCAGAGTATTGTAGATTTTAGTAATGAGGCCTTTGTCTGATGTGTCATTGTTAAAGAAGGTTTCCTAGTCTGTGGGCTCTCTTATTACTCTCTTGGTGAATTCTTTTGATGTACACCAGTCTTTTATCTTCAGTATATCCCACTTGTCAATTTGTGACTCATTTGTCTTTGTGTCTTCCCCTATTTCTGATAATCTGTGTATTCCCTGCACCAAAATCCCCTTATTGTTGGCCCTAATAGTTTGGGGTTTTACCTCAAGGTCTGTGATCACCTGATTTTTGTGCATGGCGTGAGATAAGGGTCTTGCTTCATTTTCTCTGCAGGTAGATATCCATTTTTCCTGCACCACTTGTTGAAGTGGGTAGCCACTTCATATTTCCTATTTCTGGGGCCCTTATCAAAGATCAGTTGTCTGTATGCTTATAATTTCATTTCTGGGTTTTCAGATCTTTTCCATTGGTATGAGTATCTGTCATTATACCAATACCACACTGTTTTGACCACTGTGGCTATATAATTGGTGCAAAAGTCAGGTAAAGCAAGCCCTCTGCCTCTTTCCTTCTTCTTGAATTCTCTGCTAATTCTGGGCTTCTTCCCTCTCCATATGAAGTTGCTAATCAATTGTTCCAATTCATCGAAGAAAGATGATGATACTTGTTTCAGGATAGCATTATAATTACATAGTGCCTTGGGCAGAACTGACATCGTTACTAGGTTGAGTCTCCCTATCCATGAACATGGGATATTCTTCCATTTGTTGAGGTCACTCTTGGTTTCTTTCAATCGTGTTCTGTAGTTTTCCTCGTACAAATCTTTTGTTGTTTAGTCAGGTATATCCCTAGATATTTCAATTTGTGCTTGGTTATTGTGAAGGGTACCACCTTTTTGATCCCCGCTTCCATAGTTTTATCTGATATGTATAGCAGTCTGATAGACTTATGTTTGTTGATCTTGTATCCTGCCACTCTACCATACTCTAATGCTTCCAGTACTCCCTTTGTGGAGCTTTTGGGATTTTCCATATATAAAATCATATCATCTGCGAATAGCGATAGTTTCACCTCTTCCTTCCCCAGGCAAATAGCTTTGGTGTCTTTTCTTTGCCTTATGCTGTTAGCTATGACCTCCAGTATGGTCCCCCTTTATTATCCATTGACTACCACTTTGGCTGTCGATTTTTCATATATAGTTTGTATTATATTGAGAAATTTTCCTTCCATTCCTATCTTGAATGTCTTAAACAGGAATTGATGTTGGATGTTGTCAAATGCTTTTTCCACATCTATCAATATCATCTGGTTCTTATAATTTTCATTGCAATGTGGTGAATTTTACTAATGGTCTTTCATATGTTGGAATATTCTTCCATTTGTGGAGTTTGTTAATCTGGGTACTTTAGAGAAACAAATCCACAGAAACTCAAGTATAAGAGAGAGTTTTATATAAAGGGTAAGTGTGCATCCCAACCCAGTGCTGCCCAAGCCACAAGTCCAACATTAACCCATATGTCTAACACCAATCCACAAAGTCCTCCTCCAGCTCACAAAACACACACAATGGATACCAACTGTAGGAGGAAAGCTGAATCAGTGAATGTGTAAACATCTCAGCGCTGGCAGGGGTCTCCACATGGGTACTACAGCACCCAGGGCTGCATCGGTGTGGGTCATGCGGCTTCTCCTCAGGGATGTCTTGAAGAAAGTGAACCTTGCCAGCTAAAGCAGGGAACTGGCTAAGGCAGCTTCACCCTGGTCCGACCATCAAAAAGTAAGAGACCCAAGAACTAGAAAGGTAAGGCTCACCAAGCCATTTATCCCTCCACCCTTCAATTAACCTTACATGTGTTTATCAGCTAGGTTGGCACAATAACCTAACTCATGGAGATCACTTTTAGTTTCCTATAGTAGGTTCCTGTAGTTTTATAGCAAACCAGAAGACTTCTTTTTGTTGATCTTATATCCTGCCATCCTTCCATATTGCTCTATTGCTGTCAGTACTTCTGTTGTGGAGCTTTTGTTATTTTCAATGTATAGATTCATGTCATCTGCAAAGGCAGAGGTCTGACCCAGACTCTATCACCCTGAATCTATTTTTAGTACCCAGCCTCCCAGTATTGGCCTCCTTACCTCTTAATTTTGTGGTCTGACAGCAGGAGGGCTGAGCGGGTGAGTCACACAAATGATAATCTTCATGTGCACCCACAGCTCACCAGATCTTCTCTCATAATTGTTCAATGTGTAAAATTTGTTCTTGAGATAGATGTTCTCAAATTTTAGGTGAAATAGACTCACGGTCATAATTTGCCTCTGGTTGACTTATTTTTATTTCACTCAGCTTTATCCTATGAGAAATTTTATATATGAGCAATTTTATTATCTGTTCCATAATCATCCCCTGGCTTGATTTTAGCTGCTCATATTAAACTTATTTATTGTGTCTTCCCACAGATGTCATCAATTTAATTTGAAATTCCATATGAGGAATTGATGATCTGTGTTGGTTATTGTTATTGGCCACGTTCTACCTTAATATATTGAACTTCTCCATCATTTCTTTCCATAGATGAAATCAATTTTATTCTTGTGTAGTCTATCCAGCAAAGTCCATGAATATAAAATAAAATAACACAAAACAAGCAAGGAAAGAACCACCGGGAGTGAACTCCATTCACAATAATCTAGTTGGACAGAGTACAACTGCCTCTTTGGGTTTACAAGATTTTAACTCCTTACATAAGTAAAAGCCTCTTTTTTTCTCCCAAGGAGAATCTAGTGGATTAAATTGCTGACTATAAGATTATTAGTTCAATGCTTATCCTTCTGTATCACCAGATAGATTATGCATTGAGTGGGTAACTCCAATTTTATGAGTGCCACTTAATTTTGGATAAGTTCCAATATTCCTAAATTCATACTTTCAACCTTCCATGTATTGATTATTAATAAATGTTTATGGCTCTTCCTACTCATTTTTTGAGTCATGCCCCGTGAGTAAATTCATGTCCTCAAAGCTTGACTCATCCATGTTGTTAAAGTTGACGTCTTCCCTGGTTGTATTTTGCATGTCTTCCATCTGACTGGGCCCATCTTCAAGCACTATATCAGACACTATTCCACTGTCAATCCTAACAAGATTGTCAATGGCCAGCCATCATGTCCTTCTTTCTTGTGTGTTTTAGCCTGGAAACTGCAACAATCTCTCCACCTTGGATGACCTTACTAATTGAAATATCGATGTCATAGCTTCCAGCACCATTCCCCCAATTCCCCCTACCCCCCATGTCCATATTTTTTCCTTGTCACCTCCTTTTTAGTTCACTGCCATATGTATCCCTGGGTTTGGTCTGACCCCTGCCAGACTGCCTGGACCTCACCCCAGGAATGTATGCATATAGTAGCTTCCCCCTCTTACCCTTTTGCTTTTTTAAACTTGTCTCGGTGAACTCATGTTGCACTTGTCCTTTTGTGCTTGGCTTATTTCGCTTAACATAATTTCCTCCAACTCTTCCCATATGGCGATGTGCCTCATGCATTCATCACTGCATTTTTAGGAATGCACAGTACTCTATTGTATTATGTACCAGAGTTTTTTTAATCCATTCATCCGCTGATATTAATTTAGGTTGTTTACAACTCCTGTTGATTGTGAACTGTGTCGTGATGAACAATGGAGCACAGAGGTCTGGCTGTGGTCTGTTTCTTGCTTCTTCTGGGTATATGCTCAATATTGAGATTGTGGGTCATACAGTAGTTCAATTTCCATCTCATTTAGGTATCGCCAAATTTCCATAATGGCTGCACATTTCTATAGGTCCACCAGCAATGGATGAGAGGTCCTATCTCACCGCAGCCCTTCCAACACTTATTACTTTCTGATTTTTTTAGTTGGGCTATCTTTGAGGGATTTAGGTGGCACCTCATAATTGTTTTAATTTGCATTTCTCTTATGGTTAAAAATCAGGAACATTTTCTCATCTGTTTATTGGCCATTAGGATCTCTGCCCTGTGAAAGAAACATCTTTTCAGATCCTTTACCCACCTCCTCAATGGGCTATTAGCTGTTTACTATTATTATTGTAGGCTACCACAGTATTATAGATTTTAGAAATAAGGCCTTTGTCTGATGTGTCATTGCTAAAGATGTTTCCCATTCTGTGGGCTCTCTTATTACTCTCTTGGTGGAGTCTTTTGATGTACACAGGTGTTTTATCTTCAGGATATCCCACTTATCAATTTATACCTCCCCTGTGTTTGTGCCCCTCCCTATTTCTGACAGCCTATGTATTCCCTGCACCAATGTTCTCTGTTTTGTCCTAATTCCCTCATTAATTGTCTAAGAGTTTGGGGTTTTACCTCAAGATCTGTGATGCACCTGGAGTTTATTCTTATACATGGAATGAGGTAAGAATCTTGCTTTATTTTTCTGCAGGTAGATATCTATTTTTCATAGCACCACTTGTTGACGAGGTTAGCCACTTCCCATTTGATATTTTGGGGGCCCTTATCAAAGATCAGTTGTCTGTATGCTGATGATTTCATTTCTGGGTTTTCAGTCCTTTTCCACTGGTCTGAGTGTCTGTCATTAAACCAGTGTCATGTTTTTTTGGCCACTGTGGCTGTAGAAAAGTGCTAATGTCAGGTAAAGCAAGCCCTCTGACTTTGTTCTTCTCCGTCAGGTAAAGCAAGCCCTCTGACTTTGTTCTTCTTCTTGAAGTTCTTCTGGAGTTCTCTGCTAATTCTGGGCGTCTTCCCTTTTCACTTGAAGTTGGTAATCAGTTTTTCCATTTCTTTGAAGAAGGGTGATGGTATTGGTATCAGGATAGCATTAAACTTATATAGTGCCTTGGGCAGAACTGACATTTTTACTATATTGAATATCCCAGTCCCTGAGCATGGGATATTCTTCCCTTTGTGGAACTAACTAACTAATCTAAATAACTCTTGGTTTCTTTTAATAGTGTTCTGTACTTTTTCTCATACAAAACTTTTGGGGTTTTTTTGGTTAGGTATATGCCTGGACAGTTCAATTTGTGCTTGGCTATTTTGAAGTGTACTACCTTTTTGACATCTTATTCCATGGCTTTGTCCAATGTATATAGAAGTCTGGTAGACTTTTTTTGTTGATCTTGTATCCTGCCACTCTTCCGTAGTCCTCTGTCCCTTCCAGCACTCTCCTTGTGGAGCTTTTGTGGTTTTCCATATATAAAATCACATCATCATCAAATAATGACAGTTTCACCTCTTCTTTCCCAAGCTGAATAAAAGGAAGCTTTCTAATAGCACACCCAACCCACCCAAAATAAACCTACTGCCATGAATTAATTCCAACTCATAGTGAACATAACAATAGTGTGGAGCTGGTGAACTTGAACAACCAACCTTTGGTTATCAGCCAAGCACTTAACCAATGCACCAGCAGTTAACCTTAAGTAGCATATAAACGCTAACCTCACTGCCATTGAGTTAATTATTAGTCAGAGTCAACTTATGCAGGATTTCTGAAATTGTAAATATTGAAGAGGGCACACAATTTCACCTTTCTCTTGTGGAGTATCTGGTGGGTTTGATCCACCAAACTTGTGTTTAGCAGCCCAATGCATATTCAATGGCAGAACAAGGGTTCGTTACATCATACCCCCTAAAACCAACCAAATTCACAGCCATCTCATCAATTCTGACTCATAGTGTTGTTTGTAAATCACACCTCAAGGATACATCAATTTATCAGTTCAGACAGGTACACAATTCTCTTCCTGGTGGCTTCATGCATAGTAAGTTAAAACGAAGTTACCTAATAAACTCCAAAGGAGGTAAAAGTAGGTAGGCACTCTATGTTTCATGAGTCAAGAAAGGGTTAAACAAATGCAAGACAAATACATTTCTTTCTTTCCTTAAAAAACAGTGTGATATGTGGAGACCCACGCCAGTGCTGAGATGCGTCCACTACCACCGGATCCACAAGACTTTCTACCCAGTGACCTGTGCTCTTCCTGCATTTGGCATCATGTATGTGTTGCCTGAGTCTGAAGAGGAATTTATAGACTGGTATCGGACATATGGGCTAATATCGGACTTAGGGACTTGATCTGGACTAGGCTGGGATGTTTTCTCAATATACAACTGTTTTTTTACATAAAGCTCTCTCTCTCTCTCTCTCACACACACACACACACATACACACACACACACACCATTCAAACACAAAGCCATGCTTTTAAGGAGAGGACCTGCAACTCCCAGAAACAGAATTCAGAAGAATCATGCTTTCATATTTTCATTTTTTTAAATTATTTTATTGGGGCTTCATACAACTCTTACCACAATCCATACATCCATCAATTGTGTAAAGTACATTTGTATATTCTCAAAACATTTTCTCTCCACCTAAGCCCCTGGCATCAGCTATTCATTTTTCCACTCCCTGCCCACTACCCCCTCTCTCCTGAACCCTTGATAATTTATAAATTATTATTTTTTCATATCTTACAGTGTCTGATGTCTCACTTCACCCACTTTTCTGTTGTCCATCCCCTAGGGAGGAGGTTATATGTAGATCCCTGTAATCGGTTCCACCTTTCCTCCTCACCCTCCCTCCAATCTCCCAGTATCACCACTGTCACCACTGGGGATCATCTACCCTGGATTCCATATGTTTCCAGTTCCTATCGGTACCAGTGTACATCCTCTGGTCTGGCCAGATTTGAAAGATAGAATTGGGATCATGATAGTGGGGTTAGGGGGGAGAAAGCATTTAAGAACTAGGAGAGAGTTAGAGTTGTATGTTTCATCGTTGCTACACTGCACTCTGACTGGCTCATTTTCTCCCCACAATCACACAGGCTGGTGTGCTTCTTCCATGTGGGCTTTGCTGCTTCTGAACAGAGACCCCAGATGCTACATCTTTTGATAGCCGGGCACCATCAGCTTTCTTCACCACATTTGCTTATGCACCATTGGTCTTCAGCAATCATATCAGGGAGGTGAGTACACAATGATATGATTTTTTTTTTGTTCTTTGATGCCTGATAACTATTCCCTTCAGCACCTTGTGATCACACAGGCTGCTGTGCTTCTTCCATGTGGGCTTTGTTGCTTCTGAGCTAGATGGCTGTGTGTTTACGTTCAAGCCTTTAAGATCCCAGATGCTATATCTTTTGCTAGCTGGGACACCATCAGCTTTCTTCACCACATTTTCTTATGCACCCACTTTGTCTTCGGTGATTGTGTAGGGAAGGTGAGCATCATGGAATGCCAGCTTAATAAAAGAAAGTATTTCTTTGATCTTTTCAAGAGATATGAGAAACATTCATTAAACCAAGGAAGAAACTGAAAAATTAGTCTTTAAATCAAAATTAATCCGAGAAGTTAAACAATGAGGTAATAGAGTTAGGCAACATAGTAAGAGACTTTATGAATATAATGGAAAATGAAAGAAATTCAATCAGAGAAATTGCAGACAATCTTTCTGACTATAATTAATGAGATAAGCAACCATCAAACAAACAAACAAACAGAAGTGCAAAGAAAACCTGAGAGTCAAATGGGACATTATCATGAGAAACAACCTACATCTCATCAGGAATCTGAAACAAGAAGACACAAACAAATCAAAAATCTAAAGATAAATATTACAAGAAAACATGAAAAACAATATACCCAACATCACAAAGGAGGAGAAAATAATCATTCAAGAAGCTGAGAGAACCCATAATAGGATAGACACCCATACACAAATAAAAACCTCATCACATTTTGTAGTCAAATTCCAAGTAAAAACAGAGAATTCTGAGAGCTTTTAGAGACAAAAGAACAATCATTGATAGGAAAATGAATATTGTACACTTAGAATTCTCAACATTATACAGGCAAGAAGACAGTGACATGACATATTTAAAATTCTAAAAGAAAAAAAATTGCTAACCAAGGATCCTATATCCATGTGACCTTAAACCCACCAACCTCTTGACTTCTAACTTTGCCTCCCAGCTTCATTGGTCAGTAGTTACATGAGCCTGGAAGTGTCTCCAGCTAGAACTTGACCCATGGGATTAAGTTTGGCTAGACTGGATTACTTCTTTGAACTAATTTTGACTTTGATATGAAGCTCAAAGACATATATATATGTCACTAGCTTTGTTTCTCTAGAAAATTCAGCCTAACACACTAAGCCTGGGCTCAGAGCTCTTACTGAAGTGGTGAATAAAATACGTATATACTCGTGTATAAGACGAGTTTTTCAGCACAAAAAAATGTGCTGAAAAACTGGGGTTCTGCTTACACATGGGTCAGTGGTACCCAGGCGAGGTGTAACATCTCACTGTCCCCCCCCCCCCCCCCCCCCGCCCAGGTAACGGGATGAGCGCCCGTTATCTCGCGGGTCATTGTCATTTCTCTGCTAGTCATTCAAAGCCCTGCTGACACTGCAGGGCTTTGAATGTTTGTTTATGCACATCTAACCAATCAGAGCTGTCCTATGACATGGACAGCTCCAATTCGCAGAAGCACCCTATTGATTCAATTACTCTGGCAGCTGAACTGGTAAGGATGTGACTGTGGCTGCCCTCTGGTCTCTATGTTAATTCACATCCTCCACTCCCGACACGCACAGACTGCCCCCCCTCTTCCCGGCTAACAGGTCGCAGGGGGCGGGGGGGGGGGGAGGAGATTACCATGAAAGTTCTTTTTCAAAGTCTTTTTTTTATCCTAATAGAAATGGATACTCTTGAACCAAAACAAAAATGCTGGCCATATGAGGCTGGTTTCAAAATGAAGCTTGTGTCAAGAGCAGAAGAGAGCAATAAAAGTATTGCAAGTAGGGAATTGTGTCTGGACAAAAAGCAAGTGAGAGAGTGGTGGAAAATGAAGTGAAGGCTGACTTGGAACCGATTCCAAAAGCTAAAAAAGCTCATCATGGTTTAATGTCTTTTTATGAGGCTCTAGAGAGTGAATTGCATAAATGGGTTATGGAGTGTCATCAAAATGGTTACTGTGAACCGCACATGGGAATCTGTATACGTGCTCTACAAATGGCTAAGGATGACAAATATAAAGCACCAGGCATTGATAAATTTGCTGCATCAGCAGCATGATATACCTGCTCCATGAGTAGGTTTGGCCTACTATGTTTGAGACAAAAACAAAGATTTCCCAGAAATTGCCACAAGACCTTGCAGAATACCGTATGTCATTCCAGGCATTTATTATAAAACAAAAAGGATTTATAATTATGACCTGGCAGATATTGGGAATATGGATGAAACTGCCATGACTTTTGATGTTCCAAGCAGCAGAACTGTGGCAAGTTTAGGAGAAAAAAAACCAAAACATTTTTCTCAAAACCACAGGAAATGAAAAAAAAAACACTTTACAGTTGTTCTATCAT
Organism: Tenrec ecaudatus; assembly: GCF_050624435.1. Classification (NCBI taxonomy): domain Eukaryota; kingdom Metazoa; phylum Chordata; class Mammalia; order Afrosoricida; family Tenrecidae; genus Tenrec; species Tenrec ecaudatus. The sequence goes on along the minus strand of NC_134541.1, from coordinate 64,502,523 downwards.
GTTTGGCTAATGGAACTAAGCTGTGTCCTGTCATTATTTTTAAAAGAAAGATCTTGTCTAAAAAGATCAATTTCCCACCAAGAATTATTGTGTGTGCACATGTTAAAGCCTGGATGGATGAAGACGGAACAAAAAAAATGGCTGGAAGAAATTTGGAACCGACGATCAAGAGCAGCCTTAAAGAAAAAGTCATCATTACTTGTTTGGGATATGTTCAGAGCCCACCTATCGGATGACATAAAAAATGGGCAAAATCTAGTAAAGTTACAGTACTTTAGCCATTATTCTAGGTGGGCTTACATCTGTATTGCAGCCTCTTGATTTATCTTTGAATAAGCCTTTTAAAGACCATGTGGGAAGGATGTGGCATGAATGGATGTCATCTGGTCAAGCCCAACTACCAAAAGGAGGAAATCTCATGAAGCCTGACATAGAGTTAATAGCAAAGTGGGTTCGAGATGCATGGGAAGACATTCCAGAAGACATGGTGCGACGTGCCTTCCAGAAATGTAGTATTAGTAATGCTATGGATGGCAGTGAAGACTGCGCTTTGTATGAAAATGACAGCAGTGATGGTGATGACGGCGATCTCAGTGAGGACAGCGTCTGTGATGACCTCGCACCAGCTGAAGTTATGCATTGGGATATGGATGATGATGAGGAATCCAGTTTTGAAGGATTTTAACTCTTTACATTTTAGCTTGGTTGCTGATTGAGCTCAGGGAATAGTACTCTTAAGGTATCATTGTTGATACCTTATTGCTTTTGTTGAACCTATTTTCCACTTACTGTGCTGGCTTATTAATATTAAATGACTTGTCCTTTTATTTATGTTTTTATTTAAAATAAATATTTAAATACATTACCCCACTGATGTCTCAATTTTTAGTAATTTAATTTCATTTGTTTTGATTATTGAAACTCACCAATAGCTTCTGCATTTTCCACCCTAGGCTTATACTCAAGTCAATCAGTTTTTCTGGTTTCCCAGGTAATAATTAGGTACCTCGGCTTATACTCACATCAACTTATATTGAAGTATATACGGTAATTGTGCTAAATTCAGTCATTTAAAAAAAGGCTGCTGAGCCTGATCACATACATTTTAAATTTATACATGAAATAAAAAAGAAGTAAATGCTCTAAAAGTGATTGTGGTGATGATTGTACAGCTCTTCTTGATGAGATTGAACTATTGAATTGGATAGTATGCGTACTGTGTGCCAATAAAACTTTAGGGAAAACACATACAAACCTTAGACCTAGAGAAGATATGTGCAGCATATGTGATGTTTATTCAGCATATAAAGACAATAATCAATCAAATAATCTAATAAAAATGGACTTAGTATTTTCATGGGTCAGTCACAGAAAAAGAAACCATAATAGTCAAATACATATTAAAATGTTCTTGAATGTGCAAATGATGAGGGAACTTCAAAATACTTACCTTCAGACATAACAAACTAACAAAATCATAGTTTTGGCTTTGAATGTATTAAAATGGAAACTGGCTTTTAGTTCTACACGAGTGTAAGTTTAGAGAACCATAGATAGCCAAGTGCATGGCCATACCCCCCAAAAGGTACACATTCTATTGTGTGTGGGTAAGTTTACCCTAGTGGATAAGTTTATATGAACCTTGGAAGTTCATATAAACTTAAAAGAGTTTATATGAAAACTCTGAGAATTTCATATAAATTCTCAATGAGTAAAGTGTAATAATATACAAAGTTTTTCAATACAACATTGTTGTAACAAAAAAAGTTAGAGATAATCAAAATTTCTACAGACAGTAGAAATGAATAATTAAATACATTGGAGATATCAAGGAATGAACTATGTAGCTATTATGAAGGTATCTTGAAAATATAATACTGAACTTAATATTGAATAAGAAAGCAAACATGAAAACTTTACACATACTCTAGTGTAGTCAGAGAAAGTATATCTTTTCATTACCATTATTTATAGTAATACATGTAGTAATATAAAACTTTCTAGAGTTTTACACACACATACAAACACCATAAATATATGCATTTGCTGATGGGGAAAGAAAGTAAGAAGACATATCTACACATATAATTGGAACTTGGAATTTACAAAGCATAAATCTAGAAAACTTTGAAATAGGCAAAAATAAAATGGAGTGCATAAAGATCAATGTACTAGGTGTGGTAGTTAGATAAATTTATGTCAAATTAAAAGATGTACAAAGGTGTAGGGGTGGAATCCAACCTATCAATCAGGGCATAGCTGGATGATGCTTCCTTGTGGGTGAGGCCTTCTTATAACCCAGAAAAAACTCGGAACCACCCTCATTCTGTCCTTTTACCTTCCTGCCTACTGGGACTCTTACACTGATACAGAGAGCTGCTGGTCTTCTGCCATGTTTCCAACGACCTTGGATGCATGTAACTCTACATCCACTGGCCGATGATTTTCTTGCATTCTGTGTCATTACATGTGACTACATAAATCTGAAGAAGCCCGTATGGACAAGTACCAGATTTACGAACTTGAGTTGGACTGGGCTGAGTTGCCTTCTTCTTATGTAATTACTTATAAGACTCTTTCTTATACATAGAACAGAGTCATTGGATTTGTTTGTCTAGTCAACTAAACTAACACACTAGGCATTAGTGAACAGACATGGACTAGTGTTGGTAATTTTGAATTAGAAAATCAAATGGTTTACTGTACTGGAAATGACAAGTTCTAGGGAAATGGTGTTGCATTCATTGTGAAAAAGGACATTCCAAGATCTATCTTGCAGTACAATATCTCTGAATGGGTGGATCATATAACAAACTAGAGATTACATTAAAAGAATAGGAATTATAGAATACTTCATTGTGCTCACACAACCATTCCAACAAAACAAGGGAAGACTGTATGGTTTAAAATCAGGAAAGATTTGTGTTAAAGTTGTATCCTTTCAACATATTAAATCAATTTCTATGTTAAGCAAACAATCTGAGAAGTAGGATTACATAAAGTAGAACCCAGCATCAGGTTTGGAGGAACACTTAGTAACAACCTTTGTTATAAAGCTGGCACAACCCTGCCTGATGAGAGTGAGATGAACTTGAAACACTTGCTGATGAAGACGGTTGCCTTCAATATGTATTACAGTTCGATGTAAAGAAAACAAACTTCCCTACAACTGCACCAATTGGCAGTATCATGGCAATCAGAGAAAAGATTGACGTTGTCAGAGATTTCACCTGCCTTGGATCCACAATGAATGCTCATGAGAGCAGCAGTCAAGGAATCAAACAACACACTGTATTAGGCAAATGTGCCATCCAGGATCTCATTCACACGTTGGAGAGGAAGGGTGTCCCTTTGAGGAGGACGGTACCCCTGACCTAAACCATGGAATTTCAATCTCCTCATATTCACGTGAGAATTAGACATTAAATAAGTAAGAGCAAAGAAAGTTAGATGCATTTGAATTGCAATGGTGTTGGAGAATATTGAAAATCTCAAAAGAACAAACAAATATGTCTTAGAAGAAGTATAGCCAGAACGTTCCTTAGAAGTGAGAATGAACAGATTTCTCTCACATACTTTGAATATGTTGTCAGGAGCGCTCAGGCCCTAGAAAAGGACATAGTGCTTGGGAAAGTAGAAGGGTGGCCGAAAAGAGAAAGATTCTCAATAAGGTGGACTGACCCAGCGGCTCCAACAATGGTGAGGTTGGTGCATGAGTGAGCTGTGTTTTGTTCTATTGTACAGTGTCTCTATCAGCCAGAACCAACAAGGTGGCACCTAACAACAACAACAACAACAAGCTAAAGCTATCTGGTCCTAGGAAGAGTTAGTCTCAGAAATTTCATTTTAGGTTTCCATGAGTCAGAAGGGAATTTATGGCCATGGGTTAAAGAGTGTTACAAAATTTTTGGAACTAAAAAATTTAAGCGGAACATTGAGGGATGCCGTGGTGCATAGTGGTTATGCATTGGGCTATCATCCAAAATGCTGGCTGTTCAAAACCACGAGCAACTCTGAGGGAGAAGGATGGGGCTTTCTACTCCCGTAAACAGTTACAGTCTCGGAAACTCACCGACACAATTCTACCCTGTTCTATAGGGTCACTCTGAGTCATTATTTTTTCGATGGCAGTGAGTTCTGAGTTTGTGTGATGTATACGCACAGGCAGAGTCACCATCATGATGAAGATACGCAAGTGCAGTCATCTGGGAACACACGTGGACAAGGGAGAATGAAGATGGATATGCAGCAGCACGTATTCTTCCGATATGGAGGGGCTATCACTCGATTGTGTGTCTTTCCTTCAAGGGCTCTAACTAAAAAGGGAGGCAGATTAAACTCAATATTAGAATTTTCTAATAATTCTAACTGTGGAAAAGTTATTTAGAAAAATCAGGAGGCAGTAAGTTCTCATTACTAGGGTCAGATTTGTCTAGTGTGAAAGAAACAGTGTAAAGGCAGATTTGGAGGCTGACTGATGCCTACAATAGATGGAGGTTTGATTTATGGTAAGAAAAACCATAAGATACTGATGACTTTCAAAATTAGCCCTGGTGGTGAGCACTTCAGAACTAAAATAATCCTTACGATAGCACTATTTCATGGTGTACATCTTATTTTAAAAAGCTAATATCACCTTCTTGAAAAACATTTTAATACATTTAAAAACATTTTAAAACATTCTGTTCTGACTCCCAGGCACTAACACTTCATTGATTGCTTATTGTTTATAGAATGCAAAGATTTTTATAATTAGAAAAATTATTTCTAATTATGAGATTTAAAGCACACCAAATATGAATCATTTGTAGATGTTTGGATCTAGCCAGGGTCGCAAAAGACAAACCACTTAAAAGGGCACTTTGAAAGATACGCATTCCAGTGAATTTTCTAAAATCTACTTTGAGGCTGACTGTACAATGTAACATATAGTTGGAAGAAAAACTGACAAAATGAAGGAGCAGTATGTGCTAAAGAAGAAATAAATAGAAATATAGTAGCTCTTGAGACATCCAGCTGGTGTGTATGCATGTGTGCATGTGTGTGTGCATGCATGTGTGTGTGTGCTCCAACAATCATTTCCCCAATAGTCCTGCGCAGTCCAAATTTTCAACATATTCCCTACTTGACTCCAGCCACATGCTCATTCTTCGCCATTTGCAAAATCTGTTATATATCCCCTTAGCTTTAACCAAACCCTTCCCACACAGCTAACCGTGGAATGGTCCTTTAATCTGAAGACGAGAGTTGATGAGTGGAAAACGTGTGGTGTGAGAGAAGCATGAATGTTTGAGAAGTGGAGCTTTGCTTACTCCCCAGGCTTGGGCTTTACGGGAGGACATGCAGTTTGCCTACGTAGCCTCAATGCCTCTGCTGGCTGTGAAAGACATTGCTCACAGGACGCTGTCCATTTCCCAAGAAAAGGAGATGGAGTTCAGAAGAATTTATTCCAGTTCAGAATATATCTGTCCTTGAACCCTGTCAGCTACATAAAGACCTTAAAGAAAATATGGAGGATTAAAATGAGCCTTGGCTCAGAGTTTGGTGGCAAGGGTCAGTCCTGCAACTGGAGGCAATATGTGTTATGGGTAATGGACAACAGGAGTTGGTGTGAGAGTTGCCCAGTCTCAGCCACACTCAGTGGGGAGCCAGCTGCTGGTTTCTTGGGCGACTCTGAAGGAGAACACATGGGGAATAAGAGAATTTCTCTCTCAAGATCTTCTGTTGTAATTGAGCTTTCTCTAAGCAGGAATCTCCATCAGGCTCTGTCCTGCTTGCTTTCCTTCCTCTTGTCTGTCCTGTTTGCATCTGGATATGAAGCAGAAAATGTCAGAAATCTTTCAAATATTTTAAATGACCTCAGGGGAAAGCCTTCACACACACACACACACACACACACAATCTAAATATGCATACTAGGTACATGAAGCACTGTCGGGGTAGGTATAGCATGCCTCTCAAACCAAAGAATGATAGTGAGATGGCTCAGGTCTGGGCAGGATGACAATCTGTTCTACAGAGGGTCGCGATGAGTTGGGACCAACTCAAGAACACTAGCAATAACAACAATGTCCATCCAAAGAGGGCTCTGGAACTGCAGCCAGAGCAGTGGCCTTAATGAATGTCCACTTTGGTTGCTTTTGTCTAGGCCTAAGCTCTGCTGTGCTAGTGTTTTGAAAGCGTCTGTCAACAAGGACTTCTGCCTATGGCTGAGCTGAGAATGTGACCAGGACTGAAGGAATTAAGGAAACTTTATATATTTGTTTGAACGGAAGTGACTGCAAGAGAAGGTGTCTTGGTAGGAGCTTGACTTCCTCTTTGCCTATAAAAGACTGTCCTAGAAGTCATGATAATCATCATTTTAATTTCATTGTAGCTGTGTATCCCAGATCCTTATTAATAATGTTTCTGAGTGGTATAAATGGTTTATGATGCAATGTTAACCCAAAGGGTTTTTGTTTTACCCCCTGCAGAGGTGCAGTTGAACAAAGGCCTGGTGATCTGCTCCATAAAGATGGCACTTAAGAAGAGCTCAATGAGCAGTTCTGCTCTGTAACACATGAGGTCGCCATGAGTGAGAGTAAATTCAAAGGTAACTCATCTCTGAAGTCAGTGCCCCTCAATAAGTTCTCTTTGAAACCAGCAGTAATACATGTACATAAATTGGGAAAGTTTTAAGCTGAGTTTGTATTTGTGGTTCCTTGGAAATATTGGCTAAATAATTCTTGTGTACATGTCTTTATACCTCTAGGCTAAACAGTCATGTTGTGAAAGAACAATCAGGCTAGGAGGGGCATGCAAAGACACTTGCAAGCAAGCAAATCTCTGAGCTTCAATTTCCATATATCTAAAATAATTATAGTGTTATTGGCTTTACTTGTAAAATGATTAATTGTGATGATCAACTAAGGCAAAAAATTAAAAATTTATATAATGCACCCATTATTGCTGTGGTTGTTGATAAGTCCTCGAGTCTGCTCAGACCCAGAGTGACCCTGTGCACTTGTCTGTCAGTCTGTCATACTGCGGTAGCTTGAGGGTTACTGTGACGCTGAAAGCTGTGTCGCTGGTGTTTCAAGTGAATGGGTTTTGAAGGTGCTTCTAGACGAAAAACAGATAACTAAGAAGGACTCGGCTCCCCACTTCAGGGGGAAAATCCTCTGAAAACCTTATTCATAAAAGAGATGGAACTTGATAAATTCATTATGCTATCATTAACAGCACTGTTAATGTGAGCTTCATCCCACAGGCTAGAGTCAGCCAATTTCCTGTCCCTTTTCCTTTCAAGATCACAGAATTGTAAAGAATTCACAAATATGCCCTGCACCCCTATCTCCACCTTGGTTTTACATAGGAGAATATTGAAATCATGCTACACTCAAGGTTATTCAGTAATTGTTAAGGAAGGCTGGCACAGAGAATGAACGTTTTAGAAACAGATAAGCCTGGTGTGTTAATCTCAGTAGACTAGAGAAACCAATTCATAGACAATCATATGTGTATAACAAAGAGCTTCATATGACGAGTAATTGTATGTAAGAAAACATCCCAGCCTAGTCCAGATCTAGTCCATAAGTCTGATATTAACCCATATGTCCAATATCAATCTATGAAGTCTTTTTCAGATTCACAAAACACATGCAATGATGCCAAATGCAGGACAATCACAAGCCAGTGGGTGGGAAACCTTGTGGATGCAGTGGCATTGTAAGCATCTCAGCGCTGGCAGGGGTCTCCATGTGGCTTCTCCAGTGCTCAGGGAACAGGCTCCATCAGTGTAGTGTCATGTGTCTTGTCAGTAGAGCATCTCTCAGGAGGTGAGCAGAGAGAGAGAGAGATTGTGTGTCTCCCACCTCCAAGAAGGAATACTAGAGTTCCCACAATCCTCAGGAGAAGGCCATACAGAGGCCTCATTGGTTATGACCTGATTAACAGTCTCACTCCACCCCTTCACTTCTAATCCTCTCAAATTGACATTCAATTTTACATTCAATAGTTCAAAGCACTTGTCAATGATTATATAACTATGTAACTTGTTATATATATATACACTTGTTATATATATAACTTGTTATAGTTATATAACTATATAACATCAATGATTATATCACAATGATTATATAACTACCACACCTGGATACAAATTACACCTTTGAAATTTCAATATATACTGTCCTTAGGCATGTTACTTAATCTCTTAGACTTAATTTTGTCATTTGTAAAAGAGAAGAGTTGTGGTGACATTTAAGTTACATCATGCATGTGACATGTACATATTGGTCCAAATTAACTCTTAGTAAGAGTTTGATAACTATCATTAGTGCTAATGCTACGACAGTTATATTGTGTCTGTTGCAAGTATTGTTATTAATCTCACAGCAGGGATAAGCACTCATGTGTCTCTTGAGGTCACTGTTCATTCCAAAAATAAATAATATAGTTATGGCAAGGCAAATGAAAGGCAAGAACTGTTTCTCTCTTAAAGGTAACTGTTGTATTTCCCAGGCACGTCTTTGCTCTAAACCATAAAATTGAATTCCAAAGAAAACCAATTACTGGAAAAAACCCCACCAGAAGTCCAGTATGTAGAATAGGTACCTTGTCTTCAATATCAATATCCAGATAAAGAAGTGGATACAACAGCTCGTTCAGCTGAGGCTTGTTGCTTGTTGTTGCTCGCTGCCTTACAGTCAGCTTTGATTCATGGCACCTGCGATAATTTATTGTGCCAGCCTGGCCGATAAACACAAGTAGGATTAATTGAAGGGTGGAGGGATAAATGGCTCGGTGAGCCTCGCCTTGCTAGTTCTGTGCCTCAATTGAAAGGGGTACACTACCTGTGGGATGCCTAGCCTGTGGACTGTGTCGCTGTAAATTGAGGTCCATTTAATCCCACACGTTTGGAATGTTCGTCTCTGGAGCTGGGGACCGACAGTTGGTGACCTGCCTTGCTGTTTGCTGCTTGGGTTTATATAGCCCAGCTCTCTCTACAGAAAGGGACTGGCAACTGGCGGCTCTCAAAACTTGAAGGACTGCTAGTGTCTCACTGCTTTATAATTTAACTGTTAATTTATTGTTTTATCTATCTGTATATGATTTAACGGTTCATTTCTTGTATTATATATCTTTATAAATATATTTATATATAATTACTAGCAATCTGGTTTCTCTCTCTAGAGAACCCTGTCCAACACAGCACCTATGTGGTACACAACAAGACTTTGTCCAGTTCTATGAATGATCATCATCATTGATAATTGGTACCATTATCTATTGTGAATGTCTTCCACCCTATGGAGCTCTTCTTCCAAGACTGTATTGAATGATATGCTCCATGATCCACAGAGGCATCAGTGCTTCTAAGCATCCGTTCACTCCATGTGAGACCATGCTGAGAATGTACATTTCCACCTCAGATATACTGAATGAAAATCTACTTTGACAATATAAGATCTATAAGAATCATCTTATAAAATGCAGATTTGATTCTGTATTTTTGTGGAAAAGTGAACTTTTTTATCAGGATAATAAAAAGAACATGGTTCAAAGCCCTGGTTCTCACCAGATAAATTTTTGAAAGTATGCCACCACGCTTTCTTACTGACCTGTTTTAGTCTGGAAGCTCTGAGGAGACCTGTACATCTTGGATAACCCTGCTAATATTTTAAGTGCTGAGGTGCATAGCTTCCAGAATCAGAGTAACCGGAAGGCACCACAGTAGAACAAATTGACCAACAGGCCATGAACGTTACTGCTGGCATTTTCGAAAATCAACACCAACATAAATTCTAATTTGAAGTCTCCAGTGATACATACCTGCAACAAAACATTACTAGGTCCCCTCCTTTGAGATGGTTTAGCTGTGAAGGGGAAATTTTCTCACGCAGAATTTGCTTTCTTTCTGCCCTAAATCTATTACTTAGTCTTTGGCACTGTGCCTTCACTATCTGAAAAGAAGGGGGAGATTAAAAAACATGAATGTACAGACAGACTGATAGGGTTACTCGGTATTCAGGGACCAAGTTTTCTGCCAAAGGTAGACTGCTGTTTGCCTCACATTCGAGTTATTGGCTTAAGTAGGAAAAGTTAATGGATTGGCCCTGACAGATGACTATTGCTCTCAGGAGGCATGGGCGCTGGGCCAGGAATCCGCCCTCGCACACACAGCAGCCATGTCTCAGGGTGCTGAACTGGGCTGATAACAGCATCAGAAACTCATCAGAGACACCCACCCCCTTAGGTCTCAGCCTCATCAAAACTACCTGCCAATGAGATGCTGCTCCACACCAGCACCTTGTCAGCTTAGTTCATAATGGGAAACAGCTGCTCCTGTCGGGAGACCCAGAGGGAAGGATGGGGTAAAGACTCATAACTCTCTGGCTGTGTAGAACTGGACGTTGCAATTACAGAGCGTAAGAACAGGGAATTTTAGGGACCCTGGTAGAATACTATTGTCCTCCAAAAGGACTTGCAGGACATCAAGGCTACCGACTTTCGATCACAGATGTCTATTGTTGCTTAGCAATGGATTTAGAGTAGGGCCTGGACCCTGCTTCGCAGCATCAAGGAAATGGCCTGTTCATTTCTGTAGTCCAGTGCTCCAAACAGTGCCTATCATACAGCGTAGGGGTAATAAAATTTGGGGGGGGGGGAGGATTAATAAGTGTAATGACCATCATTTTTAAGGTTGTACAGAGTAGATATTTTAAGACTATAAATTTTCTTTTATTAATAATCATGTGATTTATTCTGAGCGACACGGGAGGTGGGAAAGAAGGTTTTAACTTCAGACATTCAGTTTTGCATTCAATAGTTCAAAGCACTTGTCAATCCCCAGAGTAATCTAACTCACCCCACCCTCGCCTGATTGCTTTTCTCCCTCTTGTGGCCCTTCATCCTCCCTTTCACTGAAGTGAACGTCTGTCACATCTTTAGTCCGTTGTTTGTCTTTACTCCCTTGCTGTCCCCTCGTGGAGACTGCCACGGTCTATTCCCTTTGGTTTGAAAGTCTCAGTTTTTGTCCTTTTAACCATGGTCTCCTGCAATACTTGTCCTTTTTTGATTGACTGATTTCACTCAACGCAATGTTCTCCAGGTTCATGCATGTTATGAGGTGCTGCATGCTTTCATGATTGTTTTATTTTTGTTTTACCAAAACTTAATATTACATTGTGTATTTTTTAAATCATTCCTTCTAATGATAGTAGTTGGGCTGGTTCCATCTTTTTGGTGTTGTTAACAGTGTTGCAATAAACATAGGTGTGCACACTGTTCGTGCTTTGGCTCTTACTTCTGTAAGGTGCAGACCCACCAGGAGTATTGCTGAATCATATAGGAGCTCTATTTCCTGGTGTTTTGCAGCAGCACTGCATTGCTTTCCACCAAGGTTGTCATACTTCCCTACTCATCTGCAGCGTATGAGATTTCCAATCTTTCTTACCCTCTATAGCATTTGTAATCTGTTTTTTGTTTTTGTTTTTTTTAGTATGGCTGTCATTGTCTTTTAGATTCTTATAGTAGTGTTCTGTAATTTTCATTTTCTTCGTACGAGATTTTAGTTCCTCTTGTTAGGTTTATTTCTAAGTATTTCCTCTTTTGTGTGGTTCTCTTTTTTCTTCATTTGACAATTGTATTTTATTCTTGATTTCATTTAAAGACTTCTCTTTGTGAATACCCAGGAACAGGAAGCTGATTGCTTCTTGTATGTTAATACTGTGTCATGCCACATTGTTGAATCTTTTCATTGTTTCCAGCAATTTTTTGTCAAGTCTTTGGGGTTTAAAATCATGTAGTCTGAAAATAGTGAGAGTTTGCTTCTCTGCTCATTTAAATTCCTTTGATTTCTTTTTGTTGTCTAATAGCTTTAGCTAAGACTTCTATCACAATACTACATAGTAGTAGTGTGTTAGGCTGGGTGGACTAGAGAAATAAATCCAGTGACATACACGTATGTATAAGAAAGAGCTTTATTTGAAGAAGAAATTATATATCAAGAAAGTATTCCAGCCAGTTCAATTCAACGCCCTAATTCCAATGCTAGTCCATAAGACCCTCTTCAGACTCCCACAACTGCATGCACTGGTACAAAATGCAGGAAAACTACAGGTTGGCGGGTGCAGAGCCATGTGGATCCATGGCAGGCTCTGGCAGGTTCAGGGTCATTTGCAGAGGATGGGGTCGGTTCTGAGAGCCACAACCCCAAAGAGGCATGGTCAGGCGGTGACCTGATTGTCGGTTTGGATACCACCCCTGAACTTCTATAGATCTTCAAGTGAACATAAAGTTATCTAACTACCAAAAGTAGTGATATAAGGTGTATCCTTATTTTGTTCTCATTTGCAAAGGAAAGTGTTCAGTTTTTCCCATCAAATGAGATGTTTACCATTGCTTTTGTATATAATGACCTTAATTGTATTGAGAAATCTCCCTTCTGTTACTATTTTGTCAAGTGTTTTTTTAATTTTGTTTTGTTTTGCTTTTTTTTTTTGTTCAGGAATGAGTGCTGGATATTGTCAAATATCTTTTCTGCATTGATATGATCATATGGTTTTTACCATTTGCTTTACATGTAATGTACTACTTGGCTATGGAGTACAGTGATTGTACTACTGTGGCTATGTGATAGTTTTGAGGCTTTGCAGTGTATGTTCTTGTCTTATTCTTGATATTTGCACCTTGCCTTTCTTTCCCTTTGCTTAGTGCTTTGTAAATTCTGTTCATCCTTTCAAAGAATCCATTTTAGTTCTGTGGATTTTTCCTATTGTTTTGTGACTCACTTATTTCTGCTGTAAAATTTATGATTTCTTTCCTTTTGAAGGTTAATAGAATGGCTCCACTTCTAGATGCTGGAGATGTAAGACAAGGTGTTGATTTTTGTTTGTTCTTTTCTATGTGTGCTTTTGCTGCAGTAGATTTCCCTTGGAGTACTGCTTTTGCTGTGCCCCAGAGGATTTGGTATATTTTTTTGTTTTCCTTTTCTCTAAAAACAATTTTAAATTTCAATCCTTATTTTGTCAATAAGCAGTGTGTTATTCAGTTTCAAATTATTTTATTTTTTTCTCACTGCTCTTTCTAATATTGATTTCTGGTTTTATAGCATTATCGTTTCAAAAAATAATGAAATAAAATTTATTAAAACTGTATTTGATCTTAGCATATTTATTTCCCAATGATTTGTCCTTCTATGAGAGTGATGTGCTAACGTCCTCTACTATGTTTGTTGGGTTGTCTATTTCTCCCCTCAGCTCTGTAAGACTTTAATTAACAAATTTTGAGGGTCTTATATTAGGTTGGTATATGTTGATTATCATTATGTTTTATTGTACAATTGTTTATTTTATTATATACTTCCCCTCGTCTCTCATGACAGGTTTTGCATTGCAGTCTATTTTATCAGAAATTAATATTGTCACACCTACATTTTCTTGGTTGACGTTAGCTTCATAAATACCTTTCCATCCTTTGATGTCAACAAATTACTGTTTTCCATAAGGAATGCTAGTCTTGTTTCTTTAAAAATTCCTTTAATTTATCCTGGTCTGAAAATACCCCTATTTCTCCTTAATATATAAGGGATAATTTTGCTAGATATAAAACTCTTGGTTGGATTCCCCCCACCCCCATTCCCCAGGCTTTTATATATGCTATTCCATTATCTTCCATGTTCACAGTTCCTGCTGAAAAATATGAAATTATTCTTATTGATTTCCCTCTTCAGGTGACTGATTTCCCTCTATCTGCCTTCAAGATTCTCTTGTTTTCCTTGTGATTGGAAAATTTAACTACACTATATTGTTTTTCTCTTGGAGTCTATTACGCTTGGAATTCCCTCAATTTCTTAGACGGCTTTTTCTCCTCTTTTATGCTGTTAGGGAAGTTATCTTCCAGGGTTTCTTGAAGATTTTTTCTGTAGATTGTTTCTTCTGGTTCTGGAATCCTAATAAGGTACAAATCGTGTCCCTAATAACTGGCTCCTAATGTTCTCTTGATTGTGTCCCTCATACTTCCTAGACTTTCTCCAGATTCCTGTGCTCTTTTTGTTGGCTATTTGTCTCACAGGTTAAAACCAAGAGATTTGTATTCAAGGTTACTAATTCAGCTTTTCATTTTTTCAATTCTATCATCTAATACTTTATCTTATTCATTTTATGGATTGTTGGTTGGTATAAGGTTTCTACTTTTTCCATTTTTACTATTGCTATTTCAAATTATTTTTCTAAACATTTAAAATAACTGAAAATCATTCTTTTGAATTATTTTTCTGGTAGTTCAATGGGTTTTTTTTTCTTTGTCAAAAATTCCTTTGTAGATGAGTCAACTAGGGTGAAGTATAGAACCGATGAAACATGCAATGTTTCTCTGGTCCCTACAGGCTTTCTCAATCCTGGCTATCATGACCCAATCTTACAGTTCACTGAGAACTAGTCTGGAGCATGTCCACAGGTACAGGTAAGAGTTTATGACACATGGAATCCAAGTCAGATAAAACCCGCAGGAACAGAAATGGGAGTAGTGACACCTGGAGGGTAGGGGGAAGGTGAGGAGGGGTTAGAAGGGAGACAGCAGTCAGTGTAAGATATGAAAATAATAGTTTGCAATTTATCAAGGGGTCATCAGGGGGAGGGTAAAAAGAGGAGCTGATACCAAGGGCTCAAATAGATTGCTTACAATTGATGTATGGATTGTTTTAAGAGCTGTAAGATTCCCCAATAAAACGATGCTAAAAAATTCCTTTGCATTTGGATATTGTTCACTTATTACTTTATGTTTTTATTTTTCCTTTTTTGTTGTTTTGTGTAGTTTTATTTTTTTTTTAGTACACCAATATCTTCTGCTGTTTCCACAACATCATGATGTAGCTGTTAGGGTGTATGGGGAGGTTGGGTCATGGGGGGATTGTTGGATCTCTCCAGTGGTGCGGGAGAGAATTAATAGAAAGAACAAAACAAAAAGCAAGAACAGAGATAAAAGCAGAGAGAGTAGCAAGAGAAGGTTGAGTTTTAAATTGTAAATATATATTAAATATATTTTAAAGGCATAATAACACTTTATAGATATTATTTAAAAGAGTCGAAGAGTAAAAACAAAAAGATAGTGAGAGGAGAAAGAAAAACTGAGAAAGTCCTGTTTGACTGGGGTCTTCCCTACGCCTAGGAGTCTTTCTATTGTTTAAGCTCCAGAAGGCCAGGGTACTGAGTAGTGGGGCAAGATTGTGGGGCCTGGGAAGCATTCCGGGCGGCAATGCTGGAGTGAGCATTTACACAGTAGTGTGCCACAGTTGGTGGCGGCAGCAGCAGCTGGCCATGTGGCCCACAGCTGGAGCTCTCCCTGTGACAGCTGTGGTAACTGTGATTTTAGGGGAGATGGAGGGTGTAGTATCAGCTGCAGTGCGCAGTGGGGGCCCAGTGACAGTGGTGGCACAGGTAAGGTGATTGTGGAGGGATCAGTGGCAGCTGGCATTGACGGCAGGTGCTTACAACATGACCATGCGGTGAGGGTGATTGCACTGTGTCACGTGCACATGCAACGACAACCGAAGCAAAGGTGGCCTGTAGGAGAGAGGGGGCTACAGCCATGGCTGCAATGTGCAGCTGGTGTGGACTGCTCTTTTAGCATGGACAAGTGACAGCAGTGGTGGCCGCAGTAGTTGGGGGAGGGGAAGAATAGAGTAAGAGAGGAACTCTGAAACGGTAGCAATAGTGATCCATGCCTATGGTGGGGCTGGGGCAAGGGGGTGGGGGGTGCAGGATCAGCCCTAGCCAGTGGTCAATGGCAAAGACATGCTGCCAGTGGCAGGCAAGCACACAGCGACAGCCACAGGCAGCTAGAAGAGAGTGTCGGTCACCTCACGTTCTGCTGAAACCTTTCCTCCCCTGCCTCTGATCCCTCCCACAGTCTCTGAAGGTGCAGACCTTAGTCCACTTAACATTACTGTTGTTCTCCAGTTTCTAGGGAGCCTCGATTCTCCTCTCATTGGGCTTGTCCTGGTTATTGAAGAGAAGATACGCTCATGCTTGTCAGCAGGTGGCTATCTTGCCCAGCAATCTGACAGTGGATTTTTCATTAGGACAAATCAGGACTTGACTCATTGTTTTTCATGAATTCCATCTATTATGTTGCTCATTAGGCTAAGGGTGAGGACTTTAGTTTTATTTACAATGAGTTGTAATCCATACTGATGACTGCCGTCCTTGCTCTTCATCAGTAAGTGCTTCAAATCCTCCTCACTTTCAGTAATCAATGTTACTTCGGTTGCTGTGTAGGTCCAGGGAGACCAGAGAAACAAATCCATAGACACTCATATGTGCAAAAGAGAGAATTTTATATAAAGCATAATTGTACATTAAGAAAGAATCCCAACTCAGTCCAGTGCAAGCCCAGAAGTCTGATATTAGCCCATATATCTAATACCAATCTATAAAGTCCTCTTCAGACTCATGATACACATGCAATGGTGCCAAATGCAGGACAATCACAGGCCAGTGGGTAGACATTCTTTGGAGGGAGCAGCAGCAGGGGTCTCCACGTGGCTTCCCCAGCACCCAGGGCTGCATTAGTGTAGGTCCATGTGGCTTCTCCTCAAGGATGCCGTGACAGTAGAGTGAGCAAGGACAGAGTCTCTCCCACCTCCAAGGAGGAAAATGCCAGAGTTCCCAGAATTCTCTGGAGAAGGCCAAGCCCACACAGAGACCGCTTCAGTATATCTTGATTGACAGGCCAGACACCACTCCTTCACCCATAATCCTCTCAAATTGACACCAGATCATGTAACTACCATAGTTGCACATAATAGGTTGTTAATAGCCTCCTTCTGATACTGGTGCCATATTTTTTCTTCTTTTTATAACATTTTATTGTGAACTGGATGGTTTGCAAAGCAGATCCTTTACGTTTTCTTGTGTAAGCTCTTTCTTACACATATATGAGTGCCAACTGGATTGGTTTCTCTAGTTAACCAGGCCTGACACATATACCATTACTTCAATTCTACAACTTTGTTCTTTCAAAGTAATATCTCCTTCTAACATCTTCATATTAATCTTATGGATTTTTATTTGCTGATTTTGTATGGCTTCTAATTTTCCTTTTTGTTAAATTGTTCCTGTAGTGTTTTCCTGAATTCTAAAGTTTTTGCTAATTTTTATAGCTTTCTTGATTCTTTTTCCACTTAAAGAAAGAAACTTAGAATCATTCTAAATTCCTTTTCTATTGTTCCAATGTTTTTCTTTCTCATAATGATCTTATGGCTCTGTATACTGTTCACTTGTTAGTGCCATTATTGCTTGTTTCTCATGTGAAATTAAATTATATGTTGTCTCTGAGACATTATGACATTGTATTTTTTTGTTTGATAATCCTGTGGTACTGGAGTATATAGGAGTTTTCATTCACTAGGTCTACCTGTTGGAGGGACTAAAGTGGCCTGGTCTTGTGGGGACCATTGTCTCTGGTTAGGTACTGCTATAAAGAGGAGAAATAAAAGCAAACGAACAAAAAAAGCGAAGAAGAAAAAAACAGACAACTGGGACACAAATAGATTAAAAACAAACAGAAAACACCTCCACCTATCCCCGCCCCAAACACACAAATAAATAAATAGGAGGAAGTAAAAACTAAATAAAGCAACCCCCAGGCAGTATGCTGTAGACTACATCTATGTTAACTGTGAATCTGAGTTTCAAGGCCATGCTCTTCGGAAGGTGGCTCCTGGAGGATCTGCTCTTTCTTTCATCTTGTATGCCACCCCCCTGGAGGCACGCTATATTAGTTCAGCCTTTGCTGGATGTGGCTTGTTGATACTTAGATTGAAGGAAATATTGGGGCACTGCAAATTTTTATGCTTCCTGGTATGCTTCTGTGCTGTGGCTAATTGAGGCTGCACACTAGGACTTACTCCCAGTTTGTCTTCTGCTCTGTGTGTAGGATCGAGGGAGTTCAGCCATTGCTGGGAAGCTCATGTGGGTGTTGGCCCTTCCTTAGTTGCTCTGGGGCTGTGAGGACAAGAAGTGGGTCCACTTCTATGTATGTTAACCACTGGATGTGAGTCTGCATGGTGGCTTTTTCAATATCTCACCCTGTTTCCGTTTGCTCTCTGCTATTCTTTTTTTGTTTGCAGAGTGTATTCTATAACCCTATCTGTGTGTTGAGCATGCATGAGAGGGAACTGGTTTCTCCTCTGTTCACCAGGAGGCTGTTGGGAGAAAGGAGATACCCCCCCACACACCTTTCTCCTGGCTGGAGGAGAGTTCCTTGCATTGTGTGTGAGTGCAGGTGGTGGTGAGGTGGCAAAAGGGGATGTGGCATGCCAGTAGAGAATTTGCTTTTGATAGCAAATGCTGAGGAGAACTGGCATCTCCCCTGCCCTTATCCTTCCTCCTGTGTCTGGCTACTGGAGCCAGTGGCCCACGAGCTTGCTGTGCCTAGGACCTCCCAGTGTCACGTCATTCACTAGTCTGCTTCTCTTTGGGGCACCAGTATTCAGTTCAACTGCCTGCTTTTTCCACAGAGACTCAGGACTCCAGGCCTTTCTTCCCTATCTCCTTTTTCATGTTGTTGGTGTAGAGGGTTTGTTTATCATGTGAGTAAAGCTTGCTACTTGCTAATGGTGCCTGCTGCGTTCTTCTTTACATAGTCCACTACAAATTGAATAAATATGATGGAATGATACAACTCTGATACACGCTTTAAAAAATTTAAATCATGTAGTGTACCTTTATTCTCCTCAAACAACTGCCTCTTTTGTCCATGTAGAGTTTCCACATGAGCACAATGAAATGCTCTGGAATATCCAGTCTTCTCAATGTTATTCATAATTTATTGTGATACACACAAGCTATTGGCTTTGCATAGTCATCAAAGCACCAACAAAGATCAGGTATTCTCTGCTTTCGGCCGAGATCAACCGTTCCATGTCCTCTTCCAATCTTGCTTGAATGTATGACAGCAACCTGTCTATGTATTGCTGCAACCATTTTGGAAGGATCTTCGTCAAAATTTTACTTGCATTTTGTGGTGGTTTGATTTTGTCAACTTCATGTGCCTTTGGGAAAGTTTGGGTAAAGGATGGAGGAACTTACAGGACACAGCCTAATGATGTCTCTGTGGAGGTATACCTATAAGTCTCAGTACAAAGGGGAGGAAATATTAAAGAACCAGAAGACAGTTATGTGTTTCATCAGTGCTATACTGCACACTGAATTCTTCATTCCCTCCCCCAACCCAGCACGCAAACCCTCTCCGAGGGCCTGTTCAATTGTCTTGCAGGTGGATTTTGGGTATCCACTTTGTCTGCACACCTTCACATCAATTTGATTGCTTGTTTTTGAACTTGTGATACTTTTTCCTCTCAGTACCTCTTGATCACACAGGCTGGTGTGCTTCCTCCATGTGTGCTTCATTGCATCAATAGATGCTTGTTTGGCTATAAGCCTTTCAGACTCAGACACTATATTTTTAATAGTCCAGCACCATCAGCTTTCTTCACATTTATTTATACACCCCTTTTACCTTCATCAATCATGTTGGGAAGGTGAGTATCATAGAGTGGCTCATTATTAGAACAAATTGTTCTTGTATTTAAGTGAGATTTTAGTAGAGACCCAAAATCCATCTGTTTCCTTATTTTATTTACATATGTACATGTATAGACAAATACACCTATATTTATATATATGTAACTTCGCTTTCTTTTTCTTTCCTCTTCTTCTTTCTTTCCTCCTGCTCCACTATCACGCTTACCAATCATTCACCTCTCAGTAAGTCCTCTCAGATACTTTTTGATTGGTCAAATCTGACCAGTAATGCTACATCCTCCTCAACCTTAAATTTTCCTTTCCCTGTCATTATTGACTCATCACTCACCCCCCCTGCTTCCTCCCTTCTCATGCCCCATCCCCAAACCCAACCATTGGTCCTGTCACTGTCTCCATGGGGTTGCTTATCCTGCCTATCTTATATAGATAGACACAGAAAAGAGAGAAAGATAAAGAGAAAGACCATACAAATACTTCCAAATCTAACTGGTATCCTGATCCAAAGTAGATGAATACCTCTCTGTTAAATAGAGAGCAGAATCTGTTATAATCCCTCAGCCCAATCCCCTATTCTTTCATGGTTCCATGTCCTGGGACCTGCTTACCTAACAGCACTGATATTCTTTCAGTTCTCAGTGCCTGAAAGTTGTGCATCCTACAGGTCCTACCCTATTGCTCTTCCTGCAGTCAGGGACAGAGTGATCCCACTCTGTTATACTTTTAGACTTTCAGTGTGGCCCCTTTGTGAGTAGCCCCCAAACAGTTTTGGTTAGGTGCCAAGTGCTGCCCCCAGAGTGAGTCAGAAGTCTATAATAGGGATTCCTCGGGGACTTCAAGATTTGGTTCCCATTGCTGGTCTGTTGGTTTGCTCTCATGTGTGCGCATCAGAACAGCCTCTCCCCAAACTGTATTTTCAGGGCCATCCTCAATAGCATTGTCCTGGAGGGAGAGGACTTCATGTCTCGAGCTGAGGCCAGCCCTGTAGTTATCTCTGGGAACAAAATGCTCCAAGAAGGAACACCGCCCTTAAGGATTGGCACACCAGAATGAGGTCTACTCTCAATCTCCCTTTCCTGTGGATACATGAGCAATACCCTCCCCTTGGGTAGATTCGTGATCTGGTCCCCCAATGCCATTTTATTCTTCCCCCAGCCTTTTGTGGGCTTTAAAGGCATATGACAGGTGGGTGGCAGTGGGGGTGGGGGTTATCTTTCAGCACAGGTATTATCTGCAGCTTTATGTTTTCGTTGTGGTTTATTTATTATTTAATTAATTTCTGTTTGATGATGTATGTATCAATAGGATTTGTCTGGCTTATGCTAGAGTATCTGATCCTCAGCCTAGGAATTGTGTGTTTTGTTCACTTTCTCTTAGGCCTGTTCTGCTGCTTGGACTTACCTCAATGGACACATGTTATACTTGACCTTGTGTACTTGGCTAACTTCACTCAGCATAATATCCTTCAACTCTTTCCACAAGATGACGTGTTTCATCTTTTCTTCACTGTATTTAGTAATATGTAGTATTCCATTGTGTGTATTTACTAGAGTTTTTTACTCCACTTATCTATTTATGGAAATTTAGGTTGTTTCCTTTTTTTTGCAATAATGTATAACATAGTGATGAACATTGGAAAATAGATGTCTGGTTGTGGTCTATTTCATAATTCTTCTGGGTATATGCCCAGTAATGGTATTGCTGGGTCATAAGGTATCTCAATTTCCACTGGTTTAGGTATCACCAAATCACTTTCCACAGTGGCTGTACATATTTACAAGACCAACAGTAGTGAATAAGAATTCCTATCTCACTAACACCTCCTACAATCTTTGTGGATGTTTGGTAGTATCTCAGTTGTTTTAATTTGCATTTCCCAGATGGCTAATGATCGGGAACATTTTCTCATATGTTTATTGGCCATTTGGGTTTCCTCCTTTGTGAATCTTCTGTTCAAGTCTTTGCTCAACTCTGCAATGGGTTATTCATTTGTTTCTTGGTGTAGGCTTGGAGGATTCTGTAGATTTTAGCCCTTTATCTGGTATGTCATTACTAAATAACTCTTCCCAGTCTGTGGGCTCTCTTATTGCACTCTTACTGAAGAGATGTACACACGTTTTATCTTTAGCATGTCCCACCCATTTGTTTTCTCTTCCCCTGAAAGTGTGCCTTTCCTTAATTCTGATTAAGGTTCCCTGCAGTAAGGTTCTTAACTCTGTCCCGATTTTATCATTGATGATCCTGATAGTTTGGCGTTTTACATTGAGGTCTGTGATCCACTTGACTTTGTTCCTGTGTGTGGAGTGAGGTAAAGATCTTGCTTCACTTTTCTGCAGGTTGATATCCAGTTTTTCCAGCACCATTTGTTAAACGGGGCACTCACTTCCCATTTGATATTTGGGGCCCTTATCAAGATCAATTATCTGAATGCTGCTGATTTTATTTCTGGATTTTCTGTTCTTATCTATTGGTCCGGTATCTCTCATTATACCAGTACCGTGCTGTTTTGACGACTATAGCTGCGTACGTTTTCAATTCCAATAAGGCAAGCCCACCCATTTTATTCTTTTTGAGTTAAATGCCAATTTTGGACTTATTCCTTTTCCATATGAAGTTGGTAAACAGTTTCTCCATTTCTTTGAGAAAAGATAATTGTATTTGTATCAGGATTGTGTTGAATTTACATACTGCCTTAGGTAGGTTTGACATCTTTACAATATTGAGTCTTCTGATGCACACTATGGAATATTCTTCCATCTGTGAAGGTCCCTCTTGGTTTCTTGTAATAATGCACAGTAGTTTTCCTTGTATAGGTCTACTATGGTTTTGGGGTTAGGTATATCCCTAGGTATCCCACGGTATGCTTGGCTATTGGAAAGGGGACTGCCTTCTTGGTCTCCTTTGCTATAAGCTCATCAGTTGCATACAGCACTCCAATCGACTTCTGCCTGTTGAGCTTGTATCCTGCCACTCCACCATATTCCTCAATGGCTTCCAGTGTTCCTATTGTGGAGTTTTTGGGGTTCTCGGTATATAAAATCATGTCACCTGCAGATAACGATAATTTCACTACTTTTTTCCCCGGATGTACACCTTCAATATCTTTCTGTTGCCTTATATTATGTTAGGAGCTCCACGATGAAGTTGAATAAAAGTGGGGACAAGGGGAATCCTTATCTGATCCCCTTTTTCAGTGGCAATGTTTCATCTTTTCTCCATTGATTGCAATGCTGGCTGTTGGTTTTTCGAATATAGCTTGAATTATTTTGTGGTAATAGGAATTGGTGTTGAATGGTGTCAAATGTTTTTTCTGAGTCTATGGTATTATCATATGCTTCTTGTCCTTTACCTTTAAATATGATGGATCATATTACTGGATTTTCAGATGTTAAACCTTCCCCACATCCCTGGTATGAATCCAACTTGGTCTTGATGGATTATTCTTTTTGTATACTTTTGTATTCCATTGGGCAAGGTTTTGTTAAGGATTTTTGCATCAATGTTCATTAGAGATATCAGCCTGTAGCTTTCTATTCTTGTGGGATCCTTGCCCAGTTTTGGTATCAGTGTTTACGAGCTTCATAGAATGTGTTCAGGGGTTTACCATCCTTTTCTATGTTCTGGAAGAGCTTGTGTAGAATTGGTGTCAGCTCTTCTCTGAATGCTTGGTAGAATTCTCCTGTGAAGCCATCTGGCCAAGAACTTTTTCAGTTGGTAATTCTTTGATAACCTTAGCTATTTCTCCTTTTACTATGAGTCTCTTTAAGTTCTTGATATCTACATGAAATGATCTGAGGGTCCCCCCCCCCAGGAATTTGTACATGTCTTCCAAGTTATTGTATTCACTGGAGTACAATCCTTCAGAGTAGCATGTAATTAGTCTTTTAATTTCTTTAGAGTCCATTGTAATTTCCTGCTTCATCCTTCATCCTGGATATTGACTTCTTACCTTTTGTTAGGGTTGCCAATGACTTTCAAATTCTCTTAATCCTTTTGAACAACCAGCTTTTTACGGTGTTGATTTTCTCCATTTTTTTGTTTTCCCACTCATTAGTCTCCTCCCTTATTTGATCATTTCTTTAGCTATTAGCATGATTATTCTGTTGACTCTCTTCCAATTGCTACAAGTTTTGTAATAGGGTATTAACCATAAGCCTTATTTTCACCATTAGGTCAAACATGTCTTGGGAATTGTTTTTATTGCGTTGATTTGTGCTCTGTGGATTTTGATTTTCTGTCCAAAGCAAGTTGGAAAGTAATTTGGTAGTGCTGTTTTGTTTTGTTTTAACGTATTTTCTAAATGTTTCCTGATCTGTAACAATACTTACCTCCCCATCTATTTTGGTGGAGAATTTGGCAGAGTAGAGGATTTGGGGGTTACCTTTATTCTCCTTCAACTTTTGGAAAATGGTATTCCATTCTCTATTCTTCTTCATGGTTTCTGCTGATAAGTCTGAGCATAATCTTATATGAATACCCTTGAAAGTGCCAGCAATTTTTTCTTTAGCTGTTTCTATGATTTTCTCCTTTAAAGTTGGATAATTTGACTACAATTACGCCTTCTCCTATGGTGTCTTCTGCTTCCTGGATGACTGCCTGGTCTCCTTCATTAAGTTGGGGAAGTTTTCTTCCGGGAATTCCCTCGCTGTTTTGGATGCTGAGTTCTTCATTATGTCTTGCTTCATTCAAATATTGTTCCTCTTTATTGCATTGCTCATTGTTCTCAGGTTTTCTTCAGCGTCTTTGATTATTTTATTTGATTTTCTTTCACATTTGTTGAATTCTGCTTGACTACCTTCGAGGTCACTAATGCAATTCTTTGCCTCTTCCACCCTTTTTATTGTTCTCTTTACTTCTGCTACCTTGTCCCTTAACTCTGGTATTTCCCTTCAGAAAGTTGATTCTAGCCTTGCTATTTTTTCTATATTGAGTCACTCCTATCATTTGTATTTCCCTTCAGAAAGGGGACTCTAGCCTTGCTATGTTTTTCTGTCCTTATTCTATATGAGTCCCTCATATCCTGAATGACTCTAAGCAGCATTCTGAAGATGCATTCCTGTGCTGGCTCAAAGTCTGCTGCTTCTACATACATCTCTAAGTCCAGATGCTCTTCAGACATTGTGGTTTGTTTCTTTTGCTTTCTTTTAGTGACTGCTGGTGTGGGTAGTGGTCTAAAACACATTTTGGTGTCACTGGGGGTGGTTGTTATGTGTGATATGTACAACCCAGTGGACAGGGTTGGCTGGGTCCATGTGTGGCTCAAGTGGCATTTGGTGTGGGTTGAAGTGGCTGGGGCTCAAGCAGTGAGGTGGATCACTGCTATAGGTCACTGGCTGCATGCACTGCATGGTTGGCTCAGGTGGTGCTGCCCAGGGGCCTCCAGACACAGGCCTCAGGATGCACAGCCAGCACTAGCAGAGGGGTGGGACCGGTTGTGGGTCGCAAACCCCAGTTATCAACAATGGCCTTGACCATATGGCCTGCACTGGCCTGATCTGCAGGCTGCTCAGATTCTGTAGGCAATGTAGGTGGTGTGTGTATGGGGGAATGGAGTACACCTCAGTCATGGATCTCTGGCAAATGGTGGCAGGGTGTAGGCAGTAGGTCAACAGTTGGGCTGCAAGTGAACAGCAGGGGGCAGGGCCCACGGACTATAAGTGGCAGAGGGAGTGGCCATTGGTTGCTAACAACAGTGGGTGGGCCTCTGGTAGTGAGCTGCAGCAGGCAGACCACTGGCAGTGAGCTGTGGCAGGTGCTGCTGGCCAATGTGCCCCAGGAACCAGGTCACAAGTGGCAGTCACTCAGGCAGCATGCATTGGGGGGAGGGGTTTGGAATGGAGAGGGTGGGCGACATGCAATGGGCCTGATCCCTGGGATGCTGCTGAGCTGCCATCTTCCTGGAAGTCTTATTGGAGTATTTTGATATCAATAAAGAATAGTTTGATTTCAGCACAGTTATTCACTATATTAAAAAACAAAATACCTTTTCCTGTAGCAATATTGACAGCTAACAATGTCATAAATACCATATATAGATTCTTGAAGCATTTACTATATGCTAGACAATTTACATTTATGTCATATAATCTTCATGTCATCTATTTAGATTACATAGATTATTTTTGTTTCAAGTATAGATGAAGAAAAATTATGTATTGAATGGTTAGGCAAATGGGCACAAAGTGAAAATGGTATTACATAGAAGTGCTGGAAATTGTAACCAGTTATGTTTGGCCCCCTAAATTGAGTCCTTTTTGTTAATGTGCACATGACTGCTAATAAATGGTGGTTAAATATGCATAGTGCAATCGTTAAGTGCTTGACTATTAACCATAAGATTGGTGCTTTAAACTGAAGCATAGGCATCTTAGAAGAAAGGCTTAGAGATCTGCTTCTAGGAGGTCACAATCTTGAAAGCCCTATGGAACACAGTTCTCTGCACTAATGGAGTTGTTATGAGCAGGGATAGATTAGATAGCAACTCATTTGCTTTATCTTTGGTTCTGTATACCTTCTAAAGCTGTGGCCCTCATCTTCCTGCTAGACTGATCAACCCCAAACACACAAATTCTCTCTCTCTCTTTCTCTCTCTCTCTCTCTCTCTCTCTCTCTCTCACACACACACACACACACACACACACACACAAACACACATGCATACACACATGCACATGGTTCAAAACTAAGTTAAGTCAGAAAAAAACAAATAAGCAATATAAATAAACATTTATGGAATAATCATACTCCAAATGGTGCTATGTGTCTATGTCTTTCTTCTGAAAACTTGAAATAAACGCACACCATCTTCTCCCTCCAATGGTCTTTTTCAAAGACTATGTGCTGACACATTCCTCTGAGAAGTTGGATGAGGGAGGCAGGATATACCACCAATCCTATCAGAGAATTTAAGGCAGCTTTGTGCCAATTAATTCATTATTTCACATGTTATTTCAAGGGCTACAAATATAATTTTGAAAAGAAATGTGATTAACAGCCATAGAATGTAGACAAATTGGATTAAAATTGAATTTGCTTATAATTGTGCTTTTTGAGAGCTTCCCTATAAAATCTCTTTTTGGAGTATCAGAGTAATGCAAAGCAAAGGTTAAACAATTCTATAATACTTTGCATCCAGAACAGGACCAGTGATATCACCAAACATCACAGTGACTCAAACATACGTCACGATCGAGAATTATTTTGCTTCTTAGAGAAAACCACATCTGGATCATTTATTCTTATAAAAATATTGCTTAATAAGGTTCTTAAATTGTTTAAGTGAGTTTGATTTTAAGCAAAAATTCTAAAAATTAAGAAATCACAAAAGTTCAGCTTTCTCAAGCTATCAACTTGGTTGGATATTTTAAAAATCACAGGTATTGATTGTCCTTAAAAATATCTGACTGAGAAATGAATACGTTCAGTTCAACAGAATACATGATGGAGAATGGCCAAGCATAGATATTTTCAGAAAAAAGGAAACCTCTTAAACATTAGATACGCTATGGACATAATTCAATACTAGCTATTAATTATGACTGCAAATTTCTTCTATCAGACTTGAGCAATTTACATAAAAGTTCTAATTATCATTTATTCAAGAGATCAATTTTTAAGAATGAAGGTGTTTAACATATGTAAAATACCTACCATATTGATTAGAGAGATCAATAAACAAAATATTTATCAACCATACCCAACCAACCCAACCCTACCTTAATACTCTGAGTTGATTCTGACTCAAAGAAACCCTATATAGCCAATCAACCTTCATTGAGTCAATTATAACTCACAGTAACCCTGTGGATTGCGAGTTTGAAATTTTTATGGGAGCAAGTACCCCCATCTTTCCCCACAAAGTGGCTGGTGAGTTTGAACTGCTGACCTGGAAGTTACCCATAGTGCCAATGGGGCCCTTAGGAAAGAGTAAAACTGATCCATAGGGTTTCCAAGACAGTACATATTTATAGAACTAGATAGCTTCATCTTTTTCCTGAGGAATAGTTGGAGGGTTTGAACCACCAGCGGGTGGTTAGCAGTTCAACGGCTCACGTGCAGAGCCGCCAGGTCTCCGTGTTATCATGAGTAGAAAGTGTGATGCTATAGTACAGAAATTGGAGTGCAGCACATTATTTCGCTAATCTTTTAGATTATTTTGCACATGCAGACTTCTTAGAAGATCATAAAAACTCACCTATAAACCAGGAGTTGCCCTTGTGAGAAAGGGACTCCATGTTCACTACAGCAAAAAATTGACAAGGTTTGCACTCTGGGAGGTAGGTGTCTGGTCCCACGGAGAGACATTACTATTGATGTCTAGCACACTTATCACTTCGGATTCTACAGTGGGAATGCATACTTAAGTAGATAACAATACAGACTCTAGATTCATAGTGCCAGAATTTCATCATTACTATGTCGTTTACTAAGCGCTAGATACATTACTTGGAGGGCCCAATGGGGGGAAATTCCAGGACCCAATGCCCAGAAGGAAAAAGTGTCATTGAAAATCACAAAATAATAGGGCTTTTATCTTTGTCTATGACATTTTTCTCTTGACTTCTCATGGTGCTTCTAGCTCTTTAATGATACTCTGGAGTATCTCAATGGTTCAAATAGTTAAAGCACTTTGCTGCTAATGAAAGGGTTGGAGGTTAAAGTCCACTCAAAAGTACCTGGAAGTAAGACTTGGAAGTAGCCTTTTGAAAAACAGCCATTGAAAGCATTATGGGGTACCACTCTACTTTGACACACAAGGCCTCACTATAAATCCAAATCAACTCAAGGGCAACTGGCTGGCTGACAATTTCATTTTAAGAAAAGTTCTTTTTCTAAATTATTAGCATGAATTTTACCATTCATCTTTATATAGTCCAATGTCAATTTATATGTATATATAATAAATTTAAACTTGATGCAGAATCATTGAATTATTCCATTATATGCCTGCATATGTATTTATATTTTGTTCTTAACAGAACAATTCCAATGCTACACAAAATTAACTATGCTGTTCTTATTTGACTTAGTGATACCATGTGGACTCTTCAAAACCCTCTCTAACTTATTGTCAAGGAAGGACTAAGAGGAAAAACCACGATGGATTGTCCAGTATTTTCCTCTCTACCATCATCTGCACAGTGAATAGCTGACTCACACATGGAAGTAGCATGAGTGAGAAAGGAGATGAGAGGGTTAGTTGGTCTTTTGTTTTCTTGGGATGGCATTGCTTTCCTCCGTGTGCAAAGAAAGCTCTTTTTGAAACGGAAAGCTTGACTTCTTGGCTATGCCAGTGCTCCCATGTCTGAATCATCACCAGTAAATGTCTTATTTTGTGTGGGACTGGGGGTTGATTTTCAAAAATATCACTTTAAAATGAGGTGCAAGAATGATTTTCTTCTCAAAAAGTATGTCCTTGCAATTCTTGATTAGGCCTCTTCTACTTTGACAATATTGACATTAGAAGCTAGATTAAAAATTATTCTTGGTGGAGCTGTGCTGTGTATTATAAGATATTTAGCAGCATTTTTGGTTTCTAGATCCTAAATGACAATAACAGCCCCTTCTTCAGTTATGACAACCAAAAATGTCTCTCGTGGGACACAATCTCCCCCACCGCGGTTTCTTACTGAGAACTACTACTTTGTGATTAAATGGAGCTCATCTCTCCATGAGTATTTAAGCCATCTTGTCAAGCAAAGATATCAAGGACTAAATACTCCTATCCCCACATCCGAAGCACATAGGGCTGGCTGAGCACTCTCCAAACTGAATATAGCAAAATTCAAAGACAGCACTCTCCTGAGATTCAGTACAGCCCCGCATCTATCTACTTCCTCTCTCACTTGCTAAAGAGGGAGGATCAAGTTATTTTGTTGCATATTGTGTGTTTTTAATGGAAACGTTTTCATTCAAATCTGGAACCTGTCACTTCTCTGATAAGTTATTCCAAGAAAGCAGAAATGAATTCGCTTCCCCAGATGACAAGACCTGGGAGGTACTATTGTCCAGACTATGTACTGCTCCCCCACTGACGATGCCTCTTAGCATGCCTCTGCTCAGACAAAGCCCTTAGGGAAAGCTGTGCTGTACCGTGAGTTTGATTTATTGGGAGTACTAGCACTTGCAAGAGCAAGTGGTCTATTTGAATGAAATTTTTCCCAGGACAAAAATAGAAAGAAAACAAATTCACTCTGGTTAGATTGTTCCTGTTCTTGGGACTTCTCTTCGCCATTGGTTCTTCTTACCAGGCTGAGAACAATGGGAATTCCATCTGCAAGAGACTCTATATGTTGTGAGCACGCCTCATCCCTACCAGCCTCACCTCTACTGCCTTACACAGAGAAGTTTAATAAACCCCGACACTGTACCCGTTCTTAACTTTGCCTGCTCTCTAACCTTTCTCATCACACTTTCTTCTTCAGGCTTCGCTCTATCTCTCCTCCCCCAAGCAAGGTCCACGCCCATCTGTTTTCTGTTAGGAGTTCATGTTAAGAGCGCAGGCTGGTGGAATTTGGAGTTCAGACCCCCTCGAGTGATGAGAGTCCTGGGGCTGCTGAAGGTCCCTTCATGAGGTCCCTGCCACCTCCCCCTCCTTTCCCTCCCTGTGCCCCATTCACCCTTGTGCAATAACATGCTGGAGTCCACATCTGCTTTCAATTCCATGTTCATGTGAACTGCTCTGGGAAAGTGGAGGCTCTCACTGAAGGCTGGGGGCTTAAAGAAACAGCATGAATGCAAATAATTTTATTTACCCAGCAAAGATATAAAGGGGCTTCAAAAAGTTCATGGCAAAATGGAATTAAAAGGTAAGGGAATGTTTCTACAAACTTTGGAGACCCTCACACTGACCCGCACACATGCGCGCACACACAAGAAAATGAAACCGAATACATTGCCATCAACTTGATTCTGCCCCATAGCAAGCCTGTAGGACAAAGCAGAGCTTCGCAGAGGCTTTACAGAAGCAGAGCCACAACTTCCTCCTACAGAGCCGCTGATGGCATCAAACCATTGATTTTTTTCTATATTAGTAGGCTAGCATTTAAATCACTGTGGTGTGTGTCTGTGTGTGTGTTTGTGTGTGTGTGTGTGTATTGCCATTATTTTGGATCCAAATCATAGTGGCCCTATGTACAACAGAACGAGGCATCGCTCACCCCTGCACCATCCTCACAATCTTTCCTGTTTGAACCCATTGTTGTAACCTTGTGTCAACTCTCTCACTGGAGGCCTTTCTCTTTCATGAAAGTTTTTCATCGTTTTATTGGGATATACCTCACGTATCATACAATTCAATTAGTCAATCATATTAAGAAGCGCTTTCCACAATCTAGTTCAGAACATTTCTGCTTAACTTGTTAATTCTCATCCTCCTCAGCCATGCAATTATTAATCCAATTACTATTTACATTGATCTACCTATTCTGGATTTCATATAGAGAAAGCACTAAAGGGAAGCAAAAAGAAAAAAGAAAAACCACACAAAAAAACAATAATGACTACACAAAACATTAAAAAGCTTCCATCAAAAAGGACAGAAAATGTTAAAAACTGAAACGTCTTTAAAATGGGTCAAAAGGGAGAGAGATGATGAAGTATTATATTTTAACCTAACTATATCTGCCATAAGCAACTTTACCATGCTATCTGTCTGATTGCGAGACTGTTCACATCCCTTGACTATGGTCAGAGGGAATTCACCAGAGACAAACTATGTGGGGACATAGCAAATGGATTTTGGGCTTCCATTTTCATCCATAGTGTTCTGAAAACTAGGGGTTCACCATCCCTCCTTTGGATTTAGATTGTATTATCTACACTTTTTGGATCACAAAGGCTGGCATACTTCTTCCATGTGGATTTAATTGATGACTCCCTTGATGGCTGTTTGTTTGAAGACAAACCTTTAAGACCTAAGATGCTATTCTTTTTTATAACTAGGCACCATCTGGTTTCTTCACTACACTTTGTTACAGCACCCATCTCTTCAATGATCTCTTCATCAGGATGAGCACCGAGGGGTGCCATGTCATAATAACTAATTGTTATTCTTAGATTGGAGCTAGAATTAAGTGTGATGTGGCTATGGTGTATATATATATGCATGGTTAGAGACATCATTATCATTTAAAATAGAGAACATTATAATAATCCCCAGGGTATAAAGTAATTCCATTGACAATGTCATTAATTTAGCCAATGGTATAGAATTTAAAATATTGTTGAGAAAAGGAAATTGTACAAGTATGGGCTGGTTATATAGGAATTGTTGACTTATACTTACTAAACTCTTAAGTGATCAGACACCATTTACACAAAGAGTGGGGATTGAAGAGAGGGCAAAACTTTCATACACATTCACAAAGGCAAAACCATAACTACACGACTAACGCATGTCATAAGAAATCCAGAAGGGCATTAAAAGAGTAAATATATATTTTGTCCTGGATCTCATTCATTGGGAAGCCTCAAAACAAGAAATCTGAACCAAAGTCCGTGGACTGTCAGTTCTGTAGAGGGTCTCCTTGCCATCTGATGACCGCCTACTTTACCAAGCATGATGAACTTCAACAGGAACTGGTCCCTGCTGAAAATGCGTCCAATGTACGTGAGACAAAGTTTCACTGTCCTTGCTTGTAAGGAGCCTTCTGGTTGTTGTTCAAAGACAGATTTGTTCATTGTCTGGAAACTCCTGCCACATTCAATATGCTTGGCCAACACCGTAACTCAAATGCATTGATGCTTTTCTAGCCATCCTTCATTATTCATGGTCCAGCACTTATATGTGGTGAGGCAATTGAAAATACCACGGCTTGCTGCATCTTCATACTCAAAGCAACATCTTTGAACTTAAACATTTTCAAGAAATCTTCTGCCGGGTAAGTCATAAAGTAGCGTTACAAAGTAATAGAAAACTTTATTTAGCAAAATGTGAACCTGTTATTTCTCAACATAACCTCTATCCAGGTCTCCACATTTATGGAGGTAATATTCCCCCTCTCTAACACTTTCCAGAAGAATTCTGTGCTCTTTGATTTGCAAAACATGTCAAAACAGCAATTTTGCATCCTTGAAGGATGCAAATCATGTACCTTTGAAATGTTCTTTGAGTGGGGGAAGTGAAAAAAAAGGCTGAGGGGTCAAGATCAGTAAATTGAGTAAAGTTTCTCTCCCCCCTCTCCTTTGACTGTCCCCACCCCAAAATGCTCATAGGACATCCATTGCTACATTCAAGGAATGAGGAGGTACATTGTTGTGACGGAAAATAATGCTCAGTACAACTTCCCAGGCGTTTTTCCCACCAATGCCATTTTCAATTCTTTTTATACTTCTTCACAAAAAGCCTTAATAACTATCTCATGTCTTTCAAAGAAACCCACTGAGATGTTCCCCAAAACCAGTGGTATCACCTTCTGAGCTGACTTATTTGCCATGAATTTAATTGGCCCAGTAGATATTAGTAATAGCTGAGGGCATAGACATGTGTCCATCTCATCAACTCTCTGGAAACCTCTTGCATGTGTATGCTCTGGATAATTCAATTGCCACCAGAGTCGTAGGTACAAGGGAAAATAGAAGAGAATGAAGGAGGCATCTATTTAAATTGGTCATACAGATGATTTATTCATTCAAGACATATGAATATTGTTCACTTAATTTTCACACATTAGATATAATAGAATATATGTTTACTATGCCCCCAAATACTTGTGGAATAATTTTATATTAATATATACATGTGTATACATTTACTTAATTCCATACATATTGAGACAGTGTATAATATGTTAGTGAATGTAATATAGCAATATCCACTCATATATATACATACACATAGGTATTTGTGTATATAGTATACAGATATACAATATATATCATTCATATATAATATAATTCATAATATGTTATACATATACACAAGATTAGGTCCAATATATTGTTATAGGAGTTTTAGTCTTTAAATATATGGGTTTGTTCCAAATAAAACATGTTTGAACCTGTCAGCACAATCAGTGGTCGCCTGCAGACAAGAACTCTCCATGATGTACCTGTCACTCTTTTTAGGTTCTTATTAAAGATAGGTCCAATCAAAATAGTGGCTTCTGGGAGAACCTGTTGGACCAGTTAAATTCAAGGGAAAGAGATCAGTTCAAAAGGCATTGGCCACTGTTTTGGGGATCCTAAAGAGTTAATCTTGACAGATTTTCTTGAAAGGCACAAAGTCTTAAGAAAATTGAAAATAAGAAGCTTTGAGAAAATTGAAAATAGCCAAAACAATGTCATTTTGGATTTTTTTTTTCGATCATGCCAATGAACCTGATCATTCTTCATGAGTATCAAAGAGACGTCTTTTTGTTCCCCAAACAAAGAACATTTCAAAACAACATAATTTGACCCCCTTGAGGATATCAAGACTGTCTTTTTAACATGATGCAAATCAAAGAACACATAATTATTCAGAGAAGGGTTGGAGAAGACGGAAACATTGCCTTACG
Source organism: Tenrec ecaudatus (assembly GCF_050624435.1). Classification (NCBI taxonomy): domain Eukaryota; kingdom Metazoa; phylum Chordata; class Mammalia; order Afrosoricida; family Tenrecidae; genus Tenrec; species Tenrec ecaudatus. The sequence goes on along the minus strand of NC_134541.1, from coordinate 64,468,496 downwards.
AACTATACAGACCTCAATGGAGAATTTAAAAACCAACAACAAAACTCACTACCACTGAGTCATTGCCAACTCTCAGTGACCCCGTAGGACAGGGTAAACCTGCCCCTGTGAGCTTCTGAGACCGTCCTTCTTGATGGGAAAGAAAGGCCCGACCTTCTCGCACACAATTAGCTGGTGGTTTTGAGCTGCAGTCAGTATCCCAACTCGTAACCATGATGCCACTCGGAAGATGGAGACTAGGGAACAGATTTGTTGAGTTCAAATCTTGCCTTATCAACTTAGTAATTGTGTGTTCTAGGAAAGTTTCTTCATCTTCCTGGCCTGTGTTTCCTCATGGGTGAAATACATATGATGTTAGCTAACTCATAAGGGTCTTAGAAGATGTTACTATAGTATTAATTGCAAAGCGTTTATTAGAATGCCAGCATGTTGTTAGAAGTTGAGAAGTGTTCAGTCTTATTATGTGCTGCTTGTGGGCAATGCTAGATATATCTTCTAAGGAAGGGTCACAAGGAAGAGCTGAGCCAGTCAGGGTGCAGTGTAGCACCGGTGAAACATACAACTTTCCTCTACTTCTTTGATGAGTTCTCCTCACCACCCTACCCCCACTATCACAACCTCAGTTCTACCCTACAAATCCAGCTAGATCAGCGCACATATACTGGTACAGATAAGAGCTCACAATCTGAGGAATCCAGAACAGATAAAGCCCTCAGGACCAATAAGAATAGCGATGCCAGGAGGGAAGGGTGGGGGGGGAGGCAAAATAATCGATCACAGTGATTAACATATACCAGCCCCCAGAGAGATGAACAACAGAAAAATGGGTGAAGCGAAACAGCAGTCGGTGTAAGACATGAAAAAATAATAATTTATAAATTATCAAGGGTTCATGAGGGAGGGAGGATGGGGGAGGGAGGGAAAATGAGGCAAAGTACAAAGAAAATGTTTTGAAAATGATGATGACAACATATGTACAAATGTACTTGACACAATGGATGGATGGTTGGATCATGATAAGAGCTGTAAGAGCCCCCAATAAAATGATTTTTTAAAAAGGTTGTGAGAGTAAAATGAAAAATTGAGGAGTAGATTTAACTAATGGAAAAAGATAATGAGATTTCTAGTTCAGGGCAACATTACAAAAGAGTTCTAGAAAGAATGCCTATATGCTAAAAATATGTAGAGCTGCCACTGACTCCATAACAGTTACCAACTTCGTCCTCTTCATTGGGTTTTAGGAAAAGAGGGGTCTTTTCACTTGAAATGTTACTCAATGAATTTACTACTTCCATAACAAACCCTACATCTGTTGTAAAAAGGTAGGATTTTTATGTAGAGTGAACTTTAACATCCTCATCCAATTTTAAGTGAGTGTCAAAAGTAAAGTCTATGTACATTTAAGGAGATGTCGTATAGCTTGGTCATGTCATGGATCTTGAGGATTAAGAGAAGTTACTTTTTGTTTAGTACAAAGCTCATAGGAAGAGTGGGCTTCTATATACAATGTTTCTTGTTCTTTACTTAATAATTTTCTAGCTAACTCTTGAAGAATTGTTATGATTTCAGAAATAATCGTATTATGACTATCACTCCTTATCCCACACCCCACTCACTTTAACCTACAATTGATAAAGTGGAAAAAGATTACAAAGATTTACAGATAAAAGCCAAAATATTTGTCTAGCCCTGAGACCTGTTAAAGAAATCAAATACTTTCCCCCAAATTCATACACATTTTAAAATTAATAGAAATGGACTCCGTTTTTCATGTGAAGTCCGCTAACCAGTGGTTCTCCACCTGTGAGTCGCGACCCCTTTGGAGGTGAAACGACCCTTTCACAGGGGTCGCTTGATTCACAATGGTATCAAAATGTCAGTTATGAAGTAGCAATGAAGATAATGTTATGGTTGGGGAGTCGCCACAACATAAGGAACTGTATTAATGGGTTGTGGCTTTAAGAAGATTGAGAACCTCTGCCTTGGGGGAAAATGTGACGGAATCAGAGCCACAGCATCATGATGATAAATTTGGAGAAGACATCAGATAGGATAAAACCATTGTTGACAAAAGTAACAGAAGCAGCAATGTAAATTGGAAAGGGTAGGGATTATAAGAAGGGACCCAAGTTCAAATATCTGATCTATTGTGTTTCTGACTTTGGTAATTTGCATAACAAAATCAACTTTCCCTTTATTAGTTGGAATCAGAAGTATATCAATTAACAAGGGCAACAACAGAAACTACAATGATGTATATTTACAAGCATATGTATTTTAACAAGCTCTGTTAAAATAATTGAAATAGTGCTTATTAGGAACTTTGAATATAACCACTGTGTGTGTTAAATGGATGCTACCTGTGGTAATTAGATAATTTTATGTCAAAGAGAAGATGTACAAAAGTGTAGGGGTACACTCAAACCTGTCCATCAAGCCGCAGGCTGACCACTCCTTGAAGGTATAAAAGTGTGAGACACTGGGAGCAGCTCTTTCCACCCTCCTTTGCCTTCCTGACTGCTGGGACTGGGACACTGGCCCTAAGAGCTCCTTGAGGCCTGCCATATTTCCAACAACCTTGGATCCACACAATTCTGCACCCTCTGGCCTGTGATCTTCCTGCACTCTGCATCATTGCACGTGACTGTGTGAGTCTGAAGAGGGACTTATGGATTAGTATTAGACTTCAGAACTGAGTTGGACTGGGCTTGCGTACTTTCTTGATATATAAGTACCTCTTGATAAAAAGCTCTTACTTTCTGATACATGTATGAGTGTCACTGGAATTGCTTCTCTCGTTAACCTGCACTAACACACAGTCATAGAAAAATAGCACAACATAGAAGAAAGAGCATAGTATTGAAATAATGTAGGTAGAATTTCATTGGCATATGATAGACTAACTTACTGTGTGATCCTGAGCTCATTTCAAAAGGCATTAATCATGACTATGTAAGACAATAACATGGATTATAAATAATTATAAATTATGCATGTATAAGTAGATTGATGATAGATAGATAGATAGATAGATAGATAGATAGATAGATAGATAGATAGATAGATAGATAGTCAGTCTCTGGCACATTGTAGGGGCGATATCTGAGTGGATGATGCTATTATTCCCAGGGAGCAGAAGAGCAGCTCCAGTAGCAGTCCCACTCCTAGTTTATTGGGCCCTGCCCTCAGCATTAACCATCCCTCTGAAGAGCCACTGGATGCTCGTGCTCCAGGAACAGATAACCGTGGCCAAATAGAAAGGCAGCAGAGCTTTATCGATAGAGGAGCTTAAAACTGTACAATGCTTGTAACTCCATATACTTGGAAAGAAATAATCTTTAAAAAAAATAAAGAAAGGAAAAGAAAATATCATGGCTAAATATATTTTCCCAATCTGTGGGCCCTTGTTTCACTATTTTGATGAAATCTTTTGATAGACACGGTGATTTTGTTTGTAATAGATCCCATTCATCTATTTTATTTTCCACCAGATGTGATTCCTTTGTTATATCTGGTAGCCTGTGTATGCCCTGCATGCCCTTACGCCCTTAGATTTGTCCCAACTTTCTTACTGATGATCCTGATTGCTTTTGGTTTTATATTTAGGCCTCTGGTTCACCTTGAATTCGTTTTTGTGCATGGGGGTGAAGTATGGGTCCTGTTTCATTCTTATGCAGATAGATATCCAGTTTTCCCATCACCATTTGTTGAAGAAGACATCTCCTTCTCATTTAATGTTCTTAGCCCTTTGCCAAAAATCAGTTATCATTAGGTGGATGCTTTTACTTCCAGGTTTTTTGTCCTGTTCCATTGGTCTCTGTACCTATCGTCATACCAGTGCTAAGCTGCCTGGACAACCATAGCTGTCCAGTAGGTTTTGAGGTCAGTTAGTGCAAGACCACCTACTTTATTCTTCTTCTTGAGAAGTTCTTTGCTCATCCAGGGATTCTTATCTCTCCATATGAAGTTGTTAGTTTTTGCATGTTTTTAAAGAATGATATTGGAATTTGGATCAGATTGCCTTGAATTTGGAGATAGTTTTAGGTAGTATTGACATTTTCACAATATTGAAAATTTCTTCCTATCTATGAACACAGGACATCCTTCCATTTGTTTAGGTCTCTTTTGGTTTCTCGTATTAATGATCTGTAGGGTTTTTGTACAAGTCTCTTGTTTCTTTAGTTAGGTTAATTCTTAGGTATTCCATTTTGAGTAGCTATTGTGAATGGTATCATTTTCTTGATGTCTTTTTTGCATATCTCAGCACTAATATATGAGTCTAATTGATTTCTTCTTGTTAATCTTGTATCCTGCTACTTTACTAAATTCCTCAATTATTTCCAACAATCATAATTTGGAGACCTTAGGGCTCTCTCTATATAAAATCATAATATCTGCAAATAGCGAGAGTTTCCCTTTCTGTTTGCTAAATTGTATTGCTTTAATTTCTTCTTGTTGTCTTTTGTTTCTGGCTAGGACTTCCAGCACTATGTTGAATAAGAGTGGCAATAAGGGCCATCTTTGCCTGGTTCCCATTTTCAGTGTGTGTGCTTTCATATTTTCTCCAGTTAGTGTTGGCTTTTTATATATGACCTTTATTTTATTAAGGAATTTCCCTCCTATTCCTTTCTTATTGACTGATTTCATTAGGAATGGGTGTTAAATATTGTCAAATAATTTTTATGCATCACTTGATTTGATCATGTGATTCTTAATATCTTGTTTATTGTTTATCTCATTTACCTTAATTGTTTTTTGAATATTGAACCATCTTTGCATACCTGGTATGAACCCCACTTGGTCATGATGCATTTTTTTATATGTTCTTGGAATCTATTGACCAGGATTTTGTTGGGAAATTTTGCAAAAATGTCTTTAAGGTGAACCAGAAGTAGATAGAAAGCATAGATTCAGGAATGGATTTTGGGATCCCATTTAATCCTATCTTCAGTCTAAGAACAATTCATTCCTTGACAAGGCCCTGCATGAGACTTGCCCTCATGTAGGAAATATGGAAGACATGTGTACTACAGAAAAATGTGGTGAAGAAATTAGATTGTTCATAGCTTTCAGATAGAACAGTGTTGAGGTCTTAAAGGCTTATTTCAAACAAGCAGCTATGTAAGTGAGACCCCAACAAAGGCCACATGGAAGAAGTACATCAACATTCAGGATCCAAGGATTATAAATTATATAATCAAAGTTCAAAGAAGGAAATAGTATCAGAACTTAAATTGTGAGATTCTGGTATGCATAAGGTTATGGATGACAGTGGAGGACTAAAGGATCTACACAGGGAATAAGCCTCTGACAATTTCCCTCTAACCATAATTGATGCATGGGTATAACCTGGTGATCAGACAGAGTATTTAAATTTGACTCTAGTAGGTTAAAATGATGAATCTAACTTAAATGGATAAAATCATGTCATATGATTTCCCTTTTGATATACTTTGTGCTTGGTCTGGTTTATAATGATTTTTGTGTTTGTTTTTTCTTCATATGTAGGATTTATATCTGTTCTATTTTTTCATTTTGTCATTGTTAACCCTCTGTTATGTATTTTTCTATGTTTTTTAGTATATGAAACCCAGGACAGATCCTATAGAAACAGTAAATAAAATAAGGGTCCATGGTGGGTATGGCAGGGGGTTAGAGGGGCAAGAGGGGGGGTTGATATCAAGAATTAAAAGAAGAAAAAAATGTTTTGAAACTGTGGTAGCAATTGTATAACACTGTGTGAAATGATGTAACTACAGTGTCTGGATTAAGTACTAATGATGATTTGAAAGAAATAATAATAATGTTTTTTCTTTAAAAAAAACAAACTGGTCTTGGCCTCAAGGATCCAGAAAAGGAATCTACTTGTTCATTCTAACAAATAGGGAAGACAAATGCCTGTCCTGGACAGAAGAGAGAAGGAAAATGTGTATGTCTTTTATTAAATATTTTTTAAATACTTGTGAGATTCTTCTAGGATTACTTCAAATACACAAACTGTTTGTTTTTGCAGTGCTAGTTAGAACAGCATAGAATGGCTAATGAACTTGAATTCCATGGTCACCATTGCAGGAAGCTCACTCCTGTGTGCATGCCTATGTAGCCATCCCCTTGTCTAGAAGAGTTCATATTCCCTTGTTCAGTTTATACTAGCTACCCATTTCCTCACTTTCCAATCCATTGGATGCACATAGAAACTTTCTTTTTGAGGAAAATTTTAATTTCATAAATTAAGTGAGGGTTTATATATCAGATAATCAACTTTGTGTTCAACACTAAAACCACTAATCAACTCAGCTTAGTAGTTTATGCTTCACTCACTCCCTGATTTCTCTTTTCCCTGAAGCTTATATGCAGAAAGACTTTAGAGCACTACTTAAAACTTGGCATCCCAAAAGCCTATAATACACCCCACTCCCACTGTCTGGTGGGAAAAAATAGGGAGTATTTTATATAAATTTTGCATTAAACTGAAATTAACCCTGCATTGATTCTTAATAGGAAACTATTTGGATGATTTTTATCATAACTTATTAATAGCAATCACAAAATCTGTTCTTTTTTTAAAACATTAAAATAATATGAAATCACATTAGTAGTAATAATTACCACTTCATAAATCCTTATGTGCCACAGTGTTCTGTGTGTTTTATGAGAATTAAGTTATTAATTCTCATAACAATTCATCTATATACCTATATAGTCAAAGCTGAACTATTGTCAACAGTAGGATCACCCTATAGGACAGTCACCAATTGTCTGTCAGTTTGGCGCACTCTGGTGGGTTCTGTGTTACTGGGGTGCTGGAAGCTCTGTCGCTGGCATCTCAAAAACCGGCCGTGTCACACAAAGTGAGAAGCTTCCAAACAAGAAGAGATTTTGAAGAAGGAAGAGGCTGGCCATTCTAAAGAATTAGTCACTGGAAAGTTTAGGGATAGCAGTGGAACATTATCAATACCGAAAACCTCATGAGGAGCAGCAGAACCTTGTCAGACATAGTGCCAGGAGATGACCTTTCAGTTAGGAAAGCTGCCTTCCCACAGTACAGTTTACATAATGATGTGGATGGAGTAAAGCCTTCAGGACCTTCATTTGCTGGTGAGACACATCTCAAAAGGAGAAGAAACAGCGCAAACATCTTTGAGTAATTGGAACTTGGAATGTAGGAAACATGAATCTAGGAAAATTATAAGTCATCAAAAATGGAATGCATAAGACCCTTATCCTGGGCATTAGTGGACTCGAATGGATTGATATTAACCATGTTTAATCTGACAGTCATATGGTTTACTATGCGAAGAATGACATATTCAAGTTCATTGTGAAAAAGGACAATTCAGGATCTTTCATCTGTAATAGAATATCTATCCACATATAAGGAACTCCAATCAATACAACTATTATTTAAATTTATACACCCACCACTAGAGCGAGTGATGAAGACTGTTCTTCAGTGTGAAATTGATCAAACATGCAATTAAGATGCACTGATTATTGATGATTGTAATACAAAAATTGGACACGAAGGGGGAAGGAACAGTAGTCAGAAAGTGTGGGCTTGGTGATAGAAATGACACTGGATATTGCGTGATAGAATTTTTCAAGACCAGTGATTTCTTCATCACATACCTTTTTGCAATCACTTAAACAATGACATGGATTCTTCCAGCTGGAACACACAGATCCAATTGACTCCATCTGTGGGAGGAGACAGGAGAAGTTCAATAACTGCTATAAAAACAAAGGCAAGATCCAACTGTGGACCGGACTATCAATTATTCATCTGTAAGTTATTGTGGAAGCTGAAGAAAATTAAAGCAAGTCCACAAGAGCCAAAAAAAATGACCTTGGGTATAACACACCTGAATTTTGGGAACATCCCAAGGATGTATTTGATGCATTGAACACTAATGACAGAAGACTTGATGAGCTGTAGCACGACATCACAAACATCATATGTGAAAAAGCATAAGGTCATTAAAAAGACTGGAAAGAAAAAAAAACATGGAAATAAGAAGAAAAAAAGTGGAGTCAGAAGAGACTCTGAAGCCTGTTCTTTATCATAAAGTAACTAAGGCAAATGGAAGAAATGACGAATTAAAAGAGCCTAACAGCAGACAAAGTAAATTAGAGTGAAAGGTACAAAGACATAGAGCTAAAAAGCCAAAAAAAGGAAGTACAGCCTGAAAGAACTAAAGAGAAATTTCAAGTGTCAAGTTATAATATTGAAAGATTCTATGGGAAAACTATTAATAATGCAGCAAGTAGATGAATAGACTACAAAGAGTTGCTGGACCCAAAAGAACTAATCAAATTGCAGTCATATCAAGAAGCTGATAAGAGTTGTATGAGCCCCTAATAAAATGTAAAAAAAGAAAATGATTAGGGCAAAGAATGTACAGAAGTGCTTTATACAATTGATGTATGTATATGTATGGATTGTGATAAGAGTTGTATGAGCCCCTAATAAAATGTTTTTTTTTAAAAGAAGCTGTATATAATCAAGAACCAATTGTGCTGTAAGACCAATTCTAAGATGTACTGAAGACAGTAGCCAAGGTCAAGGCTCCAGGAATTGATAGAATAGCAAATCTGAAATGTCTCAGCAAGCTGATGAAGCCATGGAAGCCCTCATTGTTCTATGCCAGGAAATTTGACCAACTTACCGGAAGAGTTCTATATGCGTACCCTTTTCAATGAAAGGTGACCCAACAGAGAGCACAGATTATAGAACAACATCACTGATATCACACGCAAGTAGAATTTTGCTGAAAGTCATTCAACAATATTTTCAGCAGTCTATTGACAAATAGCTGTTAGAAATTCAGGTCAGATTAAGAAGAGGCCATGGAACAAGGGATACCAATGCTGATGTCAGATGCACCTTGGCTGAAAGCAGAGAACCCTAGAAATATGTTTACTTGTGGTTTATTGACTATGCAAAGGCATCCGACTATGTGGGTCCCAACAAGCCTTGAGGAGAATGAGGATTCAGGAACGTTGAATGGTGCTGATGTGGAATCTGTACACGAACCAAGAAGCAGTTGGATCAGGAAACTGTGCATCATGCTGCTGTCGTCGTGTTTATTCACTCTGTAAACCGAACATTTAACAATTTCTATAAAGGGTGATGTGGCACCGGGATTGGAGAAAGGCTTACTAACAACTTGTGATAGGCAGATGACACAACTTTGTGTGCTGAAAAAAAGGAGGACTTGAAGCACTTGCTGGTGAAGATCAAGAAATGCAACCTTCACTATGTATTACAACTTAACGTAAAGAAAACCAAAATCCGTACAACTGGATAGAAGGCTAAAGTTTCAAGGATGTCGTCTTTCTTGGATCCACCATCTGTGCTCATGGAAGCAGAGTAGTGAAGAAAGTAAATGACACAGTGAATGGGCAAATCTGCCACACGAGGCCTCTTTGTAGTGTTGAAAAGCAAGGACGTTACTTTGAGGACTAAGGTGTACCTAATCCAAGCCTTGATATTTTGTCCAATATGTATATGGAAGTTGGACATAAGGAAGACCAATGAAGAATCGATGCATTTGAATTATTGGTGCTGGCAAAAACTATTGAAGTATCACACTGCTGAGAGAACAAGCAAATCTGTTTTGAAGAAGTACAGCCAGAGTGCTCCTTAGAGGTAAGGATGGCGAGACTTCACGTTAGGTACTTTGGACATGTTATCAGAAGAGATCAGCCTTGGAAAATCATATCATGTTGGCAAAGTAGAGGAGCGGGCAAAAAGAGGAAGATCCTCAGCAAGCTAGGTTGCCTGTGTGGCTGTGATGGTGGGCTCAGACGACAGTGATTGTGAAGATGGCAGGGGAGCTGGTGTTGTTTCCTTTTGCTGTCTTTAGGATTGCTACGAGTCAGAATCAATTTGATAGCACCTAACCAAAGCAACAAAATGCCACCCACTTGTGACAGCTCAGCATTAGCAGTATGTAGAGACTAAGACAAAAATCATCTTCACGGATACGTTAAAAAAAGAAGATAAAATCCAATACTGTATCATGATTAAAAACTTGTAGGAAATGAGTAATAACAAATGGAAATTCCCTCAACCTGATAAAGAACACCTACAAAAACAAAACTAACAGTAGCATACTTAGAGGTGAAAGAGTGCATGCTTTCCCCTTAACATCAGGGGCAAGATCAGTATGTCCACCCTCATTACTTCTATTCAGCACTACACCAGAGATTCTAGCCAGTGAAATTAGGCAAGAAAAAACTTTTACAGGAGGAATAAAGGAAATTTGTCTTTATTCTCAATTATAGGACTATTAGCATCATACTGCTATGTATGATAGACTCTAAGTAAAATCTGATGGAACTAATAATTTAGTTCATGGAGTTTGTAGGATAGATTAAGATTAGCATTAAAAATCCAAATAGGTCTCTCTGCACTACACTACAACGAATAATCAGAAATTGAGATGTATGAACAAAACCAATTTCAGAACATATCAACTACATATAACATTTAGGAATAAATTGGTAAAAAATATGAAAAGCTTTTACACAGAAAGTACAATGTATATCTGAAAGAAGTGAATAAACTCCTAAATAAATGAAAGGCTATACCTTTTTGTGGGTTAGAAAACTCAATATTGATAAGTTATAAAATCTCCTCAAATGGACCTGTTGTACAGTACAACCAAAACTTTAATCTTTTTTATTGTTGCTTTGGTAAACACTGATTAATTCTACAATTAATATGAAAATGCAAAGGATATAGAACACACAAACATTTTAAAAGAAAACAAAAGGATAAACATTTCAACAAATTGTGTTGGAATAACTGAATTTTTATATGTAAAATTAAAAATAACAAGTCAGTCTATGTTGTTAGGTGCCATGGAGTTGCCTCTGACCTTTAATGACCCTTGCACCACAAAACAAGCACTGCATGATCCTATGATTAAGCCCATTGATGCAACCACTGTGTGAATCCATTTCATTGTAGGCCTTCCTCTTTTTCGCCACCCCTCCACTTTACCAAACGTGACGTCCTTCTCCAAGTACTGGTTCTCCTGACAATATGTCCAAAGCATGTATGATTATATCTTACCATCCTTGGCTCTAAGGAGCTGTCTGGCCTTACTTCTTCCAATACAGATGTTTGTCCTGTCAGCTGTCAATGGTACTTTCAATATTCTTCTTCAGTACCGCGATTCAAATGCATCTATTCTTCCATGGTATTCCTTATTCAATGTCCAATTTGCACATACATATGGTGCAATGAGGAATACTATGGCATAGGTCAGGTGCAGGTTAGTCCTCAGAGAAACATCTTTTCTCGGCAACACTCTAAAGGGGCTTGTGCAGCAGCCTTGCCTGATACAATGTGTCTTTTGATCTTTTGATGGCTGCTTCCATGAGCTTTGATTATGGATCCAATAAGACAAACTCCTTGACACGTACTCTTCTCCATTCACCATGATGCTATGTAGTGGGCCGATTGGGAGGATTTCGGTCTTCCTTACAGAGTCTTAATCCATACAGATGATTACAATCCTTGATCTTCATCAACAAATGCTTCCATTCCTTCTCGCTGTCAGTAAGCAAAAACATGTGTTAGCTGCATGCAGCAGGTTGTTAATAAGCCTTCCTCCAAATTCGGACACTGCACTCTTTTCATACAATCCAGCCTCTCTGATGATTTGCTCACGTATAGACTGGGCATTCCCTCAATTCCTGGAGCCTCGTTTTCGGCTAATGCATTCAACACAGTCTGAACTTCTTCCTTCAGCATCATTGGTCCATGCTCACATGTTACCCCCTGAAATAGTGGACTATCAATTAGTTCTGTCTGGTGTTCTTTTCTGAGTAATCTTTTCATCTTTTCTTAATGCTTCCTGCATCATTCAATATGTAGCCTATAGAATCTTTCTAAAACCAATCTGTAACCTATATTATATATAAACATGAACTCAAAATAGGTAATATATCAAATATAAAAATTCAAATTATAAAATTTTAGCACAAAACATAAAAGCAAATGTTTATGACCATGGGTTATGTAAATTTCTTAATTGTGATCTCAAGGACACGATCCATATTAGAACAGATTGATAAATCTTATTGAAAGCATCTATTTCTGAAAGACACTTTTTTTTTAAAGACACTCTTAAAAAGGTAGTCCATAGACAAGGAGTAGCATTCATCTATCATATATCTAATAATAGATTTGCACCCAGAATAAAGAACTCTAAAAAGCAATAATAATATTAAAATTTCCAATTAAAAAATAAAGAATTGAACAAAATAAGATAACACAAATGGCAAATGAGCACATGAAACCACACTCAACACCATTGGTTATCGTCATCGCTGGTTGCCATGATGTGGGGTCCAACTCATAACAATCCTGAGTACAGCGGAAAGACATACTTCCTGGCCCTGTGCTATCCTCCCATTATTAAGTTTGAGCCCAATGTTGCAGCCACCACGCCAATCTCTATCGTCTCCTTACTGTCCTTCCGTTGTGCCAAGCATGGTGTATTTCTCCAGGGTCTGATCTGACCCAACAACATGCCCAAAGTACACAAGAGAAAGCCTGGCCACCTTCCCTTCCCAGAAGCATTGTTTGTACTCCTTCCAAGATGGAATTGTTCGTTCTTTTGGAAGCTCATGGTACTTTGAACATTCTTAACCAGCTTCATGATTCAAATGCATCAATTCTTCCTCAGACTTTCTTCTGCAATGTATCACTTTCACATGGGTATGAGGTAATTGAGAATGCCATGGCTTCGGTCAGGCGCACCTTAATCCTTAAAGTGGCGTGTTTGCTCTTTAACACTTTAAAGAGGTCTTGTGCTACAGACTTATTCCATGTAATACGTTGTATGATTTCTTGGCTTCTGCTTCCATGAGCATGAATTGTAGATACAATTCATTTACATTGACAATTTAAATATTTATCTAGTGGTCCAGTTTTGAAGATTTTGGTTTTCTTTATATTTGCAGACTGGGCCCTGCAGTCCTTGATCTTCATTAGCAGACGCTTTTGCTTATGGAAAAATCCCAGGTAGTGAAGAACACATACTCTGTTGGCTTCTTCATGCACATTTCTAGAAAATGAAAAGTATGATTTCATCTTTGGTTGCCTGGAGACCAGATTTGAGAAAATACATGGAGAAGCCAAAGAGAAGAATTACATAGTGAGAAAAAATAATTTTGGAAACTCTGGATACTTTTATTACCTTGGTTGTGGTGATGGCTTCATAGATATACACATGTGTTAGGCTATAGCAGGAAAATGAGAGAGAGAAAAGGGTGGGGGTATCAGGAAAATGGCTCATACCACTACAGAAGTGGGCGACTAACAAAATCCATATGTCAAAACTTACCAAAGTTTACATTTTAAAGAGCTCTACAAGCAAAATCACGTTATAGCAAATTCAATTAAATTATCAGATAACAAATAATTTCGATTACTAAATTTCTTCTATAAATAGAAAAGAAAGCAACAATCACCCAATTATGTAACAAAAAGCTGATACTCACTTGAAACCCAAACAGAATAAGATAGAAAGGCGAAGGACAGTGATTCCTTATACTAAGCTGTAACTTGACTGTGAGTCCTCTGCTGAAGACCCATTAAGGGCATTCAAGACATTTCCTATGTAGTTAGATTTATAAGGATCTCTAGATTCTACTACACTTCCAGGGGCAGGGGCAGACCTTAGCTTCCCCAGCTACTCTTGGGGCTCATCAAGCAAGCAACCGTTCAGAGACAATTTAATTGTAACAAGCCCTTATGACTAAGTGGTCTTTTATTAGCCCAAATGGAGTCCCAAGCATGAGGAGGGGCCACATCCCTCCACCTCTCTTCCAGCCTTTCCCCATTAAAGTGAAATATGGCTTTAATATAATCACACCTGGGCAAAGTGCTCTCTTAGTCCTGGATACCCACCATCCCCCATCCTCAGGGCTGGCGTGGGCAGCATTTTGAGTGATCAGATTAGTCTTAAAGCCAATTGAAGCAGAGCATATTGAGAGCAAATTGCTAGCATGTATGTGCTTTGGGGCTAACTTCAGTCATAATTTAAGGGGAGGAAAGGAAAGAAACATAATGTATATCCCACAAAACTAAATTTTATAATTTCTTTATTCAAAGCATGTTTGGGGAAATTGCAAGGTAAACAACTCTATCAAATCCAGGTCTTAACGACTCGGGCTTTGAAGCATGACAAAGGATACAGTGGATACAAACATGCTGGTATCATCTGTAGAAACTACCTGGAGTGGGCTTGGAAGGACTGTCAATGAAGGAGAAGCTTCCTTCATTGATTCCTGAAATAGAATAAGTTTGATTCCTGAAATAGAATAAGGCACCAAAAGAAAAAAACAGAACTCATCCAAGCCACATAGCTCAGATAAAAAGTGTTTTCATCATCCTGAATAACTTCCAAACACCTCACACTTAGATTACCTACCTACCTACCTACCTACCTACCTACCTACCTACCTACCTACCTACCTGTGTCTACCCTATGCGGTTTTATAATGTGGAACCATTTAACACAATCCAACCTAATCTATTATTATCTCCATTTTCAACCATGTCAGTAGAGGCTCAGAGCTGTTAAGAACTTCAGCAGTCTTATAATATCTATATTTTACTGTAGAGTCTCTCTTTATGTTTATATTGCAATAGTCAGTGGGCAGAGAATATCTTCTTTTGTTAATTTCAGATCAGTCCCCATAACCTGAAATTTTCTTTAAAATGTTTAACCTCCTCTTGTTTTCTAAAAAAGTCAACAACATGGCCTGATTGACTCCTTCAGTAGTTCTTGCCCGCAATCACAGATGATATGCATATTTGACTTTTTTACATTCCTGGGGAAGTTTATCCACGGGTCCATAGCGTCATCCAAATATAACTTCATAGTTGCAAGCTTCTAAAGTCCTCCCACTCTGTAATTTTATATATATAGATTTTTTTTTTTCAGACAGGCAGATTCTTACTGACCCAAGGTCTTTAGGGACAAGAAATTATCTTTGTGCTTTGCCTTGGGGAAATTGTCCTGGTTGGTTTCTCTTTAAATAGCTTGTGTGTTTCTGTTACAGTGAAGGGCCATTGGGAAAAGATTTTTTTTTTAATATTGAATTCTAACAGGAAAACAAAAGAGAGAGGTCATGTCGCGAGTAAGAGAATTTATTTACGTATGTATGTATCTTACTTTTTATGTTGATTGGGAGATTTACAGAGTAGACAAGTTTTCCATTCAGCTATCCATGCACATTTCCTATTCATTTCATTGATCACAATCCCCACAGTGTTACGTCATTTATCCCACCCCTTCCCTGTTTTTCCCACTTCCATTTCTCCCTCTTCTTACCCCTTCTTTTCTTCTGAGCTTAGCCCTTGGAAAGATATGGTCCTTTTCCTTTGATTTGCTATCTCACACTTCAACTTGAATTCCACATCCCTTTAAAAACACATTCACTGAATCATCTGTTCATTTTCCCTCCCAATGCACTCTTCTACTTCAACCAGTGCCACCATAAACAAGTGTGGCATCTTTGTAAGCCGTAGGTAGTCCTCTTCTTCATTGAAAGAATGACTCCCTTAGGCACCATGGACAAAAGTTCCAGTGTCTAAAATTCAAGGGTTAGTCCTGCTTAGTCGTATGAGAGAGAAGAGGGTTTAGAGCGAGTTTATTGCTTTTCTAATGATGTCCATATGAGCTGTTGTGGTGCCTTTAAAACATGCTCAGGAGATGCCTATATTTTATAAGCAAAGTATATAGCCAGGCAATGTGACTTGACTATAGACTTTTTATAGTGAATATTACTTACATAGTTCCATGGAAACAGACCAGTATGGAAAAGAGATAAGCTATTTTAGGCATATGAAGTAGACATTTCCTTTATAGTATTTTCTTACACAAACAGTGAAAAATGAGCTATTTTAAAACAAAATAAAAAAATTGTTTGAGATAATTTAGTCTTGCCCCAAATATGTAGAGTTTATGTTACATATGGGAAAACCCCCTCATAGGGAGCATTTACATTAGGTTATGGAATTGTCTTTTGTAAAGACTTCTGAAAACAAATATACTGGTTATTAGTTGATCTGATAACTGCAAGGTCAGCAGTTCATAACTACCAGTTGCTCCAAGGGAAAATGTTAAGACTTTCTACTCCTGTAAAGCGTAGTCTGCAAAATGTGCAGGGGCAGTTCTACCCTGTCCTGTAGGGTCCTTAGGAGTCGGCATTGAAAGGATGGCAGTGAATTCCATTTGGGGTCTGAAAACACATGATACCCATCAGATACAAGTCTTGCACAGTTGGTGTTAGAAAGTGTCCCCTGGGCAATGGGAAAGAGGTGGGCCCTTGCTTAGCAGCATCTCCTATAGGCACTTTAGAGTAACAGGCCTTAAGGAAGAAGAACATAGGTAGGAATCAAAGAAACTCATCAAACACCTGATAAAGAGACTCTCCAGCTTATTACTTAGACACTCTCTTCCTAAAGAAACATTTGGACTGACTTAAAGAGCTCCTTGTATCTGGTTTAGGGACACTTTGATAAAACTCTCTACT
Source organism: Tenrec ecaudatus (assembly GCF_050624435.1). NCBI lineage: Eukaryota > Metazoa > Chordata > Mammalia > Afrosoricida > Tenrecidae > Tenrec > Tenrec ecaudatus. Next base: position 64,451,936 of record NC_134541.1, on the reverse strand, counting down.
TCAAATTATTTCCCCTCACTCCCACATTGCCAATTGTCTTGACAATGTCAACCTCTAGGAGTCAACAAGCACTGATAAAATAAGATAGTGCATGTGATTCATAGGAAATATAAAAAGGAAGTGAATAGGAACATTACCAAATAACAGAAATGGCTATTTTAATTTCTAAAAACTACTGGAGTTTTTTCATTCCCTTTTGTTCAAAAAGCAAGTACAACTTATCTCCTCTTTCTCAGCCCAAAAGATCACATCTTAATTACTTAGATTTTAATCGTGTATATTTCTTACACATGTGTATACACGTGCTCATATATAAAAAGCTAGCGGCAGATAAATAAGGATATGAAAAGAATAAATTATCTCTTTTCCTTTCCACTCCTCAGTAGGAGTATTTTATTAATTTTCTTCTAAACAGTTCATTCTGAGATGTAAGCAAAATTAAATCATTCCAGTCTTACTGAGAGAAGCCTGGTGGTTTCGTGTTATTTGTTGGTCTGCTAACCATACAGTCAACATTGCAACCCATGAGTTGCTCCGATGGTTACAGACGAGGCTTTCTACTCCTGTAAAAACTTACAATCCTCTAAGGTCACAATGATTAGAATCAACTCAATGGCAGTGAGGTGAGAGTTTTTGGAATCTGATTGATATCCAGTTTCTTCATTTTATTTTTAGCGTATCATGGACAAAATCCCAGAGGAATGGCTAATAGCTGTGTCTCACTAAGGACCCCTGGTGGCATAGAAGTATGCATTGTACAGCAAACCACAAAGTCAGCAGTTCAAAACTACCAGCAACTCTGCAAGAGAAAGACAATTCTCCCTCCCAGCAAAAGGAAGCAGTCTCAGAACCCACTGAGTCAGTTTTACCCTGTTCTATAGTGTCGTCATCAATCAGCATCAACTAGGTGGTAATGAGTTTGGCATAATATATATATGTGGATATATATACTTTATTTCATATTTTTCAAGTAGAACTGATAATGAAGTGATATATATTAGGTTGAGGTTCAAAAAAAGAGAGAAAGTTAATAACATAATACAGACTAGATATGATCGATTGTTAAAGGAGAATTGGTTTTCTTTTCAAAGTAAGAATTTCCTTAGTCCTCCACAATATGGTTCTATTCCAATGATTCTCACTTCCCTTTTTTATGTGCAAAATCTGCATTCAGTATCTCAATGGTCTATTTGCTCTCTCAACTCTTTGGCCTGTGCATATGCCGTTCACATTTTGTGGTGCTGTGCACACTCCTCCTGCACATACTCCATCCAGTTTTAGTTGACTAACTTCTACTCGTGAAGCCCTTGGGTTGTATTGGGTCACACACTGGGCTGCTAACCACAAGGTTAGCAGTTGAAACCAGGAAAAATATAAGACTTTCCACTCCCATGAAGAGTCTCATGAAGCCCCAGGACCAGCTCCACTCTATCCTACAGGGTCCTATGAGTGGGAGTCTCCTTGCTGGCAATGAACTTTTGTGTTTTAACTCCTACTCATGCTTCAGGTCTTGACCTGGAGAACTTTTTCTGTTCTTTCAGCCAGGATAATTCAGATAGCCTGTCACCAGTAAGCCAACTCATGGGACAGGGCAGAAGGTGAAAGAGTTAACCTGAAGTTAATCAAAATACTAGAAACATACCATCTTTTAAGAAATAGGTTGTTGGAAATCCAAAGTGTAACAGCCACCACCCTTGCAGTAAGAATTCCTTTTCAGCTTAATCATTAGGGATGTACTGACCGAGGAAAGTGATAAGCAAGGCCATTAAGATAAGTATTCAGGTACAGAGCATTCCCCATTTAGATAAACCACCCACATGATGTTTCAGAGGTGGTCTAATAACCCCTGGAGAATGTAAGTATAGATCATTATTTCCTGTGATCATTGAAGTCTGTATTTATTTTTGATCACATAGTTTGGGGTATATAACTTGCCTAATTTCCCTGGATTTTTTTAGCTGTTCAGGGGCAGCAAACCATACTATTTCCTTCTGTCTTACACTTGCTAAATAAACTTAAAGTTTCTAAAATCAACCTGATCTCTGTCTTTGGCTGAAACAGTGACAGGCAATCCTGAACCTTGTTCACAGAAAGAAAGAGAAAGCAGGAATATTTATTGAGGACTAGTAGCCTGGAAGGCAGGCTGGACCGTACCCATCAAAACCTACTTCCTGGAGCACAGGGTTTGAGGTGCTTTATAGTCAGGACATGGAGGGAGGGGCTTTCTGGAGCTGTGTGTTCCATTAGATAAGCCAGCTTTTTCTTTCTGCTTGGAGGTATGACTTCCCTCCTGGCTGCAGTATTGGCAAGTAAGTCCTTCCTGATGCAGGTAGTGTCAGCTGAGTCCGGCCTTTCAGATATCAATAGGTCAACCTTAACATCTAAGGGGAACAGCAAAAAGTTTGCCCATTCAACACTAATTCTAACAGAATCACAAAACTGAAACAGAATGAGAGGCAAATCTGGGAGATCTCAGCAAACTACTAGGAACTGGGCAGCAGCATTTCTACCCAAAAAGCTTGTTGCCTGCCTCTAAGACTTACTTGCTTATCTGGCATACCCAGGACAATATTAGGTTCATGAGCAACTCTCCACACATTTTCTGCCGTATAGTAGGTGTTCAATAGCAAGTTACTGAGTGAATCAATACTGTAAAAATGAGATATGGCATGTAAAAATGTACTGTCTGATAGAGGTAAAAGAGTTAGCCCACCATTAATCAAATACTAGCAATGAAATATAGTTTGGGGTTGAGCCTGATGAATATTAACGTGCTAAAAATCCAAAATGTAGCAGCTCCTTCCCTCCTTTTAACCTTAAACTGTAAGGATGTTCTAACTCTGGAGGCAGGCAAAAAAGACCATTCAAATAAGTGGATCCAGTGCAGGTTGACTGCCCCTGGAGAAATGTAGACCTCAATTCCATCTCCGGTAAAACCTGCTCACATTATTTAGAGTCCTGATCATTGTAAAACGTGTTAATATTTTTCCTGGGTCTCTTATAAAACCTGGTAATTATTTCCTGGCCTCAGCCTGCCATGGACTTTGGGGTCTATACCTTGTTTGATTTTCACTGGATCTTGGAAGCAGTTTGCAGATCGAAAAATCCCATTGTTTCCATCTGTCAAGTGGTTCCCAAAATAAACTTGGAATTTCTCAAATTAACTTAGTCTGTCTTTGACTGAAATAGGAACAGGCATCTCAGATCTTTGTTTCCTAGCATCATTGTTGTTGTTTTGAAAAACTCACTGCCATTGAGTCAATGCTGACTCATAGTGACCCTGCGTGAATGTCCGAGACTGAGGCTGTTTACCAGGGTGGAAAGTCTCATATTTCTTGGGTGGAGCTGCGGTGGTTTCAACCTGCCTACAATTGCAGCCCAACACATAACCACTACACAATATTGTACTTAGTTGTGATAAAGTGTTCCGTTACTGTGGTTAGTTGTGATTAAAGCCAATGCCCATTCATGGCAAGCACATGTGCACTTGAAAGCTACAAATTATGCATATGAGGTCTTAGTCAGTAAATATTTATTCCACACCTATAATTTAGACAACAGAGCAATGCACTTGAGTAAAATCAATATAAAAATATTTTCTTTTCCTTTAAGAAATTGACAATATGGTGAGGAGAAAGAGATACTGAAGTAGATAGAAAAAATTGTATAAGAAATGACTCAGGACTAATAACTTCCAAATCCATTTAGTATTTTCATTAAATGTTAGTCTTATGTAGTTATCCCAGATTACATATATAAGTCGACTACTAAATAATTATATAAATGTACTTAGAATAATTCCTTTAACTTCTGTATTCCACAGAAAGTAGCGAGTCCACTGTATTAAAAAGAATAAGGTTGCTGCCTTATTCTTTTATACTTTATATTCCTTTTATAAAGAGCCAACATCCTAGGTAAAACATTTCTACTCCAATGTACTTCTGATTTTGAGGGCTAATGGGGGAAAATAAGAAGCACTGCAAAATTGTCTTCCTTGTTAAGAAGAAATAAGCTGCCTTACAAAGCTTTCTTGGTCTTTGTCTTTGCAGAATAAACTTCCTGCACAGCTGGTACAATACTGATGTTGGCTTTCGGGAAGAGCGATTCAAGCAGTGTCAAACCATGCCAAAATCACACCGAAATATTTATCAACGGCAACTTTTCCTTCAGATTCTATTCTTGAAATATTGTTACACCGTTTCTCTTTTTGGTTACTACTACCAATACTTGCATGTAAACAGGATCTTGGCTGCTTAGCAGTTTGTTATTTCTATTTTTCTGGTCTGCAGAAATTGACTTATTTCTCTAATAGAAAAGGGAGAAATCTGAATTCTTTCTCACCTACTGATGTTTATCCCATTTTAGGATGAGAATATAGTTTGTTTTCAAAACAACTCACTAAAGTGTTCTCCAGATTTATATTTGGATTTTGATTCTTACTGAAAAGGGGTATAAAAAACACCACACCCAGTCATTTCTGTTTTCATATATAATTTATTTGTGATTACAATGAATCTGCTTCACTTAGTTAAGGTCTTTGAAAAGACAGTCGCTGGAGGTTTTTGGCAATTAAGAAAAATTAAAAGGAAACAATTTTCATCAACAGGGGTCCGGTTTAAATTTTCATCAACAGGGGTTCGATTTAATTTATGATAAAAATATAATGGAGCTATTATAAAGCTTTTGTAAAACTTGAGATAAACCTGAGGAGGCAGGGCAAGGGAGGGAGGGGTGAGATTCAGACATAGATGTATGGAGTCCTTGACAATGTTTGGGGTCTACATATCCCAGAACTCTTTATAACCCCTGTTATAACAGGAAGTTCCTGTGCTGGAGGAAGCTCACCAGAATTTTGTGTGTGCAGAAACTGTTCAAATGCTTTGTATGCCTGTGGGAGGCAAGAAATAAAGGTTCTGGCTGGTAAGTCTCTATATAAAATTCTCTTGTACTTGTAAGACAAAGACTTAAATTCTGTTAATATATTTATATGTACTGAAAATTAGGGGGACAAAGACTATATTTTAAGTAAAAAACAAACAAACATGGAAATGCAACACATACAAGATGGTTTCATTCATATATAAAAATAGGATGGTGAGAGGAGAGGCTGAAAATATCATGACTTGGGACAGGTGAGCACACCTTAGTCTCAAAGTAACAACTTTGCTTTTTAACATATTAAAGAAGTCTTTTTTAATCATTTTATTAGGGGCTCATACAACTCTTATCACAATCCACACATATACATACATCAACTGTATAAAGCACATCTGCACATTCTTTGCCCTAATCATTTTCAAAGCATTTGCTCTCCACTTAAGCCCGTCTTTTGCAGCAGATTTTCCAAAGTAATCTGTCATTTGATTTCTTGACTGTAGCTCCCTTAGGTACTAATTATAGATCCAAGCAAAATGAAATTATCGACAACTTCTATCTTTTGTCTGTTTGTTTCTTATTGACTCAGGTATGTGGAATTTTGCTCTCTTTATGTTGCCATAATATTTATACTGAAGTTTGAAATATTTGACCTTCATCAGTAATTGTTTCAAATCGTCTTCCCATTCAACAAGCATGGTTGTCTCATCTGCATATTTCAAACTGTTGAGAGTTTTTCCCATTCTGATACTGTGATTTTTAATTTAGTCTAGCCTTGAAGATTACTTATTCAGCATACAGATTGAATAAGTCTGGTGAAAGGCAGTCTGTGAAAACCACTGCCTTTTGATTTATGAACAATTTCCACATGAGCACAGTCAGGTGTTCTGAAATTCCTGTTCTTAATAATATACTACAGTCTACAGAGTCTAATGGTTTGTATACTCACTAAAGAACCAAGAAGCATCTTTATGATATTCTCTTTCTTCAGCCAAGATCCCTCTGACATGAACAATTATATCCGTCTTTACACATCATTTTTTGACTCTGGCTTGAATTTCAAGCAGCTCACTGTCAGTATATCACTGCAATCATTGTTGAGTTATCTTTGACAAAATTAAATTTTCATGTGATATTAATGACACTGTTTGCATATTCTGGGTGTGTTGGGTCACCTTTCTTTGGAATGAGTACAAACATGGAAGAACTGCCCTAGTGGGGTTTTAAGACTCTAAATATTTACAAAATAGAAAGCCTCTTCTTTGTCTCATGGAATAGCTGCTGGCTTCAAACTGTTGTACTTGTAGTTAGCAGCCTAAATGTGTTGGAGTCCAATTGGTTGGCCGGGTAGTTGTCTTCCAAATTTCTTGGCAGTGCTACCTCCATTTGTTGGAATATCTCTATTTACATCCCATCAATTCTTGGGACCTTGCATTTCCCCATGTTTTCAATGCAGCCTTATCTTGTTCAGCTGCCTTCTGAAAATTCCTGTTGAGTTCTTCTACTTCACCACTTCCTTGGTTCACATTAGCTACTCTATGCTCAAGAGCAGGATTTAGATTCTCTCCTGACACCTATTTTGTTAGTTTCTTTCTTTCCTCTCTTTTTAATGCCCTTTAGCTTTCTTCATGAGTGATATTTGTGCCAACATACCACAACTCACCTGATCACCAGTTTCAAGACTCCCATTCTATTCTTGAGATAGTCTCTACATTCATTTGAGGTATATTTAAGGTTATACTTTTGTTCTTGTAGATTTTGCTTTAGTTTTTTCAACTTCAACTTGTATTTAATGGTCATTTTATGATATCTGCCACTGTTTCCTCTGGCCTTGCTCTGACTACTGTTATTGGGCTTCATTATTTCTTTGCACAAAATCATAAAACAACAACAATAAACTCACCAGCATTGAATTGATTCAAATTCTTAGTGAGCCTGTAGGTCAGGATAGAACTGCCCCTGTGAATTTAATCTGCATAGGAGTAGAAAGCACCATCTTTCTCCTAAGGAGTGGCTACTGTTTTTGAACTATTGGCCCAGTGGCTAGCACCCCAACACATAACCACTACATCACTGGGGCACTTTTCCTTGCACGGTTTATCATATTACTTTCCACGATGTGGAGAAAAGGTATTTTCAATGCATACATTGTTGGTTTTGCAAAAATTCTATCTTGTGAAAGAGGTTCCAAGAAGACACTGCTAAGAGAGTCCCCTGCGTAGAAATCCCCTTGCGTGGCCCAGAATCAGCAGGTGAAGCCAATTCATAGAATTTAGATGTGGGACCCAGACTCTCAGGGCTCCCGGGTTATGTTAGATCAGATTTTTACCCTTTAAGAATGTAGCAAAGCTCATCACAGTCTCCCCTTTCCCCCCAAATAGCAGGATCAGAGGGGCAGCAAGTGCCAGCTTCCTCCCTTCCCCTCTACTTTTGCAACCTGCAAGCATTGAGAATTTCCCAACCCAGACCATCTCACAAGTGGAGCCCACAGCCCTAAGCCCTTGCAGACCAATGGGAGCCCTGGATGCTGGAGCTCACCACGGCCCCAGAACAGAGCCTTCACAGTTACATCCTCTTGCTGGATATCCTCTCTTCCTCTTCTTGCAAGGACATAGCTCTAATGGCTGACAGATAAAAATTCCCAGCTAACTTGAAAGGGATCTGGCCCCAGTAAGACAAGATCACAACTTGAACCATCTGAGGACTTCAAGAGTATATTAGATTTTTTCCCTAATTTATTTTGAGTAAGAAAACCACAAAACTCTTTCCCAACAGATTAATCAGAAGCCAGCATTCCCATATTTTTCAGCAGCTCCCCCTTCCCTATCTAGGTGTCTGCTGGACACTGAAACTTATGGTCCTTAGCAGGACCACCTCCTGACTGGATGTTCCCTTGTTCCCCAAACCTTGGGCCCTGACTCTAATAGTCTATTTACACCCTGGGAGCACACACAAAGAACAAATAACACTGAGGCGTACAGAAACACACAATAAAAGAGTTTTCAATTATAAACACAATAACAGAACGGTTACATTCACCCTATATAATATACTGGGTCGATAAATGCCTCTGGTAGATTTATTAATATCTATGTTATATTAAGAAATTATATAATTATATCTACCGGATATAATTCACCTACCCCAACCACCATTACCTCAAGACCCTGCTTCCTCCACCTCAGTAATACACACTAGCTGATAACGTACCAAGCAATAACTCATCTCTTATAATCTTCTCCAACTTATCAAAAAGTACTATTCTTAACAGGAAGGATTCCTGTGATTAATACCACCACTTAAAACTTACTCCCAAGCATCTACATTTTATTCCTTATGCCAACCAACTATCACTACCTCCTCATCTCCACACAATACAATTTCTAGCTCCTAGCTGATCCTTCTCAAACCTAAAGAGCCAACCTCAATCCCCCCTACAAAACTGAGCTCATCCCCTATGCAGCACAAACAGAGGACATCAGCAGCTACCACAAAAAAAACCAAGAGGAACTAAAGTCAATAACTGAAGGTTATCCAAAGCCAGTGGAATACACAGAAAAACAATCCCTTAAACTGTCAGAGAAAGAATACAGGGAAACGATGCTTAGGGCCGTGTAAGAGATTAGGAGATCAATCCTGAAAGCACATGAAATAATGGAGATACTAGAAACCTCACACCCAAAGTTAATTCAGGGCCTAAGGAATGATGTGGTAGGAATGAAAACAAACTACAAGATATGACCAAAAAACAGAAGAAATGGAAAATTGAGTCAGTGATCACAAAGACAAGCCAGCAGAATTCAGCACACGAGGGAAACAATCACACCAAAATACAATTGACTCTGATGAAAGCCTGAGGATATGGAATGACATGAAATGAAATAATATTTGAATTATTGGGGTACCCGAGCAGGAAGAAACCAATAAGTCTACAGTTAAACTAGAAAGGGAATTCTTGGAAGAAAATGTCCCCAATATCACAAAGGAGGGGACAATAGCCATCCAGGAAGCAGAGAGAATACCAAATAGGTTAAACTCCCCAAAAAACACATCATGACATATAATAGTCAAATTATCCAACTTCAAGGCAAATACACATTATCTACCTTCATGGAAGAATCATGAGAGCAGCTATAAAGAAAACAGCAGTCACATATAAAGATAAACAGATAATAATAAGCTCAGACCGCTCTGCAGAGACCATGCAGGAAAGAAAATTAGAGCAGCAGATTCTGAAAGTTGAAAGACAGCAATTGTAATCCAAGAATCCTATATCCTGCAAAGATTCCATCAAATTTGAAGGAGAAATAAAAGTTTTCTCAAACAAGGAAATGTTTAGAGAATATGTGAAAACTAAACCAGCATGACAAAAAAATATTATCCAGTTCTTTATGGGCAGGAAACCAACAATTACAGTAATCAAACATGAGACCACAGCAGGGTGCAACACCTCATAGACGTCAACACACTAAAAACAGATTGCAGTTCTAGTGGAGAAGCAAAGACATGAATAAACTCCTCACACACACATCACCCATTAAAAGGGCAAGAAAGGAAAATAGCAAGTAAAATAACATTAGATGAGAGCAACTAATCACCATTTAGATTTCATCACACTGCATACCAATTGACGAAACACAACAATTAAAAGAGTAACAGACTGGATTAGAAAACAAAATCCATCAACCTGCTGCCTTCGAGAGACACATCTCAAGCTCACAGACAAAAACAGACTGAGAGTCAAAGTATGGTGAAAAAATTTCCAAGCTAATGACAATCAAAAAAGGAGGGGTGGCAATATTAATCTCTGACAAAATAGACATAAAGGTACACAATGAGAGATAATTACATAATACCCAAGTGATCAATAGACCAAGAACATATAACCATAATAAACATATATGAGCCCAATGAAAGAACCTCAAAATTGTTCCATCAAATCCTCAGAGTTGAAGAGCAATAACCAGACCAACAATACTCACAGGTGACTTCAACACATCATTCTTAAAGAAAGATAAACAGGTAAGAAACTTGATAAAGAAATAGAAGAGCTGAACAACACAATCGACCAACTCGACCTCCTGGACTTTTACAGAACTCTCCAACCAATAGCAAAATAATATTTAATAATAATAATACACATTCTTCTGCAATGCACATGGTTCATATTCTACAATAGATCACATCCTGGGCCATGAAGCAAGTCTGAGAAAATTCAAACAGAAAGAAATCATTCAAACCATCTCCTCTGACCACAGTGCCATAAAGCTGGAAATCAACAATAGAAAGAATCAAAGACAAAGGTAAACACTTGGATATACAACAACACATTATTCCAAAAAGACTGAGTAATAGCACAAATAGGAGAGGAAATTGGGACGACACTAGAAACTAGTGAGACTAATAACACAATATACCAAAACCTGTGGCAAAACTAAAACAGTTATCAGAAGTCACTTTATAGCAATTAATGCACACATAAAAAAAGAGAAGAGAATCGTGTTCAGCACCTTAACATAACATCTCCAACAACTAGAAAAGAGTCAACAGCATTAAACCTTCCAACAGCAAAAGAAAAGATAAAAATTAAAGCAGAAATAAATAAACTGGAAAATAGAGCAACAATGGAAAACATCAACAAAGCAAAATGATGGTTCTTTGAAAGGATAAAGAAAATCAAATATCCACTAGCAAACTTAACAAAGTTAAGAAGAAACAGATGACAATATTTCAATTATGGATAAAACTGGGGAAGTCACAACAGACTCTAATGAAATAAAAAGATAATTGATGCAGTGTTATGACAGATTGTGTTTCAACAAATTCCATAATGTGAATGACTTGGACAAATACCTAGAAAACACTCTTTCCCCATGTTAAGAATTATGGACATTAAGAACTTGAGCAGAAGAACAAAAGAAGAAAAAGATAGGCCATCAAGAAACTCTCAATTAAAAAAAAAACCCATCCAGGTGGCTTAACAGGAGAATTCTACCAAGTAGTCAGAACTAGCACCAATCCTACACAAACTCGTCCAGAACAAAGAAAGGGACAGCAAACTCCCAAACTCATTCTCTGAAGTCAGCATAACATTGAAACCGAAGCCAGGCAAAGAACCCACGAGGATAGAGAATCACAGACCTATATCTCTCATGAACATAGATGTAAAAGTTCTCAACAAAATGTTGGCCAATAGAATTAAATATCTCTATCTATATCATCTATATATATCTGTGTATATCATGACCAAGTGGCATTCATCTCAAGGATGCAGGAATGGTTCAACTCTCAAAAAGCAATTAACACAATTCACCACATTAACAGGAAAAATTATAAGAACCATATGATCATATCAATTGATGCAGAAAAAGCATTTGACACTATCTAACACCCATTCCTAATAAAAGCTCTTAAGAAGATAGAATTAGAAGGGAAAATGCTCAAACACAATAAAGGCTAAAGGTAAAAAACTAATAGCCACTATTATGTTCAATGGACAAAAGCTGAAAACATTTCCACTGAATAGGGAACCCACCAAGGATGGCCCCTGTCACCACTGTTGTCAACATTGTTTTGGAAGCCATAGCTAGTGTCATAAAACTGAGGCAAGAAATCCAGGGAGTGTAATTTGTCAAAGAAGAAATAAAGGTTTGCTATTTGCAGATGATATGATTTTATATATTGAGAATCCTAAGGTGTCCATAATACGATTGCTGGAAACAACAGAGGAGCTAAATAAAGTAGCAGTATACAAGATTAACAAGCAAAAATCAATTGGATCCCTATACACATATGGTGAGAATACTGAAAAAGACATCAAGAAAGCAATACTATTCACAATAGCCACACAAAAGCTGCAATACCTAGGAATAACCCCCCCAAAAAATAATAATAACGCAAGGCCCATACAAAGAGAACTACAGAACACTACTAAAAAACCCAAAAGGGAGCTACACAAATGGAAGACTATCTCGTGTTCATGGATCAGAATCCTCAATATTGTGAAAATGTCAATACTACCTAAAGAAATCTAAAAATTAAATGCAACCCATTTCCAATTCCAGCTTTATTCTCTAAAAAAATGGGAAAACTGACTACCAAATTTATATGGAGAGGGAAGAAACCCAGGATAAGCAAAGAACTGCTCAAAAAGAAAAACAAAGTAAGTGGTCTTGTACTACCGGACCTCAAAATCTACTATACAGCACGGTTGTCAAAACAGCCTGGTACTCTTACAATGACGGATCCGGAAATAAAAACATCTACCTGCAGACAACTGATTTTTGACAAAGGCCCAATAAGCATTAAATAAGAATCAGATGCCTTCTTCAATAAATGGTGCTGGAAAAATTAGCTGTAAACCCGCAGAAGAATGAAACAACATCCATATCTCACCCTGTGCACAAAAACAAATTCAAGGTTTATCAAAGACCTAAATGAAAAATCCAACGCTATCCGGATCATCAATAAGAAAATTGGGACAAATCCAAGTGAAATATCACTGAATATTTAATAAAATAAACAACTTTTCATGAGACTTGAATAGAGAGGAAATGAGCAGACTATAAATTATACATCAAGTACAATCCCAAGATTGTCCATCTTTTCTGCATATTCATACCAAAAAGACAGGAGGGAAAACAGACAAATATCAGTTGCAGCTGGTCGTAAGATTAGGGCAGTGGTTCTCAACCTTCCTCATGCCGCGACCCTTTAATACAGTCCCTCATGTTGTGGTGACCCCAACCATAATATTATTTTCATTGCTACTTCATAACTGTTTGCTACTGTTATGAATCCGGCGACTCCTGTGAAAGGGTCATTCAACCCCCAAAGGGGTCGTGACCCACAGGTTGAGAACCACTGGCTTACGGTTATTTGTTTTTTTATTTACACTCGTCTATGCTTCCTAAGTGGTCTATTGCGCATATAAGCTACTTAAATTCTCTAGGACATTGCTTTGCTCCCTCTTACAAGATAGAGGGCATTGATGGAGCACACACGTGGGGCAATCAGCGATAACAAAGGACATACCTTCTGTGAAAGACAAAGTAGATGAGTGGGACCTATTAAAAATAAAATACTTGTATACATTGAAAGACTTCATTAAAAGAGTAAAAAGAGAACCCACATATGGGGAAAAGATATTTAATAATGACTTAATGGATAAAGGACTAATAACTAACATCTACAGTATATTACAAGCCCACAACAAGAAAAAAACTAATAACCCTCTAAACAAGGGGCAAAGGACCTGCACAGACAATTCAAAGGATGACACTAGAATGGGTAATAAACATGAGGAAATGGCCCCGTCCATTAGCCATCCAGGAAATGTAAGTCAAAGAAATCATGAGATACATCTAACACCTGAAGCTGTAGCCCAATTGAAAAAAAACTGAAACAAATGCCAGAGAAGGTGTGGTTAGATTGGAACTCTTATCCACTGCTGGTGGGCTTGCAAATACATACAGCCACTGTGGAGGGTGATATGGCAATTCCTAAAACAGGTGGCAAGAGAGCTACCATATGGCCCAGCAATACCATTACTAGGCATATACCCAGAAGAACTAAGAAGCAGGTCACAAACAGACGTATACTCCCCCATGTTCATTGCAGCACACTGACAACAGTAAGAACCTGGGAACAGCCTGAATTCCCATCACTAGAAGATTGGATAAAAAAACCAAAACTTTGGTATGTACAAAAAATGAAATTCTACACATCCCTAACCAACTGCGATGAAACTGAAACACCTCAAGACATGGAGGAATTTGGAAGACGTTATGCTGAGTGAAGTTAGTCAATCACAAAAGGACAAATATTGTGAGTGCACTGCTGTAGGAACAAACAGCAGAATGGACACAAGCTCAGACTTGTAGGGCATCTACTCTGCTGACCAGGGGGCCAGACAGCCTGGTAGAGAGCCTGCCCAGTGACAGTGAACCATACATTGTCTGCTCTAGCTAAGCTATTTTTAAGGTCACTTTGCTAGAGGGCACCTCGCATCAGTGTGTATCAAATGGTCAAGGAAGGGGCAGGGGATGTTGTCTACCGAGTGGCTGCCATGTAAACTATTGATGAGGTCTCCCCAGCAGGTAGACAGCCCTGTCAGAGGAGATGATGTCAAGGAGTCCAGGCAGGAAAAGAATGTTTGGAAACTGATTGTATAACAATTATACAATACTACTTGACATGATGGAACTACGGAATGATATGATTTATGCATTAACTCCCAATTAATAATTTTTAAAAATTCTATCTTGCACTCAATGGCTTAGTTTCTGTCATATTTTCCAGTTACCAATCCTTATTCTTTTTTCCAACTATCACATTACAATAACCAGTAGTTATCAATGCATCTTGATTACATGGTTAATTAATTTCAGACATCAGAAGTTGGTAAAAGTCTTCAGTTGCTTCATCTTTGGCAACAGTGGTTGGTGTGTAAATATGATTAATCGTACTCACTGGTTTTCTTTATAGGAACATGGCTATTATCCTAACACTGACCAGGCTGTAGCTCAGGAGTGATCTTGACTACTCTTTTAAACAAGGAAAGTGATGGCAGTTCTCTTCAAATTGTCATCCCAGCATTGTAGGCCAATACTAGCTCATTTCAATTCATCAATGAGGATTTTAATCTTATGTATTACATTTCATTTCTATAACTTCCAGTTTTCCTAGATTCATTCCATTTCCAACAATTAATGGATATTTTCAGCTGTTTCTTTTTATTTTTTAGAAATGATACTGCAGTAAATAAAGGCCTTGAATTCTTTTCTCCACTTATTTCATTAAGGTTATCTACTTTGAGGAGGCAGATCTTTCCAGTTGAATTTTGAGTACCCTTTAACCTGAAGGACTCATCTTTCAGCATTATGACATTAGTACTTTACATAAAGTTTTCAGGGTAAAATTATTCCAGAAGTTTATCTCTGGGTCATCTTTCATCCTTCCTAATCCAGTTTAGGCTGGAAGCCTTGTTAGTATTTAAAATAACTGTATCCTAACTTTCACCAACATGCAAGCTATCAACATACTACAAACTGACAGACATGTGTTATACATGGAGCATGAAAAGAAAGTGATGGTCATGTTGGAATAAAAATGATAAACTAATGTCAATGATTTGCTATAGAGGAGATGAAATGTACTTAAATAAAAATTAAATATAAGTTAAAAATACAAGCATCTTGAAAAACTCCAAAATACACTATCAAAATGGTAAGTTATACCAGATTTTTAAATATTAGAAGTAAGGATAACTAGATTTTAAAATATTTGCAGCCATTAAAAGGAATATTTCACAACAATGAAGAGGTGCATCAAACAAGAATCCAATCGAACTTCAATAATTTCTAAGTCATACCATTTTGATTAATATTTCATTTTAATACCTTATAAAATATTCAATGTTATAAATTCAGTTATTACCCCAAACTATTTATAGCACCAAGCAGTTCTACCTAAAAAAAATCCCAACAGATATTTTGTGCAATTTTACAATATTAAAATAATTTGAAAGATAAAATACCAATTAAAAATAAAAAACTATCATGCCTGACCAGATATCAAAACTTATTATAGATCCAAATAATTCATATAATTCACCAAAGCATAGGCAATAGAATAGAATAATGATACCAAACTACACACACATGCGTGTGCGTGCACGCTCAAGTTAATATATGGCAAAAATAATATTATTTTTTAGTGAAAAAATGTGTGTAATTCAAGAATGGAGCTGAGTTCATTGGTTCATAAAGGAGAAAATGCATTTGGATATTTGCCTTACACAAAACATTTAAATATATCACCTGTTGCTTAAGTTTGCAGGTCAGAACTTTATATCATTTTGGAGAAAAGTATCAGAAATCATCATGGTGATTGCCACATTGAAGCGACTGGATGGTGCAAATTGTGACTAGTCTGCTAGTCACACGGTTGTCTACTCTAGTCCACCTAGAAGTGCCCCTGAAAATCATCCTGACAATCCACTTCTGAAAAGTCATCCCTGGAACCCCCCATAGAGCACAATTTTGCTCTTGATATTCATGTGTCAGAAATTACTTGGCTGCAACTGGATTTTTGCTGCTAGGTTTTGGAGTAGTTTATTACATCGCAATCAATAATTAATACACACTGTCAGTGGTAGTATTATTTAACACCTAGGTGCTAAACCTTCAAGACAGAATGAAAGCAAAGCCCAGGAAAGCCCTGGTTTTACAAAACGAACAATTAGAAAACGATACAAACATAGACTTACTGCAAATCTGAAGCACACTTATTAAAATGTGCTTGTATTGCACCAGTTGCGGGATTTTAAAGAGGCAATGTCAGATATTTCTGTTTAAAATGTTTCTAAAAGTTGAACTGAAAGCGTGCCTGGTCACATACCGCTTAATGGTTATGTATTTGTTGAAAAGACTGATTACCTCTAAGGGTTACCAAATAGGTCTTCTGAGGTTCTTCGCAAACCTTTGTTGAATCTCTCTTAATTGTATTTCCACTTTTAAACTTGCATGAATAGTTCTGATGATAATTGCCAAATGTTGATATGTATGGAAAAATCAGCATTCCAAAATATCTAACTTGGGCAGCTTTCATACACGTGTGGCTGCTTGAAATTCAGCAAATTTCATTTGAATCACATGTTTGCCCAGGGTAATAGTGGCCAAAAAATAGGGTGGGGACACACAAATACAAAAATAAGAAATGTTATGTTAAATATGTAAGATTTGCAAACTCAGAATTTGATCTTGTAAGGCCCATCTGTGCTAGACTCTGGCTGTAAATTCCTGAACATCTCCCACTATTCAGCATATTTCCTCAGTATGTTGCCACAACCAATGAGATAACATTCCTTTCACCCCTCATAGTGTTTGTGATCATGCACCCCTTATTTTGTGTGCAGACTCTGCTAATCGACAAGTATGCTCACTGTCAAGCTATCCTTGCATTAAGTTTAAGCAAAGATACTTAGTCTCGAATCACTATCATTCTCGCCTCTCTTGCATTAGGTTTATGCTTAGCTTTTCCATCCCTGTCAACTTCCCTCAAGACTATTATCAGGACAACTTGCTTTTATTCATTGAAACATTTGTTTCTTCACGTCATTTTTTCACAGCAACTAATATGCTTTCTCCTTTCTAATAACCTCAAGGAAATGTAATAAGAATGCCAATCATGATCCAGACTGCAAACTGAGGTTCTTGACTCTAAATATATTTTAGTCTCTTCAATTCCTTTGGTCTATACTCATGTTTTTGTTATGTCTTAGAACCGCTCCATTTTGAGAACATCATTTATCACTTTAAAGGTAATGTGGCAAAAGAGAGTTCTTTTTGTCCTGTCAATCCCCACCTCTCTTTCACACCTGCTTCTTTGTATCTGTCCCATCAATTGTTTGTGATTAGAGTGCAATTCCCTCCTTCCTTTTATTTCCTACTAACAGAGCATCAGACTTGGGTAATGTGGGTAATTCAAGAATGGAGCTGAGTTTATTCCCTCCACGTCAGGTGTTACTAATTTTATTCATCATGTCTTGTGTGTGGGTCATACCATTACCTCCTAAGCACTTTCTGCTAGCGCGCTCGTGTGTGTGTGTGTGTGTGTGTGTGTTTCCATCTCCCCACCCCTTTTTGGTGGAGTATTACACACACAGGGCAAAACATACAAAACACAATTGTACAATCCATCTCATCAGAATAATGACATTGTCTCCGTAAAACCTCCATGTCCTAACATGTGGCTCTTTCTTCTTTTTTCCCCTCTTATCGTCCTGACTCTCCTTCTTGCTCACCCTCCACTCCCTTTGGCCCCACCCTCACCTTATCATAGCCTTCAATATCTACTGCTTTGGGTGAAAAACAATTTTTCTTTTTTATCTTTATAATCATGACGGCATGCATTATTTGTCTTTATGAGATTGAGTAACTGCTGAGCATAACAGCTTCCAAATTCATCATGTCATGAAGTGTTTGGCAGTGTCATTATTGGCTATTTTTTTAGGATATATAATTTCTATTGCGTACATGTTCCATAGTTTAATTATCCAATCCTCTACAGAGTGACCCTTTGGTTATTTCCATCTTTTTTTACTATTACAGAAAGTACTGCAGTAAACATGGGTGACCATACAAGGGGATAGCCCCCAAAAATGGAATTGTGCTGACAGAGTGGAGCATGCATAATATGCTTTTTCCACACTAGGCAACCATCACTCTGAGTTAGAGCACCCAGTGGTGTAACCTGGAAAGGATCTCTCTGGTCACAATGATTTTTTTCATAAAAGCAGTTTCACTTGAAGATGGTTTTTTTTTTTGTTTTTTGCCAATGTTGATTTAAGACTACAGCAAGCTGCTGTGGATTTTTGTTTCCTGCTTGGGAAAAATGCTGCAGGAAGGGATGTGATGTCGAACACAGGTTACGAGGGCACCGCTGTGTAAAAAACTCGTGTACAAGTGCTTTTCTTGTTTCACAAAAGGTAAAATGTAGATTGATGACAAAACCCATTGTGGACATCCAGCACCTTCCCACATGGATGAAAATGTCAACTCATAGCGCATTTGGAGTTCTTTCCACCAGGTCAGACTGTTCACCAAGCTTTCTATTTCGAAGTTCTGAAAAGATGCATAACAATAATGTGTGACCCAAAAAAAGTCTCATTTGTGATAGACAGGGCACTGATTTTGCCTCCACAACAATGCACCTGCTCATGCAGCCATCTTCAGTGTGCCAGTTTTTGACAAAAAGAACAGCATGTCTCTCTTGCTCCATGCACCTGACTCACCTGACATCTCTCCGTGAGACTTCTTTTTTGTTTCCACGAATGCAGAGCGACAAAGAAAGACAGCTATTTGACGATGTAGAAGAGGTAAAGGAAAAAACAAGGCAGGTGCAGTCAGCCATCCAAACAGATGAGTTTGAAAAATCGTTCCAAGAATGGAAATGCAGATTTGAGTGCAATGGAGAGTACTCTGAAAATGATAAAGTTGTTTTGTAAAATAAATAAATGCAGTTTTTTTAAATTCTATTTTTGGTACCCCCTCATATATATGTTCTTATTTTATTCTTGTTTTTTAATATATGCAAGTAGAGAAGTTGCAATGTCATATGGTATTTCTTCTGACATGTATTTATGAAATTGCCATACTTCTTTCAATAGTGGTTGTACAATTCTGAAATCCTAACAGCAGTGTATGAATGTACCATTCTCTCCAGCATTTGTTATTTTCTGTTTTTTTAAATTTTGCTAGCAGTGTTAGTATGAGCTGACATAGCACCATTGTGTTAATTTTTATTTCTCTTTAGGTAAAAAGTATGAGCTCTGCTTCATATGATTTTTGGCCACATGGATGTTGTCCGTAGTGAGTTGTCTATTCCTGTCTTCAACCAATTTCCTATTGTATTATTTGTGTTTTTCTTATTAAACTATTAAAAATTTCTAAAGATTTTAAGATTAATCTGTTATCTGATATCATTGCCAAAAATATCTCCCAAATCTGTGACTTGCCTTCTTACTCATTTGATGAAGTCTTCTGATGTACATAAATGCAGTATTTTTAGAAGGTTCCAGTGTGCGTGTTTTTAATTATCTAAATACTCGAGTATAAGCCCACTCGAATATAAGCCCACCTGAATATCAGCCAAGGCACCTAATTTTACCACAAAAGCTACATGAAAATGTGCTGAAAAACCTTGGCTTATACACGAGTATATATGGTAAGTTGCTTGGTGTATTTTAGTCTTTTATTAGGGCCCTTAAATTTGTCCCTGTTTTTTCATTCATGATTGTTATTGTTCTATGGTCTATATTTAATCTTTAATCCATCTTGAGTTCATTTTTGTATTTGTATTTCCCCAGGGGGTTAATCCATGTATATTTCCTCTATGTTGTTTTTTTTAAAACTGGAAACAGCTCTAAAATGGTATATGAAACCTAGGTTTGATGAACCTATACAGACAACTAGTAGAATAAGGGTTCCTGGGGGCATCCAGTTTCGAAGAGGTGGGTAAAGGTGAGCCAATATTGAGTTCAAGAATGAAAAAAATAGCAATTGTACAATACTACATGATATGATTGAACTATAGAAGGGCTTGATATCTGTAAGAGCTCCCAATAAAATGGTTTTGGAAAAAGAAAACACTACGCTGCCAAATATATACATTACATTTTGATGTAACTACGTCTGCCATAATTGACTTTACAATGGTTTCCGTATGTTAATAGGCTATTTACATCCCTCAACTCTGATTAGAGAGATTTCTGTGAAGGTTAAATCCATTTTTTGGCCCTGTAAATAGATTGGGGCTTCCATTGTCATCCATAACCTTCTGAAAGTCAGGTGTTCACAATTCAAGCTGTAAAGTCATTCCCTACTTTAGATTTGGATTATGATTCACAATCCTTGGAACCCACATGGTGGTGTGCTTCTTCCATGTGGACTTAATTGACACCTCCCTTAGAAGACTTCTTATTTGAAAATAAATCTTTAAGACCCCATATGTTATGCTTTCTTCTACCCAGGCACCATCTAGTGTCTCCACGACACTTTCCTCTAACGTCACATCTTCAGTGATCCCCTCATGAGGTCAGGCATCAAGCAGAGCCATGTCGTAAGAACTTGTACAAATTAAACTCATAAGTGACGACACTATTTACACAAATAACAGGGTGAGTGACAAGGCAAATCTTCCAATAATATGCATTCATAGCAGTAGAGCCTTTCTCAGCAGATTAATCCATGACATAGTGAAGCAAAGAGGGCATTAAACTAGTAAGTGTTGGGTAGTTCTGGGTCACTATTCATTGGGCAACCTCAAGGCAAGAGATTCATACCAAAGTCTCCCATCTGCCAGCTCTATGTCCTTGGGCAGTAGTCCTCTGCTTCTCACACTAAGCATTTCAGCCTTAAATCCATGGACTACAGGTGTGTTTGAGGTAAAGCCGAGTTTACTTAGCAGGGTTTCTGCCTTCAGCCCTGTTGATGGAGCTTATGAAGGATTTTGTGAACCTCGAAAGAAAAGAGTCTAAAGACCCAGTAGTCTATAGCACAGCGTAAGTCACCAAGGGCTGCATAGAAATTACGTCATACGTGTCTAATTAGGAACCTGCAACCAGGTGTATTTTTCCCTTTGGTTCCTGAGATAGTTAATGTTTATTGTGCCAACCTGGCCAATTAAACACATGTGGGGTTAATTGAAGGGCGTAGAGATAAATGACTCGGTGAGTCTCGCCTTTCTAGTTCTCGGGTCTCTTGCTTTCTGATGGTCGGACCAGGGTGCAGCTGCCTTAGCAAGTTCCCTGCTTCAAATGACAAAGCAAGATATCCCCAAGGAGAAGCCTCATAGACCTACCCCAGTGCAGTGCTGGATGCTGGAGCAGCTGCATGGAGACTCTTGCCCGCACTGAGATGCTTACACATTCACTGATTCGGCTCTCCTCCTGCTGTTGGTGTCATTGTGTGTGTTTTGTGAGATGAAGGAGGACTTTGTGGATTGGTGTCGGACATATGGGTTAATGTTGGACTTGTGGGCTTGGGCAGCACTGGCTTGGGTGTTCTCTTGATGTGCACTTACCCTTTATATAAAACTTCCTCTTATACATATTAGTTTCTGTGAATTTGTTTCTCTAAAGTACCCAGAGTAACACAGTTCCACTTAAGTATTGCTAAGTATTTCTTTTCCCCCTGGGAAGTGGCTTCTCCTCATTTTCCTACCAACAGAGTAATTGTCCACTATGAGACATGCATGTTCCCATTCCCCATCTTGACTTGAATTCACAGAAGGGTGCCTTCTCACTCTGGTGGGCATGCCTGTTGGATTGGTGAGTTTAGCACAATTTTGTCCTCTCCCAAGATCTGGAAGAACTGGCCCCAGGTGAAGTGGGGTCTCCTTTGCCGAAGTGGTTTTTAAGATGTACTTTTAGATGGGGTGATTTTTTTCATGGGCACCAGGCAATCTCTACCTCGTTGCTCAGGGCACTGGACTAGAACAATGCCTTCATCTTACAGTAATGAACTCATACAATATTTTCTCTTTGGTAATGACTAACTTCACTCAGCATAATGGTTTCTTGGTCTCTCCATGTTATGAAGTGCTTCATTGTTCCCTTTACGAGAGCTTCTTTATCCATTCTTCTACTTATGGTCTTGTGGGTTGTTTCAAGCTTTTCGCTCCTGTGAACTGCGCTGCAATGAACAAGGGAAAGCTTATGCTTGTTTGTGTTCTGCCTCTTATTTCTTTGGGGTATAGGCCCACCAGACGTATTTCTGTGTCATATGGTATTTCCATTCTCAGTTGTTTTAGGCATTGCCAGATCATTTTCCACAATTGTTGTACATATTTAAAAGCCTACCAGCAACATATAAGAGTTCTGGTCTTTCCCAATCCTCTCTAGCAATATCATTCTCTTATTTTTGGAAATGGGCTCTCATGAGTGTAAGATGATATTTCATCATTGTTTTAATTTGCATCTCCCATATGTCTAGTGATCATGAGCATTTCCTAATATAATTGTTAGCCATTCGAGCATTGTCCTTTGTGAATTCTCTGTTCAGGTCCTTTGCCCACCTTTTAAGTGGATTATTTGTTGTTTTCTTATTGGGTTGTTGCAGAATTCTGTAGATTTTGTAATTAGTCTCATATGTTATGTCATTTACTTGATTCCCCACTCCTCCCAGTCGGTGGGTTCTTGACTTACTTGATGAACATTTTTTATATTCATAAGTGTTTTGTTTTTAATAGGTACCAACCATCTCTTTGTCGTCCTCTGTATGCACTTCCTTTGTTTTATTTGGCAGCCTGTGTCTACCCCGTAGGGCTCTTAGGCTTGTCCCAACTTTCTCATTGAAAATCTTGATAGAGCTAGAGTATACATGTAAATCTCTAATCCATCTTGAGCCCATTTTTGTGCATTGGATGAGGTATGTGTTCTGTTTCATTCTTCTGATGATGAAGATCCATTTTTTCCCCAACACCATGTATACAAGAGGGTGTCCTTTTTCCAATTAATGCTTTTTTGGTTCTTTGTCTGGAATCAGTTTTCTGTAGCTGGATGCTTTTATTTCTGAGTTTTCTATTCTAGTCCGTTAGTCTATTTGCCTATTATTATACTACTACCAGTTGTTTTGACTATTGTGTCTGTGTAATGGGTTTTGAGATTGAGTAGTACAAGACCTCCTACTTTTTTCTTCTTCTTGAGAAGTTCTGTGCTTATCCTAGCTCTCTTCCCACTCGAGATGAAGTTGGTCATTAGTTTTTCCATTTATTTGAAGAATTACATTGTTCTTTGGGTTGGAATTGTGATGTATTTGTAGATTGCTTTTGGTGGTGTTGATATTTTCACAATATAAAGTCTTCCTATCCATGGACATGTGATTTCTTTTCTTCCATGTCTGTAGGTCTCTTTGGTTCCTGGTAATAATGTTCTGTAGTTTTACAGTTTGTACAGGCCTTCTGTTTAATCTTTTGTGTGGCTATTGAAAATGATATTTTTTTTCTGGATGTCTTTTTCAGAACTCTCTTAGCTGGTATAAAGGAATCCAACTGATTTCTGCATCCTCTACTTTAACAAAAATCTTCCGTTGTTTCAACAGCCCTTTATTAGAGACCCTGAGAATCTCACTATATAAAATCAAATCATTTTCAAATAACGAGAACTTCCCTTCTTTTTTGTGCAAGTGAATTCCCTTGATTTATTTCCCCTAATATTTCTGGCCAGGACTTCCAGCACAATGTTGAATAAAAGTGGTGACAAGAGGCACCTTGCCTAGTTCGTGATATTGGCCCATTGGCTTTACAGCTATGGCCTTTATTTTTATATTGAGAAATTTCCCTTCTATACCTATATTTTCAGATGTTGTTATTAGAAATTGGTGTTGGATATTGTTAAATACATAGCATTGTTAAATACATAGCACCTATTGCTATGATCATGTGGTTCTTATTCTTTGTTTTGTTTATATGGTGGATTACATTTAGTTGGTTTTTGAATGTTGAACCATCTTTTCATCCTTGATAGGACTCCCACTGGGTCATGATGAATTTTTTTTTATATGGTGTTTGATTCTATTGGCTAAAATTTTGTTGGAACCGATTACAGGGATCTACATATAACCTCCTCCCTGGGGGACAGACAACAGAAAAGTGGGTGAAAGGAGATGTCAGACAGTGTAAGATATGACAAAATAATAATTTATAAATTATCAAGAGTTTATGAGGGAGCAGGGAGCGGGAAGGGAAGGGAAAAAGTAAGAAGCTAATGCCAGGGGCTCACATGGAGAGCAAATGTTTTGAGATTGATGAGGGCAATGAATGTACAAATGTGCTTTATACAATTGACATATGTATGGATTGTGGTAAAACTTGTATGAACCCCAAATAAAATGATTTTTTAATAGAAAAAAGTTTGTATATATCTTCATGAGGGATTTTGGTCTGTAGCTTTGTGTCTTCTGGGGATCTCTGCTCATTTTGGCATTAGGGTCATGCTGTCTTCCTATGGTGAGTTTGGGCATTTCCGATGTCTTTCTATATTCTGGAATAATCTGTGTGTTGCTGACAGCTCTTCACTGAATACTTGGTAGAATTTCCTGTGAAGCAATCTGGGCTTGGGTTTCTCTTGGTTGGAAGTTTCTTGGTTATCTTCTATATTTTTTCTTTCTCTGTGGGTCTTTCCCAGTCTTCTAGGTCCGTCTAAGTTAGTTAGGGTAGACGACCTATTTCTAGGTATTTGTCCATTTCTTCTAAGTTATCAAACTTGTTGGAGGACCGTCTTTTTTTTTAACAGTACTACTGTATTCCTTTCACATGGGTTTATTGTGATGTTATCATTCTCATCCCAAGTTCTGGGTATTTGAAATTTCTCTTTCTTTCCCTTTGCTAAGTGTGCCAGTGGTTTAATTTTGTTAATCCTTTCAAAAAAACCATCTTCTTCTCATGACTTTTTCCACTGTTTTCTGGTCTCCAGTTCACTTATTTCTGCACCGATCTTTGTGATTTCTTTTCATCTGTTGTTAAAGGGTTTATGTTGTTGCTCTTGTTCTAATTGTTGGAGGTGTTGTGCTAAGGTGCTGATTTTGGATCTTTCCTCTTTTTTGATGTCTGTGTTTATTCCTATAATTGCTCCTTTATAACTGCTTTCGCAGAGCCCCAAGTTCCTGGTATGATGTGCGATCGTTACTCTTAGTTTCAAGGAATGTCTTTGTTTCCTCTGCATTTTGTTTTGTGCCCAGTCATTTTTAAGTAGTATGTTGATCAGGCTCTGTGAGATTTTCCTTATGCTCCTGTTATTCCTATTGTTGACTTCCAGTTGTAAAGCTGTGTTATCTGAGAAAAGGGTTTGTAGACTCTCAATGATTTTGAATTTGTTGAGATTTGCTCTGTGGCCTAACATATGATCTATTCTGGAAGATGTACTGTGTGCACTGGAGAATGTATGTTATGTTGTTTGGGGGATGAGTGCTCTGTATATGTTTAGGAGGTCAAGCAGTTTGGTTGTGTTGTTTAACCTGTTTCTTTATTGAGTTTCTTTCCTGATGATCTTTCTTTCCTCGAGAGTGGTGTGCTGAATCTCCTACAATTATTATGGTGCTGTCTATTTCTGCTTTCAACTTTGTGAGCATTTATTGATGTATTTTGAGGGTCTTTCATTGAGTGCATAAATGTTTCCTAAGGTTACATATTCTTGGTGAATTATTCCTGTAATCAGTAGGTAGTATCCATTCTTGACTCTCCTTACATTATTCACTTTGATATCTATTTCATGAGAGATTAATATTGCTATTACTGCCTTTATGGTTGCTATAGGCTTGGCAGATTTTTCACCATTATTTGGTTTTTATCTAGTTTTATCATTGAGTTTACCGTGTACATAGATGCAGCTTCTTTTCTAATCCAGTCCACTTCTCTCTGCTCTGATTGGTGTAGTTAATCCATTTGCATTCAGTGTCATCATCTATATATTTTCATTTGTTGCTGTGATTTTGTTTGGTCCTTTGTTTCTTTTATGGTTTTATTGGTGTCTGTGTTGTTTTGGTTGCTGCTTTTATGATATTGGTTTCTGGGTTGTGTTGTGTTGTCCTGTCTGGTGCTTTAAGGTTTGCCTGCTGTTGTTGGTTCTCTATACATAGCCATCTGATTTTTTTTGTAATGTTGGTCCTGTTTGGGGGGATTCATTTAGATTTTTCTTGTCTGAAAATACCTGTATTTCTTCCTTATATTTGATGAATAATCTTACTGGACATAGACTTTGGGGTTGGCAGGTTGTTGTTTTTTTTGAGAATTTTTTATTTGTCACTCCATTTTCTCTTGCATTCATAGTTTCTGCTGAAAAGTCGGAACTTATCTTTATCTGCTTTCATTTGCAGGTGACTGTTCTTTTGTCTCTGGCTGCCCTGCGGATTCTCTCCGTTTTCTTGAAGTTGGATAAATTATGATGGTACTTTTCTTTTTGAGTACATCCTAATTGTGGTTCTCTCAGCCATGTCAATATTTATTTTCTCTTCCTTTGGTGAGAATTTCTGTTATGATGTCTCATACAATCTTCTCTATAGATTTTTTTCCTTTTCTTCTGGGATGCCATTGAGATGTAGATTTTTTCTGTAGAGAGTGCTACATAATTCTCGTGCTTTCTTCTGATTCCTTCACTTTTTTATTTGTTTCTCTCCTGTATTGTAGTCAGGTTGTCTTCGAACTCACTGGTTGGATTGGATTTTCCTCTTCTTCCACTCAATTCTTCAGATCTTTTACTAGATTGCCTAAGTCTCTTATCTTATTAGTTTTATGGCATTCCTTTTGAGCTTAAGTATTTTGGTTTTTCAATGTCTTCCATGGTCTTTGGAGTGCTCCTTGCATCTCTTGCTAGGACTTGAACATCATTCTTCTGAATTGTGTTTCATGTCATTTCAGAGCCACTTCAGAATTTTTCATAAAGTTTGGGTGAGTTTTCAGTTGTTTGTGTTTGGTTTTATTTATTTATTTGGTTTACTGTGGTTGACTGCTGTTTCCTTGGCAGTGTGGTACAGCTCTTCTTGGTGTGTGAGCTGTTGGTCATGTGGGGGTGTTTATCTCTGTTTAGTGGCTTTGGGAGAGGTCTAAAAGAAGTTTGAAAATATAGAGTGATGAGATGGAGAAGAGGGGCGAGAAATGGGTTGTTGGGGACTGTGGGGTGAAGATGAGAGAATAAGTAAAATTAATGGTGGTAATGATAAGTGTCTGTTTTAGAGGCCTATACAATTGTATAAAGGGAAAATGTATTTTAAGAGGGGTGATCAGAAATAATCGGTTTCTCTGAAATATATTGCGTGAGGAAAAGTGAAAGATCAGAAAGAGACAATTCATGAAATTGCAGGGAGAGAAGTGACAAAAAAGACAAAAGAGCAGGTGTGGGCTGGTTGTGGATGTCAATGTTTTTTGGTATGGCAACATGAATGTGGGTGTGCTATTGCACTCAAAGGGGCATGGGGAAGCCCTTGTTTGAGTGGGTAGCTCAGTATTTAAAGAATTACCTCTGTTAGCCTGGAGGGGAGCTGGATTTTCTCAAAAGGGTGGGACAAACTAGAAAAAGTCACTGGAAGAGGAATTGGGAGAGAATTTGAAAATATGAGAGTATTGCAATAGGATAAAAGTACAGGAATGGAGAAATAATGAAGTAAAAAATAAAACTGCCTTGTGTGTGGGAAAACACTCCTTTGAGATTGTTATTCAGTTTCCATATGCGTCATATGGGCAGAGGCCAAAGCAGAATAGAAGAAAAAGGGGAAAGGAAAAAAGAAGAAGAGGAAGGAAGGAAACCAAAATAAAAATGAAAAGTTAAGCTTGGTTACCAAGGTGCCTATCCAGAGCCTTGTCTCTGAAGCACTGTGGTAAAAGGTTTGGCAGGCTGGGTTGCCTCGGGGTACAATAAAAATTGGCCATGCTAAGGAGGAGTGGGACTCACAGAAGTGGCTTGTGCTACTGATAAATGTGCGTCTGTCAGCAGGCATTACTGTTCTCCCACTTCAAAAATCTTGGTCTACTTAGTCTCGTGATCAAATGGTGGAAACATAATTGAATTCCCATTTGCACAAAAATAAAACCAGGCTGATATCTCACATCATAGGCAAAAACAAACTCAAGAGGAACCAAAGACCTAAATGTAAAACCTACAATTATAAAGATCACCAGTGCAAAATCAAGGATAAACTTAGGGGCCCTCATACGTGGCAAAAGTCTGCTCTAGATCATAACTGAAAACACAAAAAGCAGAAGATGAGATAGATGACTGGGATCTACTAAAAGTGAGACATTCTTGAACTTCAAAATATTTCACTAGAGGAGTTGAAGGAGAACCCCCAGCTACCTTGTCCAAGAGGGTCGCTGAGTCAGCATTGCTCCATGGCACTAAGTCTGGTTGTCTTTTTTGGACACAGGAACACTCTGAAACTGAACTGACTTGAAGGCTCCTTACAGTAGCAACATGGTCTCTACAGCGCCCTGTCATGTAGCACCTTCTCCTTATCCCTTCATTTTCTGGTTTACTGTCTCGTTTTCTTTTCTTCATGGTGTTTGCATGATCAGACATAATCTCACATATTTGTTTATGTGCTTGGGTGTCTCCATCCCATATATGCGTCTATTAGAATTTAGGTTACATGAGGAAAGGGATTTAATTTTTGTTCATAACTGAGAGTTGAACTACTAACTACCAGGTCAGCAATTCAAACCCACCAGCTGCTCTCTGGGAGAAAATTGAGGCTCTCTGTTCCTATGAAAATTTATGGCCTTAGAAATTCTATACTCATATAGGGCTGCTAGATTTACAATCAACTTAAGGGTAGTATTTTTGTAATGTGTTTTTTGTACTAATTCCTAAGCCTTTAACAAGAGTTTCTGTTATTGTTAGCTGCCCCTGGCTTACAGATACCTCAGGCCCAAGAAGGAAGTGTTACCTGGTCCTGCATCATTCCCATGATTAGCTGCAGATCTTACTTTTGTCGCCCACAGGGTTTCCACTGGATGATTTTCAGAAGATGATTGCCAGGCCTTTCTGCTCAGTCTACCTTAGCTGATAACCTCTCCTGAAGCCTGTGCAACATCAGAACAACAAGTAAGCAACTCTTGGATGGGGTGTTAGTCTGGGGAGACTGGAGAAACAAATCCAGGGAGACACTCGTATGTGTATAAGAAAAATATTTATTTTAAAGAGTAATTACATGTTAAGAAAACATCCTAGCCCACTCCAGATCAAGTCCATAAGTCCGATATTAACCCATATGTCCAATACCAGTCTGTAAATTCATCTTCAGATCCATGCAACGCATGCAATGATGCAGAATGCAGGAAGGTCACAGGCCAGTGGGTGGAAAGTCTGGTGGATCCAGTGGTGGTAGAAGAATCACAGCAATGGCATGGGTCTACACGTGATTCCTCTGGCTCCAGAGCTCTCATTCCATCAGTGTAGCTCCATGTGGCTTGTCAGCAGGAAGACAAGACAGAGCGAGAGAGTGTGTGTGTGATTCTGGCCTCCAGTGAACTATTTCTCTCTGTCACATCTCTAAAATGAGGTCATCAATCTGCGACTTTCTTGACAGGTAAACTCCACCCCTTCACAAGGTGACAGAAGATTATGTAACTGCCGCAGATGGATTGTGGCTGAACATGGGATACATTGGCAGGAAATCGACTCAGTTCTTCTACATAGATGGTCAAAGGATTCTATCACTGAGCCACCAGAGGTTCTCTATAACCAGGTGTAAAATAGATACACGAGCAACAATAGCAATGAAGAAGGGATGTAATCCCTTTCACCTCAACATCTCTCATTAAGACAGTAATTCTCAACTGGGCACAATTTTGCCCCAGGGTTAGAAATGTTGTAGCTCTCTCTTAGAATATGATATTGAAAGAGAACACACCAATGAAGATACAAAAAAAAATAAAATCAACACCAACTTGTTCTTTGTGACTACCCCCTCTGGAGGACAAATGATCCCATCTGGCACTCATGGTCTGTAGGGGCACAAGAATCCTTTCTCCCTACCAGGAGTTGCCAGGAGTTGGATGTCATAAGAAGGGGGGTGGTGGGAAGGCATATATGCAAAAATGAATACAGAGAAAAAAGAAATCAAAGAAAAGGCCAGTATGCTGGGAAACCAGTCAACTCTTCAGCAAAAGAACTTATAATGAACCCATTGTCAGTTTGGCTCTCAGTGAATGGAATACTTTCTGCTGAATAAATGAACAATATTCCATGGTTTACAAAATCTGACTCAAAATGAGCTGAGTGATATGAGCAGAGTTCAGCGGATCACTTACTGCACACACTTCTTTCCTTTCCGTCACCCACAGGCATCTTGGTTTTATTCTGTCGCAAAGGTAACTTTGTAGGAGGAAGGCGCTCAGCTACAATATGACTCAACAATTGTCCTCCAGCTCTTTTCTACAATTCTATGCTTGTCTGCCTGAGGACCAAGTCTTCGGTCCAGTGAAGAACTTCTCACTTCCAGCTCTTTCTACTGGGGAGCACATGACAGTGGCGAGGGCCAGAGTTCAGAATTGAGAACGTATCTGGAAAGGGATTCCGTTTCCTTCTATGGTCTTTCCGGGGCTTTACTAGATTCACAAAGAAATGTGACTATCATACTTTTTAAAAAATAAAGGGGCTGTTTTCTGTGTCTCTTCATAATATGTTTATGGTGTTTCAAATCTTAAAATCGGAAATGATTTTGTTCTTGAGCCATTATGTTTCCCCCAATATTAGACTCAAGAATCCGTCTCTCTAACTCATTTCTTTTCACCCTCATCGTTAAGGAACTTCGGTGACACAATGAGTATGTGTTGGAGAGCTAAGAGAGAGCTCAATGGTCTAATAATCCAGCAGCTTCTCAGGGGAAAGGCCCTGGACATGTTTTCCTGTACCAATTACAGCCGAGGGGACCTATAGGTCAGTTCTACTGTCACACGCTGTTGGAATTGAGTTGACAGCACACAACGGTGGAGCACTGTATAGTACTTACCCTAACAGTGTGCTCTAGTACAGGGAGATTCTATCTAAAGAGAACATTTTATTATCCAAACGTATCCAGGAGTTTTCAAAGTCCCATTTTCAAAATACAGTTTCATTTAGTGATTGAACTTCTAGAAATAAGAAAAGAATATAGAGAAACTACCCCAATGGTCTGAATATATTCTGTACCCATAATATTATAATGCAATACGTCCTTAATTTTCATTAAACTAGGGTTCTAAAGGTAAAGTACATTTAGTTCTCTCGGAAATCTGTCCTTAACAGACAGAACGGATTTTTGTGGATTGACTCATGTCTTCTAAATTCATGCCACTAGAGGGAGTAAAACCCAGCAATTAGGGAAACCATCCTTTTGCCAGGCTAGCAAAGTTAGATGTTTCACCTTTCTCTTTAAACAAATGATCGTCTGCTCAGTTGCCCCAGAAAAACACCAGCATCTGGTAGGTTGTGTTTACTCTGAGGTTACTGGTTCTAAAAATAGTTTTCTAAAAAATCACCCTCCCCGGCTGGGAAGCACACAGGCAAGCGGCGAGCAAGTGGGAGGTTCTCCAACCTCAGAGGGACCCTTGAGGCTGGCAGTGTGGGCAAGAATACACTAAAAAGTCGAAAACCAATCTGCCCACCCGGGACTGCAGGTGCCGTGAGGGCTGTGGCAGGCCACAGTCTCCATTCCCTATAACGAGGAGGTTTGTTACGCGCAATGAGAAAGAAAGCCGAGGGGGGTGTTACTTGAGGCCTGGTGGCTGCACACAGCTCTGAATGAGAGAGTTGCTTCCTCCTGACCGTGGCGGATGAGCAAAGTCTTGCCGACTCTGGTGGTCTTCCAGAGAACTCGTGATAGTGTGTGTTTGCATACATGCAGGTACAAGAAGGTAGATGCATAGAAAAGGCCGAGATTTAAACATTTTGTACCCTTTTACTTCAGTTCTGATGCCATTCCATGCCTCCAATTCCTAGTAAAGCAATATCAGGTGTGGAGCCATTTGATTTTCCCCCTACACGTTCTATTTTAAAATCTAAAGCCTAGAACCCCAATAGTGGCATTTCTGTCCCTCTAAAGGATGATTTGGATATGCCCCAAATGATCAAAACAGAGTATCTTCCTTCTTCTGGGCACAAAGTCCAGCCTGTTTTTGCTGTTTGTGACCACATGGCTTTATGGTGGGTCGTTAAGCTTATCTGGCTCTCTGTGGGGTCAAGTCTCAGCAAGAAGAAGGCACAGGCAACGGTATTCAAGTCCTACATGAGACCCCATCACTGCAAGATGGCATGCCACACTGCCTTCAATTCGCCTCAAAGTTCAAATCCATCAATAGAGCAAAGGGGGGAATCTGGGGGGCAGACCACAATTTGTAGAGAACCCAACTACTTTACCTGGGGTAACACATTGCATTACAGGCGCCAAGTCATGTAGCAAACAGCACCCCAATCTCCTTCAAAGATGGTTCCTGAAGAACAGGGCTTCTCTGTAGCATCCAAAAGAATTTATGGCAGGATCACGTATCTGTGGAAGCTCTGGTAGCAAGTGTACTGGGTCATGCATTGGCCTGCTCACCCGTGTCTCTGCAAGAGAAAGAGGAGACCGTCTGTTCCCATAAAGATTTAAAGTCTCGATTACCCAAAGTGGCAGTTCTACCCTGTAGAACAGGGTCACCATGAGTCAGAATCAGCAGGAGGACAACAGGTTTGGATTTTTCTTTTGAGGGCATACATCCCACTATCGTGTACATTCAGTGTTACTGCCAAAATGTAGTCTCTGCACATCTGTGTTGTGTTAGTGCCTAAAACCAAGGGTGCATCAGCCAGAACCTACTTTCATCCTAAGCCTTTGAGCAGTCCTTGTGCCGCCAACATTTTCTGACCACTGAACTGCCACGGCGAAGCCACGAGGCGATAGGGAAGGGCAGTAGCCCTGGTCAGTCTCCCCTATGATGGGAAGAATGTGAGGGTCAGTTTGCCTCTGGTAGAAACAGACAGATGAGGGAGAGCCACACCACGAGTAAGAACGATTGCGGGAGCAAGGCAGTGGCCCTATCAAGACCTGTCGACAGAGGAGAACCGTCTCCTTTCTCCTCCCCCCCTTTAGTCCCATTAGGCCAACAGAAGCCCTTGCTGACCGTCTTTACAAAGAAAGTTTACGCAGCCCTGTGGAAAAGCTCCCGTTCATGTTTAGCTCATCTATTAAAAGCATCAACCCACCCCCGACTTTGTGTATCAACTGTTAAACTTGTGTTGCTCTTAGGACTGAGAGAGAGATACCTTTGGTGACATGCCAGTATGTTTTCCACTTCTCGTTGCTCCTTACTGCAGATGCTGAATAACATCCTATTTTCCTCACTGTTATAATTTTGCGATCATTTCTTCCTAGGGCAATGTGAAGGCAAAAAGAACGCTGATAGGAACGTAAGATGATTCTTAATTCTAGTGCCTTCTCTAATCATGTTTCACTCAACCTATTTTATCGATTGCAGACAATTCATCGAATTACCACGGGCCTCACGATGTCTACATGCAGACAATGAGCGTCAGACAGCTGCTTTTGTCATGTCCTTTAAGGTTCTCAAAGTCCACGGTGTCTGTCTGGTGCACATACACAGTTTCTACCAAGTGTAGGCCATGCCTCCAGCTAAAGTCAACAGGGAGTGGCCCCGGGTAAGGGCATTGCCAGCCCCAAGGCACACAACCCTCTCGTGTGGGAGGAAGCAAATTTAGAAGGAAGCAAGCTTCATTTACTCTGTCTCATACGGTTATCTCTCTGAGGCTTGTGCCTCTACAGGCAAGACGAGAGTTAGCGGTGGGGGGTGGGGGGAACACATCGTCAAATGTCAAACGTTTAGCAAAGACTTTGAAGTCTGACAATTGAGACTTCCGGCAACTTTGGGCTCTACTTTTGTGAACAGGGAGGTGCAGGTGGCGGAGACTAAAGAGAGAGAAAACAGTAAACAGCCCAAATATAAGATGATTATCATTTAGCTATCATGCAAAGAATAAGCGAGTAATATCCAAGATGCTTGCAAGTAACTTCCTTGGTGCCTTAAAGAAAGCCTGTAGCTATTGCTCTAAATTAACATTGAGATTTAGGCCATGCTGAGCCTCGCGTGCGGTCTTTCCAAACATCTTGCACTGAGAAGTAGCATGAACGGCTGAACTGACCAGGAATCGCGCCCGTGTAGGAATAGAGCACTCCTAAGTTCTTTACTCTCTAGACTCAGAGAGCTGTTTCAAAGGAATTTTTTAAAAAGACACATGAATAAAAAAAACAATGGTAGAATATATAAGTTCAAAATGTAATGCAAAACAATATTTTATCAAGGTCAAAAACAACTTGGGACTTCCAGTGGTCTAGGAAGCTTTCTTGAGTTAAGTGAAAACTGAATACTGATGTGAGTGTTAGATTGGGTAAAAGAAGAAATATATATTTTGGAGAAAAATCATGAAACACACACACACAGGTAGGCACGCACATTTTAGCTGCCAAATACTGCCAAGTATATATTTAGTCAATCACAGTCATAAAATCTGTATTGTTTTGAATTTGTTAATTTTTTCCCTACTTCATCTATTACTCTGTGCCTCAAGTCTCTAGGTGATAACCGGGATAATGAAAATGAAACCCGCTGTCACTAAGTAGATTCTGACTCATAGCAACACTATAGGACAGAGTAGAACTGCCCCACACAGTTTCTTAGGCTGTACGTCTTTATGAAAATGCACTGCTACACCTTTTCCCCCGATTGTAGCTGGTGTGTTCAAGCTGCTGACCTCTCGGTTAGCAGCTGAGCACTTTAACCACTGTGCCACCAGGGTTCCCTGTCTAGAACACAAACAAACAAATGCTATGCAGTGAAGCTGTTTCTGACTCACAGAGACCCTTTATGATGGAGTACAGTGTCCAGGTCTTCAATCTTGATGAAAGCCCATTTCTTCATCCTCTTCTCATACACCTGCTGGTGAGTATGAACCATTAACTTTCCCATTAGCAGGCCAATGCTCAGCACAATGCAATGGCAGGGCTAGAACCAGGATCATTACTATTTAGTTGAAATTGTGACAATTGATTAAGATGGCAAATGTCTATTGTGTGAGGACCCCGCTCTTAGTCTCTGAAGCGTGCCATAGCAATAGACAGTTAGGCTAGACAAGATTAAGCACAGTCTCTCTGTATATACATGATGCTAAAGGCATTCAAGCCCACTTCAGGATTTTTGAGCACTTTGACAGAGCATTGAAGTAGTTGGTTTCTCTATCAACCCTGAAAATGTGGAAGTCAACACTGCAAGGTGCATCAGTACTGGTCCTGGGATGGTCTCAGGGACACTAGCTAGACTCGAAGCAAAGTTGGCATCAGCAAACAAAGCTTGCTGGAAGATTCAAGTATTAGAAGATTTCATGAAAGGAATGTCTTGTCTGAGGCCATCAAGATGGCCCACTGCGTGTTCTGATACATGCATCTCAGTTCAAGGAAGCGGATAGCCCCAGGATGTATGATGGGAAACAGACTCTTACTTATTTCCTCTGGAAACCACCACTCAGTGAATGGCAGGGTAGTCTAGAATCACCATTCACTCGCTCATGCTTGTCTATTAGAAGGGTGAGAGGTGAAATTGAGCCCTGGTTAAAAATTACACATCAAACAGGTATCAGATATCATGACTATTCTTCTAAGTTCTCCATTTATCTGTCAACTGGGGAGTTTTCCTGGGTCGGGTCCCCTAAGATCACAAGGAAGTCTCATTTCCATTAGGACAGGGGGAAAGGAGCAACTAATAGAGAAGGTAGAGAAGGAAGTTTCCAATGCAGTGTAATTTCAGGGACCCGTCATGCCCTGGCAAACTTAATATCAGTCCCCATCAGTACCCCAAACCCTCCTCTGAGAGGCCAGGAAAGAAATCCTGTTCCAGCCTTGCCCAGGTTGTCTCTGGAGTGAAACATCTGGGAGAGAAGCCTGGGATTGCAGGGTTCCATTCTTCCCTCGCCCTCTCCAACCCTCTTACTTCCCCACCCGCTGAAAGAAAAAATAAATAATTCACAGGCTAAGGATGGCAGGTGGGAGTGTGGTGGATGGAAAGCAGCTTCATGTGGTGAGAAGGTCACTGCCGAGGTTGAAAAACGGGGTGCGATATTGGTATGGCACATGGGCCTGAAGGCTCAAGAACAAGGCTGAAGCCCCACCCCGCCCACCCCTGCAGGAATCACAAGTGACCGTTCCTGGTGAGCTTGGGCGTGGTCCCTTGAATCTCAGGCACTTTGACTCTATGCCTGCCTCTGCCTCTGCCTCTGCCCCCCGTGCCTTCCCCCCTGCCTGAATATCTTCTCTGTCTCCATTCCAGGAAGTCAGCTGCTGCACGTGGGAGAGAGGAACACTGTCATGGCTGTTTCTAGTGTGTTATTCCCAGTGTTACATTACAAATCCCATTTCCATGCTGGGGTCCCTAGGGGGTCATAAGCAGGCGAAGCCATGACCCTGTCAATAAACAGATGCCAATCCTTAATGTAACCTCTTGGCATTTCCTAGGCCTGTTCAGATCCCTCTTCTAGGCAGATTGTTTCAGAGAAGCTCCTTTGGAAGTATGAGGTATAGGGTGTGGAGAAGCAGGTCATATCCTGACTCTTGTATCAGTAAAATCAAGTACACGGTAGACTTGTAATCCTCAAAGAATCCTCCCACCCCCACCATAGTAGGATCTCTGTCCTCAGCCTGAAGCTTTGTCCTGCTGTTTAACATCCCATGAGGATGAGGCCAGGACATCATTCCTTCCGGAACGCTGAGTTCTCTACAAAGACCTGCTAACGCGGAACTGTCTTTCTGAATCTGTTATGTTGAGTGGTGGTGAATGTAAGGACATTGGGCAAGAAGAAAGCCAAGCACAGAATAAGCTGGTACATATTACTCGGCTAGGGAACATAGTTAACTTCTGCTCTCAGTCCTTTGTTTGCAGATGCATCTATGCAATGGAGTTAGTGTGTTTTCCTTCCCAGGGCTGAGCAAACTGATGAGTAGTGGGTAGAATCAAGTGACCCAACCCAAACAACAACAAAAACTCACCTGAAGTTGTAGCACTTATTTAATAAACCTTTGAGAGCTTCTGCCATGTGCCAGGAATACAAGCTCTACCCTCATAGGGATGCCAGGAATATAAGGTTATGGTATTGAGGCTATGGGTTGTGGAACAATTTATTTTCTGTCTGTCTTTAAGAGCCACAGATGACATGCCTGTACTGGGTGATAACCTCTTGACCTCCCAAACGAATCTCCATAAATCACCCATAAGAAAAAGCCTACTTTTAAAAGATTGTGTTTAGGAACTGAAACACAGACATTTAGAAGAATAAAAACTAAAAAGTGCCCAATAATCACAGCTTCAAACTACAACAGTTCCCCTTGGCTGTTCTGTCAGGCACTAGCAGGTGTTTACTGGTGTATTCATGAAGACCATGAGGTCTCTGAGGACAGGGGTTAGGCCCCTTACAGAACTAGGAAGAGTCTTCAACATCTACAGTCCAACCTCTCTTCCTATAAATGTAGAAACTCAACCTTGACAAAGACATCTGTCCAGAGTCCCAAGTTCAGATGCTGGTCCTACAGGTACACAAGATAGAGGCGAGAAAGCAGCAACTAGAAGGGAGAAAGGAACCCAACAAGAAGAGTGGGTAACATGAAGCCAGCTCCCCATTGCTCTCCTGAGTCCACATCAGAAACCAAATGCACTGCTATGGAGTCAATTCTCCCGCATAGCCCCCCCCCCCCCCCCCCCCCCCCGTAGAACAGGGTAGAACCACCCCTGCGATTTCCAAGACTGGAACTCTCTCCCTCGGGAACTACTCTCAGCAACCCTGTAAGACAGGCTAGAACTGCCCCTGTTGGTTTCCAAGACTGCAAGTCTTCATGAGAATAGAAAGCCTTGTCTTTCTCCTACAGAGCCACTGGTGGTTGGTTTCAAACTGTTGACCTGGTGGTTAGCAGCCCAGTTCGTGACTACTATGCCACCAGGGCTCCTTTAAGTCCACTTAAGGATCAGGAAATCAGCAAGTAGGAAGTATCTTAGAGGTCATTCAGACCATGCACTGGGCTTCCAGATCTACCTTTGTTAACACAAGAGCTATTATGAAAACAAACGGACAAAAATGCTTTGTACCACTGGCTCCCAATCGGAAAGACAATAACTATTGGGAGATTGCAGCATACTGCAGGACTCATCAGACATTGTCTCTTGTTGATGAACAGTATTCATTAGATGCAATATGCTCTATGCCTCCCGTGAATATAAAGGGAGCTGAGAGTCATTACATTTAAATCACTATTTTTTAAATCAGAGAGCAACTTTGGATCACTGTATATCAATGGCCACTCAACCTCTGAAAGCTGCCATATGTTTTACTATTTTATTGGTATTCAAAAAGCATCCCTTTTCATCATAAGATGTGTAAACCAACCACTGCTCGGGACCTATCCCCTCATTTCACAAAGAAGTAACCTTTTGCAGGTTCTTCCAGAGAAGGAGGGATGTGCGTGCCCAGCCTTCCTCAGCTAGGCCTCTTGGTCGGCCTAGGCATCAACTGCGGATCATCATTCTCCTTCCCACCACACCGTAGCACATGCCTCACATGTTGCTCGACAACATTTAGAGCTTGGTTCTACTCAAGCCCTTTGTGAGGCAGGGATGCTAACAGGAAGCGCGGGGTGCTAGGCGCTGCGTATTGAGCGTGCATCATTGCCAGTGTCTTCACACCAATTCAGTGAGACAGGTGCCATTGTTATCTACACTTTGCAGATGTAAACAATGGGCGGGGGGACCTAAACGAGCTACATGGGCACTATCAGGTAAGCATTGGACTGCCGGCCAAAAGGTGGGCAATTCAAACCCACCAACAGCTACTCAGGGTAAAGATGAGGCCATGTATTTCCAGAAAGATATACAGCCTCACAACCCTGCCTATGGTCACTATGAGTCAAAATTTACTCAATGGCCCTGGCTGGAAAGGAGTTGTGTAGTGTGCACACGATTCCCTGATGAGTGTTCACAGAGACAGGCTCCGTTGTTTCCAAACCCAAGCGCTCATGCCCGTTCCTGTATGTGACATACGAACCCAAAGAACAAACCTTTCGCCATTGCCTCATGTCCGACTCCTGACACTTCTAGGGGCAACGCCCAGGGTTTCCGGTGGCTGTGGTAGTTCAGACATAGATCTCCCCATCTTTCCTTTGAAGAGCGTCTGGGTGAATTCAAACTGCCAATCTTTGGGTTAGTAGTTGAGCACTGTGAATTCATTTATGAAAATCGTCGGTATCATTGAGACGGAACACAAGAGCATTGAAAGGCCGTCTTCCGTAGTGGCAGCTACACCCCACAGTAACAGCTGTCAGTGCCACTGAGTGAGGTGTTGGGCAGGGGACCAGAAGTCTTAGGAAGAGACTTCTCTAAAAAGACAGAGGATGTGAACCACTAATATCAGAACAGCCGCGTGTCTCCTGAAATTGCAGCTGCTTAGGTGGCACACCACAGCACTTAAAGGAGCCTCTCGGAGACAGTGCTGGCCAACGTGCAGATTTTACAAACCCTGCAGACGTCGTCCTTGAAGCCTGGCAAAAATTGAGGCCTCAGAGGACACAGGTAAAGTGTCAGAGGGGAGAGCAGGGGCCTGGCAGGGCTTCATGCGCTGCAGCCTCAGCAGAGCCTGGCTGAGCTCTGAAAGCAAGACTGCTCCCACTGGCCCCTCCCTGCAGCCCACTCTGCAAAGAGAGGGCAGGGGGTGGCCTGCCTTGGCGCTGGGTGTACAGAAGACTTGTGTGCGCTTGTTTAGAACAAAGGCTGTCCTGAGCAGCCACAAATGAAACAGATTTTGTAAATAGATATGAGCATGAATGGTTTTTATGATTAGCTTGTTTTCAATTGCCATGCTTGACCGGTGTGTGTGCTCCGCTAAGTAAATATTTCTGTGGTGATAGTATACACAATACAATGGCCATTATTTAATGTTAATACAAGTGCCATATGGGAGGTCTTATCATGGGAGAACTCAAAAGCATAATAAAAGCAGATAGGAGCAGATAGCCCAGGGCGGGCCTTGCTGAGCAGTCAGCTTGCTAAACCATATGCTCCTGCAAATGTGGGCTGTACAATCGCTTGAGCAGGGAGGCTGCCCTTGGGGGATCTTTAGGACCAGGTCAGATTGCCAGGGGCTACACTTTTCCCTTTTACTCACTTGGGGATCTTGGGTAACTCTCTAGACTAATTAGTTAAACACCGATGGCCCAATGTCTCAGTTCTTAAGCTTTCAGATGCCTCTCCAGAGAATAATGAAGATTAATTAGCACCCCATGCAATCTTTGAGTTCTCCATTTAGAATAAAGGAACCAAGAAGGGTGGAACTAAAATAAGGCCTTGTTATTTTAAACAGTTTACAAATATAAAAGGGAGGCAATCTGGTGCGTTTTTCATTGGGAGCTGGAAATGGGAGCTTACTTGGAGTTTCCTGGGATTGCTGGCGTGGCCTTGTAGGGAACAAAGCCTCCTGGGAAGTGGACTCCTTTGTAAACCGTTGCCAACTGACCTCCCACACAAGAGGGAAAACTCTGAGAAGGGTAGGAAATGGGAATTCTTCTCTATGAACAGCAGAGGGTGAGAATGCTGAAACTTTTGTTAGTTTCCAGTGAGTCTTCCTAGTCTACTTGGCGGAGACCTGGCCAGGTCCTGTGCCATCTCCTCTAGGTGGATATGCCCCAGCCCGTTGTGCCAACTGCTGTGTGTTCTGAGGGCCCTCCACCTCAGGGGCTCTTTTTTCAATCCTGTCTGGATAATATCGTGTTGCGATACATGGGGTTTTACTTTTTGAAAGTAGATCTCCAGACCTGTCTCTCTAGTCTGTCTTCATGTAGAAGCTCCACTGCAACGTGTTCAGAGGTTCATCCTGTTGGCAGTCGAACTACAAGTGGACGAACTTCCAGGATCAGAGCAACATGTGAGTCAGGCAGCAGGACAGACTGATGGGCTAGCGTTCTCAATGTGGCTGTTTTGCCTTTTCACAAACAAGCCAATACTCCAACTAGTCTTTTTGCTTACCGTATAGTAATCTGTTATAATCCTCCCAAGCACAGTGAGAGGCAATATCTCAAAGAGGTGAGGATTTGTCCAACTGAAGACTCAAGCAAGTGCAGAGCTAGACTGAAATCCAAGACTATTGCTCTCTAAGCCAAAGACAAAAATAGAGATGTTCTTCTCCCTTGAAATTCAGAAATCAGAATTCGGTCCAGAGAGGAACTCTGGGGCATGATCTGCGTGCTCTCACCAACTCGGGAATAGCCTGTGCCTTCGAGTTATTGTGCCTTTGGGTTCCGAAGGAGCCAGCGCCAGGTCAAGCTGGATCTCTCACGAGCACCCTGCCACCTCTCGGTCTGCTGGTGCAAGCGCAGCCAGCCATTCATCTCGCCTTCAGGAAGGAAGTGAGACGTAGGTGAGAAGACACACTGCCTGACAAATACTTCAGAAAGTAATGGGTTCCCACTGGTGCTATCTAATACAATGAGATTCTTTCCAATCGACTTACTACAGTAAGGATAAATCTAAGAACGTGTTCTTCAACATCCTTTCAGTGGAACCTAGGGGAACTACCATAGAATGTAGCATGTGGTATGGGCCGAGAAGGACGTTCTACTCAGCCATGTGGGTGCATGACTAAGGTGACACAACATTCTACCCCAAGCCCTGGCTTAAGTGGACAAGTGAGAAATTCAGGAAGGAAAAACCCAGTTTACATACTACAAGTCAGTCCCCGCCCTGCAGACGTGTGTTCAAGGAAACGGCTCCTCCTGCTCAGGGACAGGGACACCTGTAAGGGGCTGTGGGAATTGTGTGTGCACGTATTTTTGTGGGCTTCTGGCCTGCTTATTTAGTAGGAGGAAGAGGGGTGGCCACACATTACAGCGTAGGCTTACTTCCATGTCCCCAGGCTGTTCTGTTGCTGCTGCGTCCTCTGCTCCATTTTCTTGACCCGGTTGCCAGGCATGTTTCT
The DNA here is from genome assembly GCF_050624435.1 of Tenrec ecaudatus. NCBI lineage: Eukaryota > Metazoa > Chordata > Mammalia > Afrosoricida > Tenrecidae > Tenrec > Tenrec ecaudatus. Next base: position 64,410,037 of record NC_134541.1, on the reverse strand, counting down.
TATTATTGCGGCGGCTTGTTTTGCATTGATGGGTGGGAACGGCTGCTGAGACAATGGTTGTGTAAGTGAAAGCAGTGTTCTGGTGTCCTCTGCACATTTCCCACAGCCTTTGCTAGTGCCTTGGGACCCCTCGGGGTTTAGAATTACAGCTTTCAGTAAATAGCCATAGACTCACACTTGCATAAACTAGCGCACCAGTTCTCAGTCTGTTGTGACTATCTCTCCAGAAGCCAAGAATCCCACTCGGAGACAAGGGCAAGTATCCAAATGTTGGTCAGTGCTGAATAAAAGCAACAATAATAGTAGCAACACTTACTGAGCACTGGGGCATGGCAAGCACTATTCTTACCACGTGGTAGATAGACATTCGCTGCTTTAATCCTCATGACAACTCCCGGATGTAAGTGCCGTCATTAATCACTTGTAATAAATGAGACTGAGGTTCAGAGCTATGAGGTAGGTGACCAGGCTTGGTCTTCCTTGGAAATTAGAGGAAATAGGCTCCATCCTGCACACTTAAACTTCCGTATCTCAAGAATTGTACAATGTTTCTATCTCAATAGGATTAGCAACCCAAAAGTCTATGGCATAGTTACAATGCCTCAAAGGAATTGGGTGAAAATATTTGCGTGAAAGCTATTGGAATAGGGTGGTGTGATTATGTGCCGTGGCTCGCATCTGAAGAGAATCCTATTAACGTAATGTAACATTGGAAGTTAGACTTCTATGCTAAGTAACTGTTCTAATGGGATGACATGGTGTCCTGTGTCTGCCAAGCTCCCATCCTTGTGCTCCTGTTTATGAGCCTGCTGGTTGTGCATGAGGAGGTGTGGGGTGCGTGCCGGGGGCGGGGGGGGGTTATCTGGATCTATGAAGGAGTTGCTTGGAATTGTTTTCCTTTCTATTTAAAGCCAAACGACCCACATGAGACAGCTTTGTCCTCATTAATTCGTTGTGTGCTTTCACAGGCAGGATTTCGTAGGGAAATAAGAAATTTGAGATAGTACCCAGGCTAGTCTCTTAGACATGAAAATGGAGCAAAATGCTCATAGGGAGTCTTTGGAAAAAGACAGCGGCCGTAGTAAAAACAGGTGGAAAGTCTAAATTACAGAACAGAAGTCCTTGTCTGACATTTTAGTGTTTTCACCTAGATTCTGCACTTTTCAAAATAAGATTATTTACTTATAGGGATTGTCCTTCCTTAGGTGGTAGCAAAGGAGCAGTGGGCTAACCATCAGACTGCTAATCCCAAGGTCAGTGGTTCAAACCCCTCAGCCGCTCCACAGGCCACAGATGAGGGTGGATGCTCCTGCAAAGATCACAGTATTAGAAACTGCTCAGGGAGCAGTCTATCTGTCCTGTAGAGTCCTCATCGCTGGAATCAATGCCACAACAACAAGTGGTGGTGACAGCAGCCCTCTAACCCTTCGTGATGTAAAATATTTCCTGGGCTAACACTATACTCACTTGATCCTTAAACTTACGGAGGAAAAATATGACAGAGCTGAGCAATCAACTCTGAAGATTCAATCAGCATGGAGCATACTGACAATTAAGTCACTTCTCCTGGACCTTTCTTATTTTTTAATACCAGAAAAGTTCTTAAAATTAGTAGAATGTTATGCACCACGTTAGGCATGCTACTTCTTAAATTAGAAAAATATAAAAGCCTGTTCTTATCAAGGACAATTACATACTAGGAAAATTAATTGCTGTGAATTCACAGAGGACTATATGGACAGAAATCTTAATAAGTGTATTAAAGAATTCACTCTAAAAAGTTAGTCAAAAGATTTTGTTACAAAGAGACCCATTACAGTTTATTCAAACAAAACAAGAGGGGGAGGGAAAGTGAAGTCAACCTAAACTCCAACTAAAACGTATGTTGCATAAATATGTTGAAGCTATAAATAAGCCATGAAAAATAGAACACACTTAAATTATGTGGAAAGATGGTATACTCTAACTGTCAAGGGAAATAGCAATTTACCAAACATCACTCACAGTGTTTGCCCGTTTTTAAACAAAAATGTATATGTTTGGTGCATGCTATGCTACGCGGAGTGAACAACAGTCCCGAAAGGCATGTGCAGAATACTGACGTCGTTATTTCTTGGAATTGGACTATGTGCAATCTTATTTTGTTTTATGTCTCTTCTGCTTATTTACATTTTGACAGCAAACATGCAATAATCTTCAAAGGGTGACATTTAGATTTCTATTTTGATGTCTCGACTGTACTTCTGACAGGAACACTGCTGGTGCTGTCTTTACTGGTTTGCTCTGATCTGCAAGCTAGCAGTTTGAACCCACCAGCCACTCCACCGGAGAAAGATGGGACTTTCTATTCCCATCAGTAGATATAGTCTAGGCAACTCACAGGGCAGTTTTACCCTGTCCTATAGCGTCACTCTGAGTCGGTACCGACTCAATGGCAGTGACTGAGTAAGTGAGTGAGTGTGAGTAATTGTTGATATGGAAGTGAAGATGTTTTACATTGAACATTCAACACCACTTTGCATACTTCCATTAAATGATTCTTATCCTTACCAGGACTTTCAATAAATATTCTTTGTAAACTTACCAATTGTATCATTTAAGCTATTGCTCTCATGGCTATCCAAATTAGACTTTACAAACCAATATTTGTCATGGGTGCTCATGATAATTTTTTAATTCCCTGGGGTCTATTAAAGCATAAATTCTCATTTCCTGAGCCATGAAATCTAAATGTAGTTGTGGTGTCTCACCGCTTCACCCCCTCAAAGCAACACATTGACCCCATTCTGTAACTGGAGTGTACCAGCAGAGCACAGAACTTTGTACCAGGAAAACAGATGTATCCATAAATGATACGGAGAATGAGGAAAGAACAGGTAAAGCCAAACAACACACCAATGCAGTGAGGCGACCAGCAGTAGAATCAAGTCTCCAGCTTGATCCCAGCTTTCGTTGTGTGCCACGGCCATGTGTCAGCACATACTCTGCGTAATTCTTATTACCACATCTACCCCAAGTTGAAAATATCACAAAGAAAATCTTGCTATGTATTTTATTGAATTCTAATGGGCAGCAAGCAGGGTCATGGCTATATTTTTCCAGAATAATGATTTCGTAACCTACTCATTAGGAAGACTAATGAGATAAATGATAATTGTGTGTGTGTTGTGTGTGTCTTCCAATCTCAGTGGCTTCTCAGCCAGTATAAACTCTCGTGAATTTGAGCCACGTAGCACTTCTGCCACCGTATTTTACAGGGAAGGAAATTAGAACAGAAAGGAGCAGTATCTTGTCTTCTTTTCCTCTGAAGTTCACAAGGAAGTCTCACTTATGGTGTAGGGTTATTGTTCAGGGAGCAGGTTCTAGATCCAACTCCTCTGGGTTTCCCACTGAGCAGCCAGCCTCCTGCAGTACAAGCCAATGCTGGGCCTGGGACTGGTCGGGGAGCTCCTCCTCCCAAGGCCCAGCTTGTGCTACCTGCTGTGATGTTGTTCCATTGATGAGGAAATGAGGCTGTGTGCTGCCCCGGTATCTCTTTCTATCTTTCATGTGTGCTGTGATGATTGGTATCTTGTTGCCTTAGAAACTGTCAGACCTGGCATCTCTGTTTATCTGCAGAACGTTCAGTGGTTTTGAAACAGGTGTGGCCTAGTGGAGCACAGCTTAGCCACAGAAATTTTTTTTTTTTTTTTGAGAAGTTGCTTTGACTCTGCTGGCTTCTACCAATTTTCCGAATCTCCCTCAGGGGCTATTTGTCAAAGTCGCTGGTAAACTTGTCTCTTACCTGTTTTTTCTCTTTATTGTCAGAGATGTAATCCTAGATAGACAGCAAGCTTACTGGCATGCAAATTTGCTTGGTGACCACTGTGTAGGTTGTTGTCTCTGAACAGTGGTGGGGCTTCTGCGGTGAGTGATGATTCTGCAGTAAGAAAAAATTTCCATTTGGTGAAGACCCAGTGCTTGCTGAGCAGAAGGTGCTGCTGCTACAGCCAAACACAGTGTGACCATGGCAAACAGGGTCTGAAAGACAGGCTTGATCAGCTTAAAGGGAGAAATAGGCCTGGTTTGTTGTTGCGATGGGCTTCCATCAAGTTAGTTCCTGATGCATGATAACCTGATGTACCACAGGACAACACACTGGCCAGTCTTGTCCAATCCTATGATTGGTTGCTTAGGAGACCAATTAGGTGTTCTCTGACTGATTTTTCAGATGTTTCTGAAATTCCTGGCATGTCTTCCTAGTTCCTAATCCATCTTAATATGGAAGTACCACTAGAAGTTGTTAAACATCATTGCAATACACAATGCGGCTGGATCTCAGTATGTTATATTCTGGTAAAGGTGTTTTACACACCAAATAATAATAATAAAACGGTATTCAACCTCGTGATGGCTGGAGCCGCATAAAAAAGTCAGTGAATATGAAGAGAGGCGATTATTTTAATAGGAAAAACTTTTAAAGAATGTCAAGAGAACTGACTTAAACAAAAAACAAGTAACAGAACTCTTCAAGTCTCTGAAAGGCATAACTAAGTTTGAAAGATGAATTTACAATTTATCAGAAGAATCCATTTCAAAAAAGCATGTGATCGTTAAGGTTTATTGTGCCAATCTGGCTGATGAACACATGTGGGATTAATTGAGGGGCGGAGAGAAAAATGGCTCCGAGGACCTCGCCTGCTGAGTCTCTTGCTCTCTGATGGTTGAACCAGTATGCAAGTTGCCTTAGCTAGTTCTCGGCCTCAGCAGGCAAGGCTCACTTGCTGCGAAACATCCCTGAGGAGAGGCCACGTGGACCTACCCTGATGCAGCCCTGGGTGCTTGAGAAGCCACATGGAGACCCCCGCCAGTGCTGAAGTTCATTTTCCTTCTGCAGTCGGCATCATTGCGTGTGTTTTGTGAGATGGAGGAGGACTTTGTGGATTGGTGTTGAACATATGGGCTACTGCTGGACTTATGGACTTGGACAGCACTGGGTTGGGATGCTTTCTTAATGTACACTTATCCTTTATATAAAACTCTCTCTTATAAAATATGAGTGTCTATGAATTTTGTCTCTCTAATCTACCAAGACTAACAAAAGCAAGACATTTCATAGCAAGAGCCAGTCTGACAACCGTAGAATGGAAGGCTCCAAGAGGAGAGAAATGACCCTCAGCAGAGCTAATACCCAGGGGTTACTTGTCAACCTTGCTGTGGGAAGGATTCCTATACTAGGTATGAGATTGAGTTAGGCCTCTAAGGTACTTTCCAACTATAAGATGTTATCTGTCTAATTAATTGCCAGTCATTCTCTTAGGTATTTTCCTGGGCTCTCATCTCTATGTCATTGAAATTTGGACTTACTTCTCCCTGCTAGATAATCTAGTGGATTCACATCTTTAAATCAGCAGTCAGAGAGAATAGTGATAAAGGAGAGATAAACTCCTAGATTAATTAGTGCTCCTGAGCCTTGGTTTAGGAAGATGGAGGAAACCATGAGGATTGTCAGAGTTAAATGTTAAAACTTTGTTTAAATCCATCAGCCTTCTATCTTGACTTGCCTCTTTTAAAGAAAAATAAGTTGGGTCTTTTTGAGGTTTAGGGAGTTGTTGATATTTAGGGTTTTGTTTGTATTTTGTTTGGGTCTGGAGTTCCAAGAGCATAATAATAAACACTTGGTTGGCCTGTCACTTGATTCTCTTGTTGACTAAAGTTAAAATATATCATCTAGACTCTAGATTCTAGAGCCAAGTTTGGATCTCAGCTCAGTCCTTTGTTAGTTTTTTGGCTGAGTAGGTTTGGTATAGTTCCTTTATCCTCATTTCTGAATGAAATAAATATTTTATAAGTTCAATTGAAGCAAATGAGAAAAATATGAACATTCTTATATTAAAGCAGATTTCAAAATTTAGCTGAAGTTATCCAAGGTTTTCAACTGTGTTATCATCAATAAAATATCTAAGTTTATGTTTTATATCTTGCATTTACATTCCCCCCACCCTGCCTTATCAGCAGCATTTCTTGGCCTTTCAACAGGTTATATAAAAAAAGTCAAGTGATTTTTTTTAAAAAAGGTAAATGATTGATCAAAAGGATTAGTTTGATTCTACAGTAGGTAAATGTGTGAAAAAGAAGAGCTGGAGTAGTTGTTACCCATTGGACTAACTGCAAGGTCAGCACTTCAAAACCACCAGCCTATGAAGCTGAGAAAGAGGAGGTTTTCTATTCTTGTGAGGAGATACTGTATCAGAAACCCACAAGGGCAATTCTACCCTGTCCTAGAGAGTCATTATGAGTCAGAATCGACTAAATGACAGAGTGTTGTTTTGTTAAGTCTTTCAAACTCACAACTCCAGATTGAAATACAATGATTAAATAGGTAAGTAGCTGGAACTATTTAAATTTTTTTTTTTTTCCTTTTTATTTTTATTTTTATTATTATTTTTTTTTTCGATAAGTCTAGATTTTATTTCTTTTTTTTTTTTTTTTAAACATTTTATTAGGGGCTCATACAACACTTATCACAATCCATACATAGACATACATCAATTGTATAAAGCACATCTGTACATATTTTGCCCTAATCATTTTCTTTTTTTTTTTTTTTCTTCTTTTACATTTTATTAGGGACTCCAACAACTCTTACCACAATCCATACATATACATACATCAATTGTACAAAGCACACCCATACACTCCCTGTCCCAATCACTCTCAAGGCATTTGCTCTTCACCTAAGCCCCTTGCATCAGGTCCTCCTTTTTTTCCCCCCCTCCCTCCCTTTTCCCCCCTCCCTCATATGCCCTTGGTAATTTATACCTCGTTATTTTGTCATATCTTGCCCTATTCGGGGTCTCCCTTCCCCCCTTCTCTGCTGTCCCTCTCCCAGGGAAGAGGTCACATGTGGCTCCTTGTAATCAGTTCCCCCTTTCCAACCCACTCACCCTCCACTCTCCCAGCATCGTCCCTCACTCCCTTGGTCCTGGAGGTATCATCCACCCTGGATTCCCTGTATCTCCAACCCTCCTATGTACCAGTGTACAGCCTCTGTCCTATCCAGCCCTGCAAGGTAGAATTCGGATCATGGTAGTTGGGGGGAGGAAGCATCCAGGATCTGGGGGAAAGCTGTGTTCTTCATCGATACTACCTCACACCCTAATTAACCCATCTCCTCTCCTAAGCCCCTCTATGAGGGGATCTCCATTGGCTGACACTTGGGCCTTGGGTCTCCACTCTGCACTTCCCTCTTCATTTAATATAATATATATATACACATACATATATACATATACACATAAATACACATACATACACACACTTATATCTTTTTTTTTTTTTTTTGCATGATGCCTTATACCTGGTCCCTTGGGCACCTCGTGATCGCACTGGCCGGTGGGAACTATTTAAATTTTATTGATTTTATTAGATAACGCTATTAATTAAGTGACTAGGCCTCAAAATGCAAACGGCTATATAGATTCTAGTTATCTATCAAGATCAAGCTTCAATTATTTATTATTCTTGACTTATGAGGCCTTGTATCCTAGAAACATTTCTACTGTCAGGAAATGTCCCTAGAGAGGCCCTCTGGCATCAAATACCAACAAGGAACTTCCTTAGGTAAGATACATAAAGCATTTCACTGAATGAGGTTTTAGTAGAGCATCTTAATTGCTTGTGGAAATAAAACGGTGTTGTTACCACATTAAATCAATTAGTTCTCTGCCAATATTTTTTTTACTTTATTTGAACATTTTCTACCCAAAAAAAAGTCTTTTTGAAATGTTTTTGACACAAAGATAGACTTTGAAAACATGTTTGTTGTTGCTTTTCTTAAGAAGACTGATGGAACGTAAATAGCCACAAAGCTTCAGTCTCTTTCCAAAGGTTGAAATGTTACACTTCTACGTTGTGGCAAGGAGACACACCCTGAAGACAGAAAATTTTACTCCTTCACAAGAAAACAAGAGAAACTGCGAAATCTTACATCTACTAACCTTAAACATTGCCCAGGTCACACAACAACAAAAACGGTTTCTTCTTCTTTTTTTCTTTATTATCCTAATGGATACTTGAGACACTGAGCCCCTTCACAGGACAAGAGTTTTGTAGGTAGGCCTCCTTTTGTAGGTGGGTAGCAAGACCTCTTCTGGCTTTCCAACCACCGCCACAAAGGTCTCCGAGTATCAGATTCTTTCTGTGACTGGTTCTCCAAAGGCATAGTTTTGAGGTGATAGAGAATAATAACAAATAACATCGAATATACCTAGAATAATATCAAATCACGCATGCCCATTAACATGGATTGTGATATACATTTTAGGAACATATTTTATATTTAAAAAGTAAACTCTGGACAGTGGTTCTTATGTAAAAAGGAATGGTTTTAATTAAAGAAGTTTCCCATATAATGGTAGGCTGGCACAAAATATGATGAGATGCTTACAAAACTCTGGAAAAGGACTAGCATATTATACAGTAAAGGGTTTACTACCTACACATAGATTTGCCATAGGCTCTCATCTCTGTGTCATTGAAATGTGGGCTATAAACTTCTGTATCTTTCTGGATAGTGATTAACTCATAGACAAGGGAGATGCTCTGGGCTACTACATTCACCCAAGTTTCCTTCGTAGGGTATAAGGCTAAATACATGCAAAGTGATTAGACCTTTATGTCAGACAAATGCCTTCAATTTCATTTCTCTCTCTCCCGCTCTCTCCTTATATTTATTAAACACTTGCAATGTTTCAGATGTCCAGTAACTGGCCACTGGACTTAAATTAAATACTAATTTGATGCATTTGGGCATTTATTAATTAGATTGTAAGCATGAATTCAAAAAAGGCTTATGTAGAATTTACTAGATGCAATGTACCATAGCACACTGCTTGTCAGTCAGTTTGTCATACTTTGCTGGCTTATGAGTTCCTCTGATGCAGGAAGCTATGTTACCTGCAATTCAAATGTCAGTGGGATCACCCAAAGTCAACAGGTTTCAGTAGAGCCTCCAGACTAAGAACTGACTATGGAAAAGGAACAGCTTGTCCACTTTGGGGGAATTCACCACGGAAGACCTTATGCATAGCAGCAGAATGCTGTCAGATACTGGAACTTCCTAAATAGCAGCAGGGTATTATTAGAGACATGCCAGAAGGCGAGTGCCTCAGGTCAGAAGGCATTCAAAACACGACTGAAGAAGAGCTGCCTTCTCAATGTAGAATCTGCCATAATGAAAAGGATAGAGGGAATTCTGAGGGTGTGAAGCCTTCAGGACCTGCATTTGTATTGGTACAACTCAAAATGAGAAGATACAGTGACAAATATATGTTAATAATTAAAATTTTGAATGATGAATCTAGGAAAATAGAAATAAAATATAATGCTTAAAAAATTGGTATACTGTTGCTTTGTTTTCCTCTGTCTTGTTTTCATGCATGTTAGTGTCTCCACAGGTCTGTGTGAATAGGACAGGCTGGATGAACTATCTGGAGGAAAAACAACGGGACCGACAGTTCCGGGGGGACTTGGGGTGGGGGGGTATGGGGGGTAAGGAAGTGGTGTTAACAAACCCAGGGGCAAGGGAAAAACATGGGACCCCAAATGGTAGAGAAGGGGGAGTGGCAGGCCTGGTGGGAAATGATCAAGGGTAAGGTTGCTTAGAGAAGAGGTATACTCTAGCCCAGGTGGCGACGAAGCATGGTAGTAGGGCAGGAGGAAAGTCAAGGGAGATGGAGGAAAGAGCTAGGAGTCAAAGGGCATTCATGGAGGTCTAGACAAAGACATGTACATGCAAATATATATAGGAGGATGGGGAAATAGATCTATGTGTCTATATTTATAGGTCAAGTATTAAGGTGGCGGAAGGACCTTGGGCCTCTACTCAAGCACTCCCTCAATGCATGAATACCTTCTTTTATTAAATTGGAACTCTATGATGCTCACTCTCCCGACACAACGGCTGGAGTCAAAGTGGGTGAACAAGTAAATGTGGTGAAGAAAGCTGATGGTGCCCGGCTATCAAAAGAGATAGTGACTGGGGTCTTAAAGGCTTGAAGATAAACAAGCGGCCATCTAGCTCAGAAGCAACAAAGTCCACATGGAAGAACACACCAGCCTGTGTGATCGAGTGGTCCCAAAGGGATCAGTTAACAGGCATCAAAGAACAAAAAATCATATCATTGACTGCACTCCTCCATGATAGGATCGCTGAAGACAAATGGGTGCATAAGCAAATGTGGTGAAGAAAGCTGATGGTGCCCGGCTATCAAAAGAGATAGTGTCTGGGGTCTTAAAGGCTTGAAGGTGAACAAGCAGCCATCTAGCTCAGAAGAAATAAAGCCCACATGGAAGAAGCACACCGGCCAGTGCGATCACGAGGTGCCAAGGGACCAGGTATAAGGCACCATGCAAAAAAGAAACAACGATATAAGTGTGTGTATGTATGTGTATATGTATATGTATATATATACCATATTAAATGAAGGGGGAAGTGCAGAGTGGAGACCCAAGGCCCAAGTGTCGGCCAATGGAGATCCCCTCATAGAGGGGTTTAGGAGAGGAGATGGGTTAATTAGGGTGCGAGGTAGTACCGATGAAGAACACAGCTTTCCCCCAGATCCTGGATGCTTCCTCCCCCCAACTACCATGATCCGAATTCTACCTTGCAGGCCTGGATAGGACAGAGGCTGTACACTGGTACATATGAGGGCTGGAGGTACAGGGAATCCAGGGTGGATGATACCTTCAGGACCAAGGGTGTGAGGGACGATGCTGGGAGAGTGGAGGGTGAGTGGGTTGGAAAGGGGGAACTGATTACAAGTATCCACATGTGACCTCTTCCCTGGGAGAGGGACAGCAGAGAAGGGGGGAAGGGAGACTCCGGATAGGGCAAGATATGACAAAATAACGATGTATAAATTACCAAGGGCACATGAGGGAGGGGGGAAAGGGGAGAGAGGGGGAAAAAAAGAGGACCTGATGCGAGGGGCTTAAGTGGAGAGCAAATGCCTTGAGAATGATTGGGGCAGGGAATGTATGGATGTGCTTTATACAATTGATGTATGTATATGTATGGATGGTGATAAGAGTTGTATGAGTCCCTAATAAAATGTACAAAAAGAAAAGAGGAGAAAAAAATGATTAGGGCAAAGACTGTACAGATGTGCTTTATACAATTGATAACTTTTGCAGCAATTGATGTATGTATATGTATGGACTGTGATAAGAATTGTATGAGCCCCAATAAATTGTTTTAAAAAAATTGGTATCTGAGTATTAGTGAGCAGAATTGGAGCAGTATTGGTCATGTTGAACTAGGCAGCCACGTGGTTTACTATGCTGGGGGTGACAGACTCAAGAGGAATAGCATTGCATTCATTGTGGAAAAAGACATTTCAAGATCTATCTTGAATAACAATGCTGTCTAATGTCTAGGACAGGATAATATCTATCAACATACAAGGAAATCCCATCAATATAATTTGATGGTTAGAGTTGATATCAAGTAGACTTTTTCAGTGAGGGTAGGAGTGGAACTCAGCCTATCAATCAGGTAGCAGCCTGATGATATCTCCTTGGGAGTGTGGTCTTTGGTATAAACAGGAATCCTGAGCAGAGCTAAGACTCTGTCCCTTAGCCTCCTGCTGGATTGGTTCCTGCCTCTGGTTTATCGATCTCCTGTTGTGTTGTATGAGGAATCCAAGAGCTGTTTGTGGACTGCCAGCCATGGACTTATTTGGTCAACCTCAGATTCATTTACTTCTGTGTCCTTCACACTGTGGCCCTCAGCTACACGCATCAGAGAAACCTTCAGTGCATATCAGACACATGGACTGCAACAATCTGTACTTGTCTCCTTCTCCAAGTTTATATGCTATTTCTTGATATAAAGCTCCTTCTAGATACACACACCTGCAAGCGTCGTTGGTTTTGCTTCTCTAGAGAACCCAGCCTACCGCAAGTACTACTATTCAATTTATGTAGCCATCCCACAAGCTAGTGATGAAGAAATTGAAGAATTTTGTTAACTTCTTCAGTGTAAAACTAATCAAACATACAATTAAGATGTGGTGATCATTATTGGGGACTAGAATGCAAAAGTTGGAAACAAAGAGGAAGCAATAGTAGTTTCAATATATGACCTTGAGGAAAAAAATTGGCGTTCACATGATAGAATGTTGTATGGCCAATGATTTCATCACAAATACTTCTTTTCATCAACGCAAGCGGCAACTACACACACAGACTTCTCCATATGGAATCCACATAAATAAAATCTGTGGGAATAGATTAATATCAGCACCGAAATGAGGTCAGGTAACTGTGGGGCAGATGGTCAGTTACTCATATGTAAGTTCAATTTGAAGTTGCAGAAAATTAAAACAAATCTATGTTAACCAAAATGTGACCTGCGTACATCCTTTTGGAATTTTGAGAACATTTCAAATACAGATTTGATGCATTGAACACTAATTTCAGAAGACCTGATGAGCTCTGGAATGGCATCTAGAACACTGTACACGAATCAAACAAAAGGCCATTCAGAAGGCGGGAAAGAAGGAAAATATCAAAGTGGAGGCCAGAAGAGACTCTGCACTTATCATAGAGTAGCTAGGTCAAATGGAAGGAGCGGAGCCAAAGAATTGACCAGGAAATTTCAAAGGGCAGCTGAGAAGTACTTTACGAAGTAAACTACGATAATGAAATGTGCAAAGACTTATGTATCGATCTATCTATATATCTATAGCATGCTTCTTTAAAACAAAAGCCCCTCGATTCCTTAGTCCTCAAACCTAATTAGTGGCTTAAAAATTAGGTTTGAGTGGCTTACAAAAAAAACAGTAAAAATAAAATTGAAATGGACGTGAGTCTTTGCATAAACAAGTTCATCTCAAAAAAAGTGCAAATACCTGAAGTTAGAAGGACAAAAGAACACACATTGCATTTTTTTAAAAATCATTTTATTGGGGGATCGTACAACTCATCCCAACCCATCCATCCATTGTGTCAAGCACATTTGTACATTTGTTACCATCATCATTTTCAAAACATTTTCTTTCTACTTGAGCCCTTGGCATCAACTCCTCATTTTCCCCCGTCAGTCCCCCACCCTCTTTCCCTCGCTTTGCATATCTTAAACTAAAATAACTAAAGACAAATTTCAAGCCAGATAGGCAGTGTAACAGAAAGAACAAGTTGACATGCAGCCATTTCAAGAGGGAGCATATGAGCAAGAACTAATAGTGCTTAAGGCAGAAGCTCAATGTGCACTGAAAGCATTAGCCAAAAACAAGTCACCAGAGATTGATGGAAGACCAATAAAAATGTCTCAACAAGCTGATGATGAAGCACTGAAAGCATTCATGTGTCTCTGTCCCCAAATTTGGAAGACAGCGACCTGGCCCACTAATGGGAAGAGCCCATATATTTGTATCCATTTTGAAGAAAGATAACCCAATAACATGTACAAATTATAGAACAGCATCATTGATACCACAAACAAGTAAAATTTTGCTGAAGATCATTCAACAACTGTTGTGGCAGTACATTGACAGGGAGCTGCCAGAAATTCAGGTTTGATTCAGAGGACATGGAATAAGGAATATCAATGGCTAACTTCAGATGAATCTTGATTAAAAGCAGAGAATACCAGAGAGATGTTTGCTGGTGTTTTATTACTATGCAAAAGCTTTCAGCAGTGTGGCTCACAAGAAACTATGGATAGCCATGAGAAGAATGGGATGGGATAATCATTTATTTTGCAAGGATTAATGCCAGACTCCAGGAATTGGAGATTAAAATCATCTCAAATACCCAATTGCTCCAAAATACTACTTCATTCTTCCTGGGCTTCCTTGAGTATATGCCTCCATGTCTCTGAGTTCCGTGATTCCCTGCAAACTCCCACAGAAACTCACAAAACTTTGAGAAAATGTCACTTGTACTGGCGGGTGGTGTTCAGCCCAAAACCTGAAGTTCAGAAAGAGGTGAGACAAATACAGGGTTCAGAGTCTGAAGCCAAAGCTATCCAAAGGCCATAGGGGTTCTTTCTTCTATCAAAGCTCAGTCTGGAAGATAGAGTTCTGGCTTTCTAAGATCAGCATTTGATGCCTCACAAAAATGTTGTTTTAAGTCACACTCTCTACCAAGGTAAAATCAACGATACCCTCCAGAAAGCAAAGGCTATGACTCAGGTCACAACCTCCACTAAAGGTCTTAAAGACACTCTCAAGGAAAGAAAGGGTATCAGGGCCCACCCTCATTTAAAGTCAAGCCTCAAGTCCACCTCACTCCATCCCAGTAGCATAGTCGAGAAAGCTCTCCAAAAAGGGAACACAGCCGTGTTAGATTCCTCGGGTGGGAAATGTCTCCGTCCTTGACTTTGCCTGAGAAAGGATTCATGGTGAAGTCTGGCTTGTGATCCAAGTGAGTTTTCATGAAGGATAGAAGAAGTTTCAGGCATTATAGAGACTGAACACAAGCACCCTCATGGCACTGCACACCCACATGGCGACCTGAGGGGTGGGTGGAGAGAAAGAGAGACAGAGAGAGAGAAAAAAACAGAGATATGGCAGCACAGCCTAGTGGAAGGCAAAGAGTAGCAGTGGAAAAAGAGGTTCTCCTGGTTCCGGGCCCTTTTGGGGGCCTTCCTCTGGGAGGCATGGTCGATGGTGATGGTTGACCCCATTGACCGAATTAAGTCTATCTGGCCTAGATTGGGCCCTCCTGATTCTAGGGCCTGAATTTGCACATGCCTTTTAGCCTTTATCATTTTCTACCTTCCTATAGGGGGGCCCTAGGCATGGAGAGGAACAACCCCCTATCTTGCTGCCTAACAGCCACAGGTGTCAACTCTAAAGTCTAGAACCATAATATATAAGGAACCATGGCTACAAGAATCATATTCACGGCCATAATTCATGGGAATTCCAGAACACTTGTGTTCATGCAGAACCTACACATGGATCAAGAGGCAGTTGTACAATAGAACACAGGAGTACTATATGGTTTAAGATCAAGAGGGATGTGCTTCAGGGTTGCATCCTCTCACTATATTTATTCAATCTTTATGCTGAGCAAATAATCAGAGACGCTGGTTTATATGAAGAAGAATGTGGCATCAGGATGGGGGAAGGCTTTTTAGCAAACTGCAATAGGCAGATAGCACAAATTTGCTTACTGAAAGTGAGGAGGACTTGAAGCACTTGCTGATGAAGAACAAGACGTGTAGCTTTCAGTATGTATTACAACTCAATGTAAAGAAGACCAAAATCCTCACACCTGGATCAATAGGTAACACAATAATAAATGTAGAAAAGACTGAAGATGTCAAGGATTTTGTCTTGCTTAGATCCACAATCAGTGCCCATGGCAGTAGCAGTCAAGAAATCAAAGGACACACTTCATTGAGTTAATCGGCTGCATAAGACCTAGTTAAAGTGTGGGAAAGCAAGAATGCTACTTTTAGGACTAAGGTGTGCCTGACCCGAGTCATGGTATTTTCATCCATCTCATATGCATGTGAAAGTTGGACACTGAGTTGCAAAGACCAAAGAAACATTGATGTGTTTGAATTGTGGTGCTAATGAGGAATAATGAAACCCTGTGGACTGTCAAAGGGACCAACACCTGCCTTGGAAGAAGTGTGGCCAGAATGCTCCTTAGAGAGGCAAGGATGGCGAGACGTCATGTCATATACTTTGGACATGTTATCAGGAGAGACCAAACTCTGGAAAGGACATTGCACTTAGTAGAGGGGCAGCCAAAAGAGGAAGACCCCCAAGAAGAGAGATGGAGACAGTGGCGGCAACAGTGGGTTCAAACATAAGAACAACGTTGAACATGGTGCAAGGCAAAGTGGTGTGTTTCATTCCGTGTTACATAGGGTCACAGTGAGTCAGAACTGACTTGATGGCACCTGACAATAGGCAACAAACTTCTTGCTGGAGATATGGAGAGAACAAGACATAAACCCACCGTCAATAACCTTACAATCTACTAGACAGACATAAGTAATAGTACACTAAGACATAGTTGTGATAAGCTCAATACTTCGGCAGTAGAGAATATGAATACCTAATAAAGTCCTACACGATCTGGAAATACTTCATAGAGGACATGGTGTTTAAGTAGACTCCTGAAAGAAGCACAGATGGATAGTTTACGAAGACACATAGATAATCCAGCTCAAAGATAAAAGGAGTCAGAATATAAAATGACTGGGGATTTTTCAGTATGATCAGATACAGAGTAAGAGCTGATTAATTGACAAGATAAATTTGAACAGAAAGCATTAGGAAGATCATGTTAGATCTTGTCTATCATACCAAAGGTCTTGGTAGGTATACCTTTCTGTGGGAACCAGTTGAATGGCTATGATCATAGAATTATAATACTGAAAGGCGTTTCAAAGTAACCTAATGTAACTCTCTTCCCTCCATACACAAATACTTGCTGTAACAGCCAGTTAGTGATCAGTGAGTCTCTCAGGTGAATGTCTCCAAGACTGTGGAGTTTACTGTTTCAATAAAGCAGACCGCTTCCTCAAAATTCAGTAACTTGTGGGTTCTTTGACTATAGGGGAAAAAAGGGCAGAAAATATGATTTATAGGAAAGATAATTTCATGGTCCCCATGGGGTTGTGAGTCAGAATCAACTCAATAGCAACTAACAAGGACTACATGAGTTGACGGATGCATTGCAACCTGCATATGTCAGAGTAGAACTCTACGCCACAGGACGTTGGGGGACTGGTTTTCCAAAGTGGATTGACACTGCTTTCTTTTAAGTGCCTCTGCAAGGACTAAAACCTTCAACCTTTTGGTTAGCAGCTGAGCATGTTTGTTTTCACCACAGGAGGACCAAGCAACCTATTCTCTCTTGCCCTGTCTGCCTGGAGGGATCTACCTAGAGAGCCTTTTAGTTACATCTTTTGTTTTGTAATGTCTGCCTAGGAACACAAGGTCTCAGTGAGCAGAGTTTTTGCATGCTGCTAAGCAAAAGCTTGGTGAATCAAACATCTAGAAGTACTGCCAAAGCAATCCCTGGATAAATACCTTTTAAAGTTTATAGCCATTGAAAATAGAGCACAGTTCTGCTCAAACATGGGGTCAGCATTCATTCAAATTAATTGATGGCTCCAGGTGAAGAACCTAGGTGTGCCTAGGAAACCGAGACCCTGAGGTGGGGACTAATGTCATAAAAAGAGCTTGCATCTGAAGATTTGAACAAGAATATGGAGCTTGAGGCTGGTTTTACTACATGCATGCTAGAGTAGTTGTGATGTGCCTGGCTTCAGAATTTCACAAAAATGAGAATCAATAAAGGAAATGGGCAGTATTTCTAGGATGTCTATTGTGCTTTCAAAACCCACCCATATCTCTTTCTCAGAATCTGCTCCCCAACAAGGGACTTTACAAAGTAGCACCCCTTGTCAGTAGAGAGACCAAACCATTAGGAAAGAAAACCGTGCTGACAGAGTGAAATGCACTAGAATAAATATCGGTTTAGACTGAAATCCCAAAGCAACGAAGCACCACACTCATTAATTATATCAACAGGGTTGTTTTTTTTTCATGATTTCACTTGGCTATACAAGTCTTCCAATGTCTTCTGTTCAGAATCCCTGTGAAAATTGTCTTCTGTTATTAACAGATTGGCCTTTAAATTTTTGCATTTCTTTGAACACAGACACAATCAGCTGGGTTCTTTTGTGAAAAAAAGGAAATCATGTGGCTGTGCTCCTTTAAAAAACTATTTTCTATCTTTTAGCCTCATAATGTGAAATAGGAGAAAGTGGCAGCAAAGGAACTGAGTCTGCTTCCATTGTTTCAGATTTTCCCTGAAAGTTTGTACCAGATTTGGAGAAAATAAAAAGTCCAGAGTTGCTCTCCAGCAAGGGATTAAGGGAAAAGGTAGAAAAGAAATAAAGTATAAGACAAGAGAGTCAAAGGAAAAATACGAACACCAAAGAGAGCCTTGTTTCTTACATCCCCTATCCCAACCGACTGCCACTTCCTGGCCCTAAAAAGTCAATCATGGGCTGTGAATGGAGGATTGAGGTTCGACACAGGGGTGTAATGTATCTCTTTATGTGTTATGTAAATTTTATCATTAAAAAAAGACAAATCAAATGAAAACGAAGTCCTAACTGTTAGAAATTCATCGGGAAAGCTTGTGATTGTACGTGGACCAGGGAGATAAGGCCATAGGGGCAAAGATAGCATGGGTGGGAATTTTCATGAGAGTGCTGTGGAATGTCAGAAGAGCATACAAATCTATCTTGGAAGAGGTACAACCAGAATGCTCGTTAGACCCAAGAATGGTGAATCTTCATCTCACTATGGACATATTATCAGGTGAGACCAGTCCTTGGAAAGAAACCTCATGCTTGATAAAGTAGAAGGTCAGAGAAAAAAAAGGGGCAGGAAGCCCTCAATGAGATGGATGGACACAGGGGCTGCACCCATGGCCACAAACATGGCAACAATTGTTAATTAGCATGGCACAAGACTGGGCAGTGGCTCATTCTGTTGCTCAGAGGATTATTCTGAGTCTGAACTAACTCGGTGGTATCTAATAACAATATGAGATAACCTTTCTGGGAAAACATCACCTAACATAACTATATCTATGGGTGAGTGGTGGCTGTGATAAGGGACTGACTGCCTAAAGCATGTGCAGAAAAGAGGTAACAACCCAATCATGAAAGGGCTCTACTGTCTTTCAGTCTCGGGGCTAGTATTGGCTATAGCCTTGGAAAGTCCCTACAACTTTCATGTTTTGGGAAAACCGCGCTGAGAATTTCCAGACCTGTGCTCTGGGGAGTCTGGAGATATTCTCCCCAGATTTGAGTTTATTGATCTCCAGCCTTGCTTAAAATAGTAGGATCCGTATTGGAAAAGAGTCATTTTGTAGTCTATCTTAGCTTGCTTGCTCGTGAGAGATTTTTCAATAAATTCTAAGTACTTCAAATAAAAATTCAGTTGTTTGAAACGCTATGATTAAAGTCTCTACTAAGATAACTAAAACTCACTGCCATTACATTGGTGTTGACTCATAGCGACCCCATAGGACAGGGCAGAACAGCTGCAGACAGTCTCTGAGACTGTAACTCAGAAGTTATGGGAGCCTTGTCTTTCCCTCCTAACTAAGGGAAACTCACTGGGTAAGAGGAATACATATTTGTGCCCTTTCCAAAGAAAATCGTTGTGTTTGGTATATTCGATATAGTGAGGCAGCTTCTCTTTTCTGAACAGATCATGTTCAGTTTTGCAAAATCCCTTTCTGCTTCTGCGGAACATACAGCAATTGCTCTGACAATATTTCTAGCTCTTTGAACACTTTCAGAAATTGCATAATTCACTCATAATATCTTGTGGAGAGTCGGGGCATAACACAAAGCTGAAATGAATGTGGAAATCACAAATTTGCATTCTTTTCTTAAAAACATTTATCTGTGCCACAGTGTGTGCCTAAGCACCTGTGGTAAGGTTCATTCTACCCATAGGTGTAAAAAATTAAAGAGAAATATGCTTGTAATATTTATTAATTTGTTTAATAAATCTACTATATTTTTATGAGCTACTATGTTTTTATTCCCTGTGTTTGTTATTTCAGTAAACAAGCATACTGTAATGAGAAAAAGTGTCAAACAGCCAGAGGCTGGCATAGTGTCATTCATTTCAGCTTAAATTTGGGAACCAGTCACATCTGCTGTTGCTATTGCTATCGAATGTTGTGTGGATTCCCATCTCATGGTGACCCCACACTCAATTTAAAAAAAAATGCTGCAGGTTCGAGACCATCCTGCTGACTGATGTGGAGAAGACCATTGTGATCTATATCGTTTGCATTCGCTAATTTTCAGAAGTAGATCTCCAGGCCTTTCTTCCTAGTCTGTCATATTAGTGACATTCATCAAACCTGTTCAGAAGAACATGCAAGCTTCCGCCGACCGGCAAGTAATAGCCTTACAGAAAATTTATTGACTGGAATCAAATCCAAGCATCTCATGAATAAGATGAGAAGTCTCCCAATAGAAATCACTTGAGAATGGGCAAACCAATGGATGACTACTACCTATATACATCACTTTCATAAAAAAGATCACACACATAAAAAAAGAATAGGAAACCATCAAAGCAGAACGAGAACCTCCAAAGCAAATTAGTCAATACAGGAGATGTAAGTGGATTCTCAGTTGCCCGAGCTAATGTTCTTGTTAGCAGCCAGAACTCTCATTCCCACAGTTGTAAACCTTTTCCTAATGAGAACTCTGTCCCATATGTGTCACACTAACATTTTCAGTTCCTAACTACATTATTCCATAAAGTCATCAAAAAAGACTTTTCTGAGGGTGCAGACACAGGCTATCTCTGATAAACTTCACTTGAGAGTTACTATATCTAGAAATGTGTGGGTTCTCTCATAGCAGGAACTGGTTGCTGAGCTCATGGAAATTTGTATTCTGATAGCAAGCGGAGGACAAGTTTGTTACTATCTGATCTCTTGTCACTCCTACAATTCAATCTCCATACTGCAGTCGTTCTCATTATTTCAAAACAAAAATCATAGCACATTACTTTCTGCTTACAGCTTTAAATGATTAAAATAAACAAAACCTTCCATTCCTTTCCCACTGTTCTTAGGAAAACCAAGTTCTTCACAAGGCTTGCAGACTCCTAGAGAGCCTTGCCCACTCATCTTTTCAGCAGAGATTCACATAAGTTATTTTTTTGTTTCTTAATCACACGACCAAGATCAGTTACACATGTTCCCTCTTCCTAGCATCTATTTACCTGGCAATCTTCGGTTTTGACTCAAATAGCTCTCATTGATGTCGTCTAGTTTGGGTCTGGCTTGGGTGCCTCTGGTCTCAGCCACTTCCATGTTAGGTAGAGATCTCGATGGTGCTCTGCTGGTGGTCCTTTCTTGATGGTTCTGAGACTCTTAACTGTTCCTGATCCTGGGATAATGCTTATAGCCCAAGAAACAGCAAAAAACTGACCAATGCCCTCTTTTAGCGTTTTGCATGTCCTATTTTGCATATCAACACAAAATTATTGGGTAGGAGTTACAGAGACAAGGATAGAAAAGAGCTACAGTAAGAAATTTCACTTCACCACATTATAATTTTCTCAGAATATTACCAATATGAGGATTTTCAACCAAACATGACCTTCTACTAAGACCTTCATTGACAACTATATTAAAACTTAAAATCCCCACCTCATAAATCCCCATTCTTCTTTATTTTTTCCTTAGTATTTACTGTCATTTGATAAACTTCATTCAATATATTTGTCTGGTTTAAGGTCAGGAGCTGTGGTAGTTACATAATTTGTTGTCAATTTAAGAATTGAGTGAAGGGGTGGAGTTTATCCTGTTAATTAGGTCGCGGCTTAATGATCTCATTTGGAAGTGCTAAGGAGATAACTAGCTTTCTGGAGGCAGGACAACACACACTTCTGTGAGACGTTCCTGTTGAGAAGACACATGAGGCTACTCTAGAGCCCTGGAGCTGAAGGAACCACATGGAGACCCCTGCTAGCGCTGAGATGCTTCTACTGCCACTGGATCCACAAGACCTTCCACCCCCTAGCCTGTGATCTTCCTGCATTTGGCACCATTGCACATGTTGCATGAATCTGAAGAGGACTTTATAGATTGGTATCGGACATATGGGCTAATATTGGAATTATGAACTTGTTCTGGACTGGGCTGGGATGTTTTCTCAGTATTCAATTGCTCTTATAAATGAAGCTCTTTCTTACACACAGATGAGTGTCTATGAATTTGTTTCTCTAGTCTACCCAGACTAACACAGGAGCTCTATAGTGTAGTGAGTTGTGTGTTGCTGTTAGCACAAGGTCAGCAATTTGAACCCACCAGCCACTCCACAGCCTAAAGATGAGGCTTTCTGCTCCTGAAGAAAGTGAAACAGAGAGGTGCTATAAGTTTTTTTTTTAAACCACTAGATTTCAAATATTTAGTGTTAAAAAGGATTTTTAAATTTTCATTTTATTCTGTAGTACAGTAAATTATTTGTGGTTTTTCTAGCCATAGTTAGTTTTGTTACTCCTTCTAAATGACCTTCATTTCTCTGATGAGTCTGGGTAGCAAAGTGGGGGAAGGACACTGTTTGGATGATGATTCAACTGCAAGTGATTGTTAACAGCATTGATTATGATTTACAGTCTCTTAGGTATAAAATAAATCATTTTAAAAGCCAAAGCAGCGGGTGGGGGTGGGGGTGGGGATCTCACTACCAACAAGAGAAAAGCCCCATGAATAGAGGGTGTCCTTTGTACTCCAAGATCCTTAAGCACTGCGCCTCCTTGATGGATGGGATAGCTTTGATGCCAAAGAAGTGGCAAGACAGCAGCAGCAGAATGGGAGTCAGAGCAGTGGACTTGCGCACCCACAGAGCAAGTAAAGCCGAGTGCTTCAGGGAGACGGCTTGTGTAGTGGGCTGCTGCTGTGCTTTGGTTGGGAGAGCTTGGTTCGCTGACCCACTGAGCAGAGCTGAATGTCTTTAGGTGGAGACTTGCATCATAGTGGCATTTCCTTTGAGCATCATCGGCAGCCCTAAAAGGGTTCTATAACACTGCCCTGGCAGAGGAGAAGTCAGAACAAGAGACGGAGGGCCATCTGTATGTGGGGAGAGCGCGATGAAACCACCCTGACTGAACTGCTGTACTCTGAGCATTTCGCATTCGAATTGTAGCCTGTTGACTTCTCTAATAACCGCCATAACCAAGAGTATTGTCTGTGAGTTCTATATAGTCGTTGCAATGAATTATTAAACCCAGAAATAGCCCAGTGTCATGAGAGGGATGCTTGGTGTCTGTATTAGGCTTGGTTATCTAAAGAAGTAAAACCAGGAACACCTGTACACGTATGTATATAGAAAGGATTTATATCAAGAAATGTTTTACAAATGGTTTTACCATCTTATATAAAAGTGACCATTTGACTGTCTTTTGTCTCCAGTGAGGACATACCCTGCGGATTTTATATGTCCACCAGTAGGTGTGAATCCACTGGCGCAGTGTATGTAAATGCCAGATGTGGTGAACTTTTCTCATAATGTGAGCAGATAAATAAATTCTGACAGGAACTGTAAGGAAACCAGCTGAATGTTTGACCTGATGACTGATGTTGAATGGCTTATGCTAAATGCATATTATTTTAATCAATGAATAAAGCATTAAAGAGTGACCATTGTATTATATTTTATTGTATATGAAGCATGAAAGTTTAAGTATTAAATGAAACGCAACAATCATTAATTTTTTTTAATGGCTCACAGTTGCAGAAGTGAGTAAGTCTAGTCTGGGTCGAGTCTCTGCGTTAGATGTAAGCTAGAAGAGTCCCCTGATTCATGTAGCTGATGGGGCTGCTAAACAGGAAGCAGGAAGACCATAGGCTGGTGGATGCAGAGCTGACTGAATCCAAGGTCAGCCAAGTAAATCCAAGATTGGCATTCTGTTGATGGCTCCTGAGAGCAGCAAGTGATATAACAGGAGGTTGACAAACCAGACACAGGATCTAGATCCAGCAGCAGAAATCAGCCAACTTCCTCACAGTGTCTGTCAATCTATACCAAGAGTAGGCAGCAACTTGAATTAAAACCCTGCTCAATTGTATCAAGGCTGTGACTAGATTAAGGAGATAGTATTTTACCCTGGTGGTATAGTGGTTACTTGTTGGGCTTCTAATTGCAAGGCCAGTAGTTTGAAACCACCAACCACTGATGGAAAAAGATGGAACTTTCTACTCCCATAAAGAGTTAAAGTCATGGAAACTCACAGGCTCAACTCTACCCTATTCTATAGGGTAGAACACTATGAGTCAGCATAGACTCACTGTCAGTGAACTTTGAACTCTATCCTATTCTTCCAACAATGACTTGGCTTCTTAACAAAAAATCCTATATTATAGAGAAAACACTATGTTAGATCATATTATGGGATAATACTGGCCCACCCAACTTGAGTGCATATGAGAAAACAAGAAAAGGTGGCACCAACAATGGCCTATACACTCTTAAGTCGCAAATTGACAACAGATTATGTAACTACCACAACCAGTAAGAATAAACTTGAATTTTTCAATAGAAACCATTCAGGCAAAAAGGTAATGGAATGCTATCTATAAAACCTTGACAGGAGAAAAAAAATTGCAATTCAAGATAACCAGCAAAATTATTCCTCAAATGCAAAGGGGAATAAGGATATTGACAGACAAGCAAAAACTAAAGGAATCTGTAAAAACAAGACCAACCTTACAAAAACTACTGAAGAAAGGGTCTTGGACAAATAATTAACAATAGTGAATAATCTAAAATCAACATACAAGACACCATCATCTAGAAATCAACCCACTCAATTAATATACAATATAAAAGAAACACACACAATTAAAATTAGAAAACCAGAGATAGCATTCCTCAATGAAAACATTAAAGAATTAAGAAAACAGAGTAGATACAAAACAGTTTAACAGTGAAACAGAAATTAAGTGGTATACAAAAGGTAACAAGCTGCCTTAAACTTGGGAAAAAATAATAATAAACAAACCTCAGAGCAAATGATTAAATCACAACAAAATGAAAATAGAGGGAAAGCACAAAAGCTGATGAAAAATTAAGGTAAAAATATAAAAGCAAAGGAAAAAAGCCAAAAAACAAAAAATGAAATCAGCACAGAAAATTAGGGTGAAGAAACAAATAACACCATAAAAAATAAACATCAAAATGATAGCAATAAAATTATACCTCTCAATAGGAATATTGAATGTAAATGAATTAAACCTCACATTTATAAGACAGAGTCTAACAGAATAGATAAGAAAACAAGGTCTATCAATATTCTGCTTACAAAAAATACTTCTCAGGCCAGATAGTATGGCGGGGGTCAGACCAAATCCCAGAATACATATAGTAGTCAACTGAAAAGGAGGGGAGAAAAAAGAAAAAGAAATGTGTAGTGGGGAAACCGGGCACTAACTCACCCAAGGAGATGGTACTGTTTATATCTCCACAGGGAAAAGAGTGACCAGACTTCAACTCGGTACTCCAAAATGTGAATGCAATATAACGGCATGAAACAGGGAACCAGTAGAGAGGTCTGAGGGGCCAGCCCCAAACCCAACTACATGGACAACTGCCCCTACCCCCAGAAGAATTTACTTCAGAGGACAGCACTGAAGCTACAGCTTAGGGAGAGTGACATGTCTGATCAGAGAACACGGAAGCAAATGAAGGGGGAGGGAGAGAGAGTGGACCACAACCTGGTCCACCAAGCCTTGAGGACAATATCCCCGCTCAGAACAGCCAAAGCACAGAGAGGACCATATGGCCAGCCCCACTATGAGACACGTCCCTCACTGACCCATAGTCCTACAGGGAACAACACTGGAGATACAGTGTGGAAATTGGACCCAATCTGACCCCATCACACCAAGACCAAACACTAAGGGTGTGCAACAGAACAGCAAGGGGAACAGAGGAAGGAAATCCCGAGAGATACCAAAAATAGACTTTGGGGTCTGGGCATGGAACCCCATCAGACTCAACCAGAAAACATTCCTAAAGGTCAACAAACAGACCTTGGATTATTTACAGGCTTTTCTTTCTCTTTTTTTGTCATTGGTTTTGTTGTTGTTGTTGTTGTTGTCTTGTTTTGTTGTTTTCTTTTGCTCTGTCTTGTTTTCGTGCATAATATTATATCTGCAGGTCTATCTAGATAAGATAGGCAGGATAAACAATCTGGAGGAGAAAACAATGGACTGATGGTTCACAGGGGACATGGGAGAGAGGGAGGTGGGGGAAAGGAAGTGGCATTAACCAGCCCAGGGAACAACAAGTGATCCAAAATCAGAAGCTTGGTAGGGCTTGATCAAGGGCAATGTAACTGAGATGAATTACTGAAACCCAAATGAAGGCTGAGCATGATACTGGGACAACAGAAAAGTAAAAGGAAATAGAAGATAGAACAGGGAAGCAAAGGGCATTTATAGAGCTTTAAATACAAGCATGTATATATGTAAATATGTTTATATATAATGATGGGAAATAGATCTATGTGTATATATTTATAGGTTTAATATTAAGGTAGCAGATACACATTAGGCCTCCACTGAAGTTATCCCTCAATGTAAGAACACTTTGTTCTATTAAACTGGCATTTCATGATGCTCCTCTTCCCAACACGATCGCTAAAGACGAAGTGGGTGCCTAAGCAAATGTGGTGAAGAAAACTGATGGTGTTCAGCTATGAAAAAATATAGTGTCTAGGCTCTTAAAGGCTTGAAGTTAAACAAGCGGTCATCTAGCTGAGAAGCAACAAAGCCCACATGGAAGAAGCACATCAGCCTGTGTGATCACTAGGTGTCAAGGGGATCAGGTATGAGTCATCAAAGAACAAAAAAGCATATCATTGTGAATGAGGGGGAGTGCAGATTGGGGACCCAAAGCCCATCTGTAGGCAACTGGACATCCATTTACAGAAGGTTTGCGGGGAAGAGACAAGCCAGTCAGGATACAGGGTAGCAATTATGAAACATACAACTTTCTTATAGTTCTTTAATGCTTTCTCGCCCCCCCCCACTATCATGATCCCAATTCTACCTTACAAATCTGGCTAGACCAGAGGATGTACAGTGGTACAGATAGGAACTGGAAACACAGGGAATCCAGGACAGATGAACCCCTCAGGACCAGTGGTGAGAGTGGTGATACTGGGAGGGTGGTTGGAAAGTGGGGTAGAAAGGGGGAACCGATTACAAGGATCTACATATAATCCCCTTCCTGAGTGATGGACAACAGAAAAGTGGGTGAAGGGAGATGTTGGACAATATAAGACATGAAAAATAATAATAATTTATAAATTATCAAGGGTTCTTAAGGGAGGCGGGCAGGGAGGGAAGGAGCAAATGAGGAGCTGATACGAAGGGCTCAAGTAGAAGGCAAATGTTTTGAGAATGATGATGCCAACAAATGTACTAATGTGCTTGACACAATGGATGGAAGGATGGATTGTGATAAGAGTTATATGAGCCCACCCAAAAATCCCAAAAATGACTTTTTAAGTCAGAAACCCCATAGGTAACTATTATTAAACTTGATGACCATCCAAAATAAAGAAAATTATCAACATTTAAAATAATACCTCTGAGACACACATACATACACAAAAGAATCAAAAGACAGTAACAAATATATCATACTAATGATTGTTTAAAATAAAAGTAGGAGTCACAATATTAATTTCTCCTAAAATAGATGTTAAAGTAAAGGGTATTACAAATGAAGAAGACCATTATATAATTATCAAATTCACAAGTGAATAAGAAGACATAACTATAATAAATAAATGCCTGTGCACACAATAAAAGACTCTCAATATATATTAATCGAACCCTATAGAGTTAAAGAGAATAATAAGTAATACTATAAAAATAATAGGAGACTTCAAGACCACTCTCAAATAAAGACAGATCAAATGGAAAGAAAATCAACAAATATACAGAACTAAACAACACAATCAATTTGATCTTATAGAGACATTTAGAACAATCTCCCCCAAAACAGCAAAGTATACATTATTCTCCAATGTGCATCGAGTGTAATCCAGGATGCATCATATATTAGCCCACAAAGCAAGCATCAATAATTTTAAAAGATCAAGATTTTTTAGGTCATTTTTTAGATCACAATGGTATAAAATTAGAAATCAATAATAGGAAGATCAAGCAAAAGAAAATCAATTACATGAACCTGAATAATACTTAAAAACCATGGAGGGGGGGGGGCGGAAACACTGGATAATTAAAGAGTGCAATTAAAAAATTTCTTTGAAGGAAAACAAAAAATATAACATATCAAAACTTTTGGAACACAGCAAAAGAAGTTTTTAGAAGGCAACTTATAGCAACAAATGCACATAAAAAAGAAGAATCAACACCTTTACTCAATACCTACAACAATTAGAACACGAACAGCAAATCATACTTGTATCCACTAGAAGAAAAGATATAATAGATTATAGCAGAAATAGGCAATCAGAAAACAGAAAAATGATAGGAAAAAACCAAGATAAGAGGTTGATTCTTTAAAAAGGATTATACAAATTGAAAATTATTGTCAAATCTAACAAAGGAAAATAAAGGGAAGAAAATATTACAAGAAGACATCAAATGGGTGACATTATAACTGAAATAACAAAAAGATAATTATACGATATTATGACGTATTGCCCGCCAACAAATTTGAAAACCTAGAAGAAATGTACAAATTCTAGAAGCACATTACTTACCTACATTAACCCAGATTGATACATAAAACTTGAACAAATTTTTAACACAACTCCCAATAACAAAGAGTACAGGACGGGATGCTTTTAGTGGGCAATTCTACCAAGCATTTAAAGAATACTTAGCAGCTATTTCACACAAGCTTTTCCAGGATATAGAAAAGGAGAATACACTACCAAACTCAAATTATGAAGCAAGTACAAGGCTGAAACCAAAAGCAGGAAAAGATATAACTAGAAGAGATAGCTACAGACCCAAATCCCTTACGAATGTAAATGAAGAAAAGATCAAGGTCAACAAAGTTCTAGCTAATATAATTCAACAAAATATGAAAACAACAACAATATCAATCGGGATTTATACCAGATATACAAGGATGGTTCAATAGTAGAAAAATAGTCACTGTAATTCATCACATGATACAGAACAGTCATTTGACAAAATCCAAAATACATTTTACCCCCCAAAATCAATAAAATAAAAAGAAAATTGAAATTCCTGAAGATAGTAAAGCCCAAATACGCAAAGTCAATGGCCAGCAGGAACTGAGAGCACTCCATCTTCACACCGGAACCCGACAGAATGGCCCTTTATCAGTACTCTTTATTTAATATAGTCCTTGATGTCTTAGCCAGAGCACTTAAAGATCAAGAAGAAACCAAAAGCATCCAAAGTGGCAAAATAATAATAATAATTAAATAAATAAATAAAATTACTTCTGTATTTGATATGATTTTATGACTATGTGTAAAAATTCACAAAGATTCAATTAAAAATTGTTGGAATTAAATGCAAATTTTGTTAACATAGCAGGCTACAGAATTAGCATTCGGGGATTAAAAAATTCTGGTATATACATAAAATGGAGTACCACGCATCCCTAAAAAGCAGTGATGAACACCTGAAGCACATCGACACATGGAAAGAGTTGAAGGCAATTATGCTAAGAGAAGTAAGCCAAGCACAGAAGGACAAGCACAGCATGAGTCTCTGAGGTAAGCTTTAAAAAGCACAAGGGGTATAGGGGAAAGCCATCAAGTGCATACATTCCTGGGGCGAGGCCCAGGCACCCAGGCAGGGGTCGAACCCAACCCAGGGATGCATATGGCAGCCAACTAAAAAGCAGGGGGAAAGGCGGAGGGGGAAAAAAGGAGGACATGGATAGTGGGGAAACAGGACACTAACACACACGGGGAGGGTACTGTTCATGTCTCCACAGGAAAGCGAGAAAAGGATCAGACGTCAACCTGGGGCACCAAGACTTGAGGACAACACACTGGCACGAAGCAGCGCACCAACAGAAAAGTCGGTGCCCCTGCTCCAGTTCCAGCTACATCAACTCCCTCCCCAGAAGAATGTACTGCAGAGGACAGCACTGATGATACAGTCCAGGGAGAGTGGTGGATCTACCCAGACCACACTGGAGCAAACTACGAGAGGGAAAGAGAGAGAAAGGACCACATCCTGTCCCACAAAATTCTGAGGACGGAATTCCTGCTCAGAGTATCCAAGGGGCTCTCAGAGAGGACCATGGGGCTGGCCGCTCCATGAGACATGACACCCCCTCACTGACCTACTGTGCAACCGGGCACGGACAGCACTGGAAACACAGTGTGGGAATGATGCATAGTCTGACACCCACCACACACACACACACACACACACACACACACACACACACACACCACAGAGAAGCACAAAGGAGTGCAACAGAACAGCAATGGGAGCAAAATAGTGAAGTACCTGAGGAATCCCAAAAATAGACATCTGAATCTGTCGGCAGGGCATGGCACTTTACAAGATCTGATTGGAAAACATTCAGAAGGGTCACCAGACAGACCTGGAACTGTTTTTAGGCATTTTTTTTCTTTTCCTCATACCTATCCATATGAGATAGGCAGGATAACAAATACTGAGAGGAAAGCAACAGGGGGAGGGGCATGAGAGAGAAGGAGGTAGGAGAAAGGGAAGGGGAAGCCAACAAACCCAGGAACAATAAGCGATCTAAAATCAATCAATGGTGAGGGGGGGGGGTGTAGAATGGCGGCTGGGGTTAGATCAAGTGCAATGTAACTGAGAGAAAATACTGAGAGTTAAATAAAGGGTGAACATGATGGTGGGACAGGAGAAAAGTAAAAAGAAATAGGAGGCAAAAGACATTTAGAGATGTCTAAATATAGGCATGCATATATGTAAATATATTAATATATAATGATAGGTTTATGTACATATATTTATAGGTTTAGTATTAAGGTAGTAGCTGGGTATTGAGTCTCTACTCAAGTACTCCCTCAATGCAAGAACACTTTGTTTCAAGAACCTGGCATTCTGTGATGCTCACCTTCCTGACACAATCATGGAAGTCAAAATGGGTCCATGAGCAAATGTTAAAAAAGCTGATGGGGCTCGGCTATTAAAAGATATAGCATCTAGGGCCTTAAAGGCTTGAAGTTAAACAAGCAACCATCTAACAGGGAAGCAACAAAGTCCACATGGGAGAAGCACACTAGCCTGTGTGATCATGAGGTTTCGATGGGATCTGGTATCAGGCATCAAAGACCCAAAACAAATAAATATATTGATGTAAATGATGTGGACAAGTGTGGAGATCCAAAGCCCATCTGTAGACAATTGGACATTCCCTCACAGAGGGGTCACAAGGGATGTACAGACAGCCAGGGTGTAGCATAGCACTGAAGAAACACACAACATTCCTCCAGTTCTTTACTGCTTCTTCCTCCCCACTATCATGACCCCA
Organism: Tenrec ecaudatus; assembly: GCF_050624435.1. Classification (NCBI taxonomy): domain Eukaryota; kingdom Metazoa; phylum Chordata; class Mammalia; order Afrosoricida; family Tenrecidae; genus Tenrec; species Tenrec ecaudatus. The sequence goes on along the minus strand of NC_134541.1, from coordinate 64,378,977 downwards.
GATACAAATCTGGTTAGACCGAAGCATGTACACTGGAACAGATAAGAGCTCTTGATACATGGAATCCAGGACAGTAAACTCCTCAGGAGCAGTAACGGGAGTAGCTATACCAGGAGGGTAGGGGGAAGGTGAGGGGAGAAGAGGGAGAAACGGGGAACTGACAACAATGATCAATGTATACTCCCCTCAGGGGGGTGAACAACAGAAACGTGGGTGAAAGGAGACAGTGGATGGTGTGAGATATGAAAATAATGTTTTATAATTTATCAGTGGTCCACCAGGGTGGGAGGGTTGGGGAGGGAGGTAAAAAAACAGGAGCTGATACCAAGGGCTCAAGCAGAAAGAAAAGGTTTTGAAAATGATGACAATATATGTACAAATATGTTTGATATAATTGAAGTATAGATTGCTATAAGAGCTGTAAGAGCCCCCAATAAAATTATTATTAGTATTAAAAGATTAACATTCAGAAATCAAAAGAAAGTTTTAAAAATATCATTTATAATGACCACTCAAAAGATGAATTATTTAGGAATAAACCTAACCAGAGAAATAAAACTTATAGAAAGAAATCTATAAAATAGTTGCGATAGTTACATGAGCTGGTGTCAATTTGGGACTTGAGAGGATTAAGAGTGAAGGGGTAGAGTCTAGTCTGTCAATCAGATCATAACCAATGAGGCCCTGTGTGGGCATGACTTTCTCCTGAGAATTCTGGGAAATTTGGTTTTTCCTCCTTGGAGGTGGGAGAGACTCTCGGCTCCCTCCCTTGGAGACGCACTGCTGACGAAACACATGGCACTACTATGCTGACAGACCCCTGGCAACTGAAGAAGCCATGTGGAAACTCTTGCCAGAGATAAGAAGCTTATACCACTGGATCCAAAGGCTTTCTACCCACTGACCTGTAGTCGTCTTGCATTCAACATCATTGTATGCATTTCCTGAGTCTGAAGAGGACTTTATAGATTGGTATTGGACATATGGGCTAATATCGGACTTATGGGCTTAGACTGGACTGGGTTGGAATGCTTTCTTAATGTACAATTACCCTTTATATAAAACTCTTTCTTATACACATATGAGTTTCTATGGATTTGTTTCTCTAGTGTACCCGGACTAACACAATACTACTACAAGAAACCAAATGGAAGGATGTTCCATATTTATGAATTAAATGTAAGCTAGCAAGTGGAGAGAAGGAAAGAGAGATGCTAATCACAGACAGATTTACTAAGAGTAGAAGCTCAGAAAAGACAAGGATGTTTCTTCAAGGCCAACACAAAGAGGAACGCTTTCCCCTACACCTAGCACCCTAAATTCATATTTCTGGTCTCTTACATTGTGATGAAATTTATTTCTATTTTATAGCCACACACTTGTATTTTAGTTATAACAGTATTAGGTAACTAAGACAATTCCTTTTTACGTTTGATCTTAATTTCTTCATTTCTCAGGCACAAACTAAAGGAGTTTTGATAAAATATCAGGGTTCATATTAAAGGGGATATAGAAGGGTCATTTTTTTTCTCCACTATAAGGCAAAAAATCATCAGTGTGTTTTTCTCAGGGTTAACTTAGTTCATATAGCAGTCTGACTTGCTCTGTCTTATAATTCATATTCCCTTTGTTATGTCTCATAAATTATATTTAATTTTGAAAAAAAGGCATGTAAATTCTTTAGAAGCGATCACTCAATTTTTAATCTGGAGGAAAGTTTCCTTTTTCTTGGTGCACTCATCTTGGTGAAATGTCTCTGTGAGCCGAGAAGGGGCCTAACGCAACATAACTGACGAATATGGTTTCCAGTGAGCAGCAGAGCTTTAGAATAAGATGCTGAGCCTCTCTTGCAGGAATTCATGGTTTGGTAAAGGAGATTACACATAGGCAGTTAAGTTCAACATAATGTGATCAAGTCTCTGATAAAGGGAGTCACTGGGTGGAGTAGGTAAGCTAAAGAAACAACGAGCCTCAGCTCTGTGTGCGTGTGTGTGTGTGTGTGTGTGTGTGTGTGTGTGTTAGAGGGTCTTGGGATAGGTAGGAAGAAGCTGATGCTACATCCCAGTATAAGAGTACTGTTATTGACTACTTAGTATTTAAAGCTTTGTTGTTTATCAAATATTTGGAAAGCTATAGTAAAATGGTTTTTTGGTTCTCACTCCCTCCTATCAGGAGTTTCACTCTGTGCTAATAAGCAGTAATGAGATCAAGAGGGTAAGACAGCTGTGATGAAGATTTGCTGCTTCTCTTTCTTTTTCTTTCTTTTATTTTTTGAATGCCTGGTCCATACAGTATTTTTTATTTAGTCTTCCTAACAGTTTTATTGACACATAATTTACATATCCTACAATTCAATAGATCAATTGTTCAATCATATCAATTGTTCAATCATATACAATCAATACCATATCAATTTTAGACCCCCAGCCCATTGAATCATCTTTATAATGAGTAATACAATCACAATCCGTTCTAGTATGCCTGCCTTCCACCCCCTTCATTCTTTACTCCCTAAATCCCCTTTCCCTCCCTATCACCTGACCCTCACCCCTACATTCCCCTGTAAACCCTTGTATGAATTATCACTATGCATCCACTCCTCCTGTGCTTCACAGACTGGGAAGTTTTCTTTCTTACTCATTATCTGTATATTATTATTATTTTATCCTTACCACCTTATTTCGTTCTTGTTTATTATTGTGTACATTGGGTTTCCCTTTACTTTCTAAGAAGCCCTATGCCATCACAAAAAGAAAGACATTTTTATCAACTCCATTGACACAGTTTCCTATGGTTTTGCTCAACCAATCATACTTCTGATCAATGATCTTGCTCAAGCACTGGTCTGAGAAATTGACCAAGTTCAAAATGGCTCTGGGGAAGTGTCTTGACTCAACTTGTAGAAATGCCCTAGATGTTGTCTCTGTAAAGGGGGAGATCTCTAACTTAACTGAAAGTGGAGGTGAGGTTTCTGAAATGTCTAAGCTTCGTTATCTATCTGCCTAGCATCAAAGTTTGGAGGAATTCCTTCAGTCAGGAAGCTGCTTCTAGAACTGCTAGATATGTGAAATGTAAACAAATGATGTTCATCTTTTATTAAAATAATGAATAAGTGAACTAGCATTTAAGGAAAATAGTTCAAGTTATTCTAATTAAATTATTTTGATACAACAGGATTATCATAAAGCAATATATCTACTCTTCGGTGCATAATAACTTTAACTAACTCAAATTTCAGATACTTTCCTCAACATTTACCTCACATTCGACACTGAAAACAACCAATTTTAAATTAATTTGTATTTACTTTTAAACTACTGAAAAAAAGGATACTTAATTAAGTGGCTCAGGGACTTCTTAACGTTATCAGAAACTCATTTTTAAACTTAGAACCTAGAAAATGGAAAGGACTAGCTTGTATCTGCTGCTTCTTTCATTGCTTTGATTGCCAGGAAACCCAGAGAGAATGAATGTTCAAACGAGGCGACGGGATCAACCTATATTAGGACTTTCCAAGTATGCTGCAGGACAGCACTGCAAGATGCCTGTTAATAATTTGGTTTAATAATCACTCTTAGCCTGGGTTCTATAGAGAAGGAAAACCAGTTAAACTTAGATTATCTATCTATATCTTAGATGTAGAGATAGATAGATAGATAGATAGATAGATAGATAGATAGATAGATAGATAGCAAGGAAATTATTCACACAGTTTTAGATGCAAACCCCAAATCCAGGAGTTGAATGTTAGGCTGGAGGTTTCTCCTGACTCATTTAGCTGCAAGGCTGATGAACTTAAGTTCACCAGGTCAGATGGCAGGCTTCTAGCTGCAGAGATAAACGAGTCCACTGTCTGTCAACTCGGTGGCAAGCTGCTGATGGCTGCAAGGATCCTCAGATCCCATGACCAACTTCTAGCTACATAGGTGAATTAATCCAAGGTTGGCAGCTAAGCTGGCAGACAGCTGATGACTCACAGGTCTACAGGCTCAAATCCAAAAAAGTAGAGGCAAGATTGCAAGCCAAATGCAAGATTTAGAGTGAGCGAAGAGCCAGCAACCTCTCCACAATATCCACTTATACACGAAGCAAAACTCTCCCCCATGCAGATCTCATCATGCAGGGACTGCTATGTCTTTACAGAAAACCACTGAGAATCTGGTCTCAGCCAACTTGATATCAAACCTCAGTGATCACAGCCACAACCAGAGAAAAATGATTTGCAAGTGTACGATCATATTAATAATTCTAACAGATTCAACAATCAAAACTTTCACATTTGTTTAATCCAGTCTTTTCTAGTGTTATTTTTAGGCCATACAATTCTCTTTTTCTACTATCTAAAAACACACTAAGTTAAGAAAGGATGAGCTACATTGCTGACTGGTACTTTCCTCCCACTTCTTTAAAAAACATTAGCTAGAAACATCAGCTGCCCCTGATGCAATGGTGCAGGAGCAGGCAGTTGTAACCATCAATGGGAACTAACTCAATGGTGCCTAACAACCCCAGAGTTCTAACTCAGAGACCCATGTATTGCAGAGTAATATTGCACTCCTCACGCCCTCGCGGCTTCCAAGACTGACCTTTGGAAGCAACGTCAGGCCTTTTCTCTGAGGTGCCTTTGGTTAGCTTTGTGGTTTTTAGGTTCCACTGAGTCAGCTCTGCTCAACAAAAGCCCAGCTAAAAACCATGAAGCACTGCCCAGTCTTGTGCCATCTTCAGCTTCAATGTTATAGCTGAGCCTATCGCTGCTGTAAATGCGTCAATTATCTTGTCGAGGGTCTTCCGGGGCTCCTTGACCCTCTACTTTGCTAAGCGTGATGTCCTTTTCCAGGGACATGGTTGTTCTGCACATGAACAACTTATATTCACACCACCCAGGGACTCTGACACTTCTTTTTTTCACTTCCCTATTTCTGTATCTAATTCTTATTTATATATTATGAGTCATAGATAATAAATAAATTGTGAATGCAAACATGTCTGGATGTGTATGTCTGCACATCTGCATACACGCACACGTACAGAAAGGTACAACTTCTATACAATTTGTTTCTGTTCAGATACATAGATAAGCAGATGGCTGCCATCAAGTCCATTTCAACACACGGCAATATTTTATGAAACAGAATTAAACATTGCCCAATCTTATGTCGTCCTTATAACCTCCAGCATGTTGAAGTCCATCGGCTCTTGTGCAAATTAACCGTGCAGAGGGAGCCCCTTGCCCTCGATGACCCTGCTTCACCGAACATGATGGCATCGTAGAGCAGTTGATCCCCCTGCTGACATGTCCAAAGCAGATAGTCCGATAATCTAGTCTAGCTTAGGCTGTCAGTGTGTCATACCAAGGTGGCTTGAGTGTCGTTGTGATACTGCAAGCAATGCCACCTGTATTTCAAATACTAGTGAGGTCACCAATGGTGAAGATTTCAGTGCAGCTTCCAAACTCAGACTAAGATTTATTACATTGAAAGGCACATTTTCAAAATGGTCTGCTCCGTGGGTGACCTCCAGTGTGTTCCTAGCAGGACCTGTATATGAGCAAGAGTCTTCTAAGGAAAACCCAAAGCCCTTCAGGAAGTGGTAGGTGATGATGTAATGTAGCAACTGGTGAGTTTCCTTCTGAGTCAGAGTTGCCACAAGGGGGTCCCCAGGAATTGACACCTCTCTACAAACATGTAAAGATATTAGTGCCGAGATCATAGGCAGCCCTCCCTCTGCATGGGCTGCTAGGGCTTTTCCCAAATCACTGAGATTAACCAAATCCAGACCAGATTTTAGAATAGGCCCTCCTCTTCTCTGAATTCCCCTTGCTTGCCTGATTTAACAAGAGCTTTGAACTATTTCTTCCCAGTTCAGTCATGGCTCTGAAGTGAAACTGGAATGGGCCAGAATTTGTAAAATATGGGTAAATTGAAACAATCACCAGAATGGGTAGCCAGACCTTGAGAACAATAGGACACAAGGAGAGTGTGTATGTTGTCCAACCATCAAAGCTCTTGGTGGGAGAGTCAGAGCAAGGTACCCTGCTCAATGATGGCAGCCAACCACACCCCTTTAAATGTGTCCCTCTCCACAGCCTGGTAACAATCCAATTTTCCACATCAGGGGTCACTTGGCCTCTTCTGAGTTTCCCATTCCAGGGCTTCAACCAATAAAATTTTCCCATTCCTGTTATCAATTGCTTCACTGATTAAAAAATTATTTGAGGTCTGTTTCAATTTCCGTTCCTTGGCTGGGATTGAACTAGTTCAGACGATGCTGAAGCCCTGATTTTATACTTGCTTGGAGTGTTCAACTGTTTTCAGTTGCTCATATACGCACCATAGCAGGTGGCTCTCTGAAGTATTTAAAGTGACTTTGAAAACATGACCCTACCATTGCATTTTCATTTTTTCTGAAATCTTTCCCATTGGAAGACCAAGATAAAAGATGCTTTTAAAAATACCGCATGACTGAGACAACAGTACTAATGCTGTTTTACGTGTTCGTACACATGTAAACTCCTCTCCTCTATGATTAGTCTCAATGCTTCTCTCCAGAGGCTCAGTTGTATAATAGGTAATAGAGAAAATACTCCCATGATGCATTTTAAGCATCAGACGCCCTTGTAACATGATCCTGACACCATCAGCATTTGGCCCAATCTCTATTTAATCCATGAAAAATAATTTTCAGGTGAAAATATCCTTTTTACAAGTACATTATAAGTGTGCCACTGTGTCTCTCTAACCATGTCTTTTTATGATCAAGGTTCTGTCTGATCAACCTCTTCTTTTTTTATCATTTTATTGGGGGCTCGTATAGCTCTTAACAAAATTCATACATCAATCCATTGTGTCAAGCACATTTGTACATTTGTTGCCATCATCATGTTCAAAACATTTTCTTTCTACTTGAGCCCTTGGTATCAGCTCATTCCCGCCCCCCACCATCCTGCCCCCATAAACCCTTGATAATTTATAAATTATTATTATTCCATGTCTTACACTGACCACTGTCTCCCTTCACCCATTTTTCTGTTGATCATGCCCTTGGGAGGGGGTTATATGTTGATCCTTGTGATCAGTTCCCCCTTTGTCCCCCCTCCTTCACCTTACCCAACTGGTATCTCTACTCTCATTATTAGTCCTGAGGGGTTTATCTGTCCTGGATACCCTGTGTTTCGAGCTCTTACCTGTACCAGTGTACATGCTCTGGTCTAGCCAGATTTGTAAGGTAGAAAGATTCATCATAGCTGGGGGTGGGGCAAAGCATAAAGAACTAGAGGAAAGTGGTATATGTCATCGGTGCTGTACTGCACACTGACTGGCTCATCTTTTCCTTGTGACCCTTCTATAAGAGTAAGAGGATGAATGTGGCGGAGAAAGCTGATGGTGCCTGGCTATTGAAAGAGATAGTGTCTGGGATCTCAAAGACTTGAAGGTGTACAAGCGGCCATCTAGCTCAGAAGAAATAAAGCCCACATGGAAGAAGCACACCAGCCTGTGTGATCACGAGGTGCCAAAGGGACCAGGTATAAGGCATCATGCAAAATATATATGTATATATATGTGTGTGTGTGTATATATATATATATATATATATATATATATATATATATATATATATATATATATATATATACCATAGTGAATGAAGGGGGAAGTGCAGAGTGGAGACCCAGGGCCCATTTGTTGGCCACTAGAGATCCCCTCATAGACGGGTTTAGGAGAGGAGATGAGTCAGTCAGGGTGCGATGTAGTACCGATGAGGAACAAAGCTTTCCCCCAGATCCTGGATGCTTCCTCCCCCCAACTACCATGATCCGAATTCTACCTTGCAGGACTGGATAGGGCAGAGGCTGTACACTGGTGTATATGGAAGTTGGAGGCACAGGGAATCCAGGGTGGATGATACCTTCAGGACCAGGGGTGTGAGGGGCGATGCTGGGAGAGTGGAAGGTGAGTGGGTTGGAAAGGGGGAACTGATTACAAGGTTCCACATATGACCTCCTCCCTGGGAGATGGACGGCAGAGAAGGGGGGGAAGGGAGACTCCAGATAGGGCAAGATATGACAAAATAACAATCTATAAATTATCAAGGGCTCATGAGGGAGGGGGGAGCCGGGAGGGAGGGGGAAAGAAAGAGGACCTGATGCAAAGGGCTTAAGTGGAGAGCAAATGCTTTGAAAATGATTAGGGCAAAGAATGTACGGATGTGCTTTATACAATTGATGTATGTATATGTATGGATTGTGATAAGAGTTTATGAGCCCCTAATAAAATGTTAAAATAAAAGAAACCATAAAAGAAAATTAAGTAATTATTATAAAATTGTGTTTACCCATAAAAAAAAAAGAGTAAGAGGATGTTCAATTGTCTACAGATGGACTTTGGGTCTCCACACTTTCCTCACCCTCATTCATGACCATATGATTTTTTTGTTCTGGGTCTTTGATGCCTGATAGCTGATCCCTTCGACACCTCATGATCACACAGGCTGGTGTTTTTTTACCATGTGGGCTTTGCTGCTTGCTTTTAAGCTAGATGGCTGCTTGTTTATTTTTGAGATTTAAAAACCCTGGATGCTATATTATTTGATAGTCGGGCACCATCAGTTTTCTTCACCACATTTGCTTATGCACCCATTTTGTCATGTCAGGAAGGTGAGAGTCACAGAATGCCAAGTTATTAGAACAAGGTATTTGAGTACTTGAGTAGAGACCCAATGTCTATCTGCTACCTTAATACTTAACATATAAATATGTGTGCATAGATCTATCTCCTTATTGTTATACATAAATATATTTACATAGTACATGCCTGTATTTAGTCCTCTATAAATGCTTTTTGCCTCCTAGTTCTTTCCTCTTATTTTCCTTTTACTTTCCTCCCACTATCATGTTCAGCCTTCATTTGGGTTTCAGGAATTCCTCTGGGTTATATTGACCTTGATCAAGCCCTAACAGGTATCCTATGCCCTCCTCACCATTGATTTTAGATCACTTGTTGTCCCTTGTCCCTGGATTTGTTGATAACCCCCTTCACTCCCCCACCTCCCCCTGTACCATGACCCCCTCTGAAGTCATCCGCCCATTGTTTTCTCCTCCAGATTATTTTTCCCATCTATCTTATCTAGAGAGGCATGCAGAGATAATAATAAGCACAAAAACAAGACAAAGCAAAACAAAACAACAAAGAAAAAATAAAACAATGACACACAAAAAAGAAAAGCCTAGTTTGTTGACCTTTAGGAATGTTTTCCAGTCAAGTCTGATGGGGTGCCACGCCCTGGCCCCAATGTCTATTTTTGGTATTTCTTGGAGACTTAATTGCTTTGCTCCCCTTGCTGCTCTGTTGAAGGCCCTGCGTGTTTTGCCCGGTGTGGTTGGGTGTGTTGGGGCACAATTCCTGTACTGTGTCTCCAGTGCTGTCCCCTGTAGTGCTATGGGTCAGTGCAACCTCTATATCTTCATTGCACATATTGTTTCTTAGTAAATGTGTATTGAACAAACAAAAGACCCAAACCAACATTAATTATTTAAGAAATTACAGCATGCTTGTTTATCTGGGAGAGCAAATACAAAATACTAAAGGATTTGGGTCATCTATTTTCATATCAGGAGTTCTTCCCCAATATAATACCACGACTGCAGCCAAAGCAAATGCCTTCTGGTCTGTTCAGTAGCTGTGAGAGACACCTGCCATCTGTCTCTATAGATCTACATTCTGACATTTCCAGACAGATGAGAGACACAGAGGGTCTCCTATTCACACTCCGTCCAATGCTTTTGTTCATTGCTGGAGTCTGTTTCGGAGATTCTAGAGACAGCGGTTAAGCTTTCCTCTGCTGGGAGAGAGTTCCCACCTAAAGAACAGTTTGACATCCTAGATTGTCTTCTTTCTGGAATGCTCAAGATATTACCCAAGCCATCATGCTACCCACGATTCCTCTCTTACAGAAGGTGTGGAGGCCCAGTGGAAGACAGTGGCTTGCCATAGGCTGCTGTTGAACTTCATCTAGTTTCAGTATGTGGCCACTTTACCAACCGTCAGCAGTGTTTCCTAGATAAAACTTAAAAAAATTAACAATTCTAAAATGTTGGTTCACGAATCAGAATCCCCCAAGACACCTATTAAAAGGCTATAGTTTCCAGGACCAGTGGTAAGAGTGGCGATGCCTGAAGGGTGGAGAGAATGTGGGGTAGAAAGGGAGAACTGATGACAAGAATCAATGTATAGCCTTCTCCCTGGGGGAGGGACAGCAGAGAAGAAGGTGGGGGGAGATGTCCGACAGTGTAATATATGACAAAATAATAATAATTTAAGAATGATGAAGGGTTCATGAGGTAGGGGGAGTGGGGAGGGAGGGGGAAAATCAGTAGCAGAAATTAAGGGCTCAAGTAGAAGGCAAATGTTTTGAGAATGGTGATGGCAACAAATGTACATATGTGCTTGACACAATGGATGTATGTATGGATTGTGATAAGAATTGTACGAGCCCCCAATAAAGTGATTTAAAAAATAAATAAAAATTTAAAATTTTTAAAGGCTATAGTTTAGTGGGAAAAAAATTAATGAAATCTGAATAACATGTGGTTTCATTAATAGTAATGTACCCAAGTTAATTTCTTATTTTTTACTATCGCACCATGGTATATAAAGTGTTAACATTTGGGCAAATGGAATGACAAGTTTATTGGGATTTTTTTATGCTATCATTGTGTTTCTGTAATACCAAAATTATTTCAGAACAAAGTAGTTTATTTTGAATAAAAGTGCGGCTGAATGACCACCACTACCACCAAGAACAAGAAAATCTGATTTCTGGCACCATGCTACACAGAATCACAATTTAGTTTAGAGCCGAATGAAAGGCCTTCTATTTAATATATTCTAAAATTTGAGAATCTGTCTTTCTGTAAGACATTCCTAGTAACTTATTTTTCCAATGATCTCCTTTCTTCCTCTGTCTTCTAGTCAATGATGGAATAAAATGTGCACTGAATTCCTGAGCAACCACCTCCTATGTATCTGCTGCTTTCCTCCTGTGCTACAGCTAAGCCTGTGAACTCAACAATGGACCATTGCAAACCCTAGTAAACTCCGGAACTAATGGTGCTGCCAGATGCCTGGCCTTTTCCCTGGATACTTTCTCCATGGATCCTGCTTTTCCTCAGCTTCCACTTCTTTATCTTGTAAAAAGCCTCCATTACTGAGAAATGTAGTAAGCATAGACTGATAGGGTCATGACCAAGCTTATGTCTTTCTCTGTCTCTTCTTACTCACTTTCAGTGACCCCTTTCAGCAAGGGTCAGAGCCAGATTTGTAACTGAATACAAGAACAACATGCAGGAAAAGGTGACAAGAACATCTCGTTGTACTGGGCTTCTTTAAGACCTCCTCGCCCTGTGCTACCTTCAATCAAAAGACGGAAAGACCCAGGCAGGACGGTCAGGGGCATGCCGAATTAGGATCTCTGAGGTCAGATCATTGCTCCTGTTTCCTCTGTGAAAGGCAAGTCATTTCACCATTCCGTGCCTCAGTTTACTACTTGTAAAATGACAGTTCAAAGAGAAACACTTTAGGGGATTCTCCAGCTTTGAAATTCTAATTGAACAAAACCAGGGCACCTTGACCGAAAACATATGAATGGCTACCATCCTGGAGTGTGAGACACTGAGTGTGTACCTCAATAGTCTTGGATAAAGATCTGGTGCTGAGATGACTCAGATTAAACTTATGAAATCAAAAAAGATCATAAAACTTAGTCAACTTTTCCAACTTCTCTAAAGTGGAGGAGTTTTGAGAGGAAAGAGGCACCAGTGTTTTTCAAGAGGCAGCCAGTTATTCTTTCATGTGTGTTTTGAATGCCTCCTACCGATTACTTACTATATATTTAAAGAGAAAGAAGATTGGCAAGGAAAAATTAGATGTTCAGAGAAGATGAGGAGAGGACTTGATTATGACCTTATCCTTTCTTTTCACTGTCCTTCTACCCAGTAAGTTTTTATCCTTTTCCCAGAAAAAAAAATGAATCGGGGAACGTCGTCTTGATTACAGTACACAGAACTTTGGAATCTGGGATTCTGAGGTTTGGGATCAATGCGTTGGCTCTTCAGGGTCAGAAGTGTGAGAACTTAGTAAAATTGGAGGGCTATTGATCCAGGCATGCTAAAACGGGGCCCCTAAAAAAAACACCTGAAGGTCCAGTTAGCATCTTTTGCGCAGCCTCGACAGAGTAGCAGGTCCGATGTGCACTGACCCAGAGAGGGAGGCTGAGGGGATGAAGGAACAAAAGAGCAGTGCCAACCACTGAGAATGAGGGAGCTTCACCCCCCAAGGGTCCCCTTGCTCAGAGTGAGCAGAGTGATGCTGAGGCTAGCAGCTTTCGTAAGAAGTCTTGTTAAAATCTCCGAAATTCTCCTTCAGAGACTTGGGTAGATGGAAATCTCGTAAGGATTGCCATAAGCCTTCCAGACCTTTACCATTCTTCCTGTAGACTGAACACACTGCCATCAAGTTGATTCCAACTTACAGTGATTCTGTGGGATAGCCTAGAACTACTCCATAGGGTTTCTCAGGCTGTAAATCTTTATGGAAAACTGCCTCATCTTTATGCCTCACGGTAACGATGGGTAAGACCCAGTGACCTTGCAGTTAGTACCCCCAAAGTGTCTTGTAGCCTTGTTGTTGCTGTTAGTGGCTATCAACATGGCTCTGAATCCTAGTGACCCTACGAGGGGTTGCCCCCCCAATCAGAAAAAAGCGCCGCTGAGTGGAGGTTTATTGGTACGTTTTCCTGCCAGGTGAGCATCGAGCACCTTGTTCTGAGTTGGTGCATCCAGTGATGTTACCTGGGAAGGGTCTCTGATCACAATGAAATTTTTTGTTAAAGCAGTTCTACCCCAACCATGCTTTTGTGACGGCTGATTTAAGCGAACAGCATGCGGCTATGAAATTTGTTTCCTGCTTGGGAAAAATGCCTCAGAAACTGTTGTGATGTTGAACAGTTTACAAGGACAGTGCTGGGGGAAAAACTCACGTGTACAAGTGATTTTCTCATTTATAAAAAGGTGAAATGTTGATTGATGACGAGCCTTGTTCTGGATGTCCATCAACTTCCCAAATGGACAAAACTGGTAGTGCATCAATTTCCCAAATGGACAAAACTGGAAGTTCATTCCACCTGGTCAAACTGTTAATCAAGCTTTCTATTTAGAGGTTCTGAAAAGATTGCATAATGGTCTTGTGTTAATCTGGGTAGACTAGAGAAACAAAATTCATAGACACACATATGTGTATAAGTATAAAGTATAAAGAAAGAGCTTTATATACAAGAGCAACTGAATATTGAGAAAATATCCCTGCCCTCTCCAGATCAAGTCCATAAGTCCAATATTAGCCCATATGTCCTATACCAATCTATAAAGTCTTCTGACTCACACAACACAAGAAATGATGATGAATGCAGAAAGATCGCAGGCCAGTGGGTGGAAGGTCATGTGGATCCAGTGGTGGTCTAAGCATCTCAACACTGGCAGGAGTCTCCACATGACTCCTGCAGCTCAGGGCACTAGTGCAGCTCCGTATGTCTTGTCCGCTGCAATGTCTCCCAGGGTATGAGACTGTCCTGCTTCCAGCTAGCTATTTTTCTCTTTAGAGATTCTAAATGAGGTTATTACACTGTGATCTGATTGACAGACTAAACTCTACCCCTTCGCTCATAAGTCTCAAATTGACAACATATTATGTAACTAACACAAGTGTGTGACAAAAATAGGTCTGATTTGTGGCAGACGGGGGACTGGTCTCGCCACCACGACAATTCACCTGCTCACACAGCCATCTTAGTGTACCAGTTATGGGCAAAAACCAGTGTGCCTCTCTTGCCCCGTGCACCTGACTCACCTGACCTCGCTCCTTGCGATTTCTTTTTGTTTATACAAAAACAGAGGGACATGAAAAGACAATAATTTGATATGGTAGAAGAGGTGAAGAAAAAAACAAGAGAGATGTTGTCAGCCATCTAAACCAACGAATTAGAAAAACGTTCCCAAGAATGGAATCACAGATTTGACTAATGTATAAAGTGTAATGGAGAGTACTTTGAAGGTGATGTAAAAAATTTAAATACATAGTTTTGGGAAAAAAAAGTCCTTTTGTGAGGGGGCGGGCATTACCCATACTTATGTACAGCAGAATGAAACATGCCTGGTTCCGTGTCATCTGAACAAGGGTTCTGATGTTTGACACCATTGTTCTGCCGTTGTGTCAATCCATCTCACCAAGGACATTCCTCTTTTTCACCACCCCTCCGCTTTACCAAGCATGAGGTCCTTTTCTAGAGACTGATCTCTCCATATAATATGTCATGGCCTTGGGTGTCTCTAAATGGGGCAATCGGTTAAATGTTCAAAGACTGGAGGTTCAAGTCCAACCAGAGATACCTTGAGGAAAGGCCTGGTGATCTCCTTACAAAAATCATGACTTTGAACACTCTGTAGAGTCCAATTCCACTCTGACACTCATGGTTGCCACAGTTAGGCCATCTTGAGGATGACTTTTTGGTGTGCTTGGTTCTCTTTGGGAAAATCAAATGGAATACTATTTACCCCAGCTCATTGTCCTTGGGGTTTTGTTTTGTTGCTACTAAGGTTGTTATGATGACTGCTAAATTTCTTTGGATAGGACACCCTTTTGCAGTTTTTGAAAAGGTAATCTCAGAAGCAAAATATTTCTCTGACCCTGAGGATTGAATGAAGAGGGAAAGACATAGAACATGTGCTGATCATCTGTGGCTATAGCGAGTAGACAACCCTACCACTTGCCAAAGTGGATGGCTGTGGCCCATGGATTAAAATCCTCAGCGCCCCCCTTGCAGGCAATGCTGAGAGCTTCTTTCCTCGGTCAGGAAATAAGAGAGTAGGGGGGTTCATAGGGGAGGGATGTGGGAAATTAGAGTCCCTAAAATGGGTAGTGCGCTCTCATTGCTGCGAAGTTCAAGCCTTGTCTGCCTGCGTTACACTTCAGACATGGGAGGCAGTGTGGGCATTGTGGGGGAGGGAGAGAGTCATATGTGGAGGATTTTTCATCCCACTTCTACCACTTATTTGCCTAGGGACCCTGGGCAAATTAAAACTCTTTACATTTTCCATCTATCAAACTGTGTCAGCGATACCTCACAAAATGTCAAGGCATCTGGAACACTGCAGTTAAAGACACTTCTTCATTTTGTCTTCTTCTGAAGAGAACGAAAAGTCAATAAATCCTCTCATAAACAGCGGTGTTTTATAGTTATTTTTAAAATCCCCCTCACTGTATACCTTGCCCAAAAGATGAGGCTTCCACTCCAGTAAAGAGTCACAGCCTGGGGAAACCACAGGGGCAGTTCTGCCCCATCCGACTCCTAGGACAGAACCATGAGTCAGAATAGATTTGGTGGCAATGACTTGTTTTTTTAAGTTTTGGTATATTATTGATCTGATCAACTTTTTCCTCTTTGCCTTAGTTTCCTCATGGGTAAAATAAAAAACACCTGCTTTTGGCCCACCTCATTCAATGGAACAAAATGTCCACTGAACCACCAGCACATTAGACCAGAACATCACTTCCAAAATATAAGTTATTTCCATATTATCTTTATGTAGGCCTTTCCCAGTTCATAATATTAAGTGTTGAACGGTCAGGTAATGTCCGTTTGAGTTAACTATGTATGACTTGTGAAATAAAGTTTAGACCTAGATAGCACTTGCCCAGGATACAATGGCCATCTAATCTCCCACTCAAGTGTCACTTTTCTCATTTGCGTTACAAGGAACCCTTGTTATATGAAAAAATTCTTAAAACTTAAAAACCTATTAGAAACACCACAAACACCACCATCCGCAACCGGGCTGAGGGTTTGGGTGCTGTCCTCATTGTGGTTTAGAAGCTGACGTTGGAGTGCTTCGGCCTATGAGCTCAGAAGCAGAGGCTTGAAGACCACGGTGAAAGAAGACAGGTGATTTAGATTGACAGCAGCCAAAAGGTTAGTCAAAACGTGGCAGAGTGTGTTCTTTCGAGAATATATAGTGATTCTTGGTGGGGGAATAAAAGCCAAAGGTGAAAATAACAACCGGAGTGACAAGGTAGAGGAGGAAATCTACCCGAAGCTTCTTGAGGCCCTTATCTGAAAGTATCCCATCGACCCCTGTACACTCAGCCTGCCTTCTCCCACCAGAGCATGGCTCCTCTGGAAGCAGAGCTTGGCAAGTGCTGACGAAGAGCAGGTCAACAGGACATCGGGTGCGGTAGCTAAGAGCTCAGCTCCCCTCCCCCTCGGTGCTGCCAGACCACGCTCAGCTCTGATGTCTGATCTTATCAGGCCCTGTTGGGGAGGTGAAGTGCATGTGTCACGGGGTTCGTGCCTGTTCATCTTTGTGGTTGCCCCAAAGTGGAGCAGGCAAGGTAACACTTGAAGACATTTTTGCCGAGAATTGCACAAAGTGTCGTGGCTGTTAGGGAGTCCGTGGTTCTATTTCAGATTGAGAAAACACCCACAGAATTGTGAAGGCTGCTGAAGAAACACCACAAGACACAGAGCAAATAGGCACATATACAGAAACACCAAAATAAAGCTGAAACCATGAAGTTGACACCTCCAGTAGCTAAACAAGGTACTCAAATGCCAACAAAGAAGCAAGAAATGGAGAAATCTGTTGAGTGTCAGAGGGTTAAGAAGCTGAGTACAGGTTTAACTTCAGTGAGGTCAGAACCATAGACTTGGCAGGACTCTCAGGTGGTGCAAACAGGTAATGTGTTCAGTTGCTCACCTGAAGACTAGAGATAAAGTACACCTGGGAAGAAAGGCCTGGTGATCTAGTTTTGAGAATCAGCCAGTAAAGACCCTGTAAAGCATAATTCTACTCTGAAATACATAGGGTAGCCCTGAGTCAGGATTAATTTGATGACAACTGATCATTGATGGCTACTACATGACAGTATTTGAAAGAAAGGCAAATCTAAAGAGAGAGGGGTGGGCGGCGGGAACAAGCCAACAACAACTCTGCCCAGATGCAGAATTTGAGACTGAGGGATGGAAGCAATTTCATTGTGAAGACAGAGAGAGGAGAGTCTAAATTGAACTTTTTTAGTGGGCACTACACACGTTCAATTTGCTAAGCAGCGGAACAGGCTGGTGCTAATTGCTAATTGCTAGTCATATGTTGTGCCAAGTCAAGGAGATTTTTCTCAAAGTAGAAAGGTAAGCCATACTTTAGTTAAAGAAGGCTTCAGCCTATCTAAATTCAAAAATCGGTTATCTGATGTCTTCCCTTCCTCGACCAGCCCAAGGAGACAGACACTGTCCTGTCCCATACAGTTTATTATTTATATGTAGGGGAACATAGACATTCAAGAAATAGACCCTAAAACACCTAGTTATCAATTATGGCTTTTTCAGGAGAAGGCATACTGACTGAGAGAGCATCTACTTTTACCTAGAAGCTTGGGTATACCCAACAAACATTTCACAAATTGCTATTAAGTGCAAAATTGTCTGAATATACAACTCAAAATCACAAAGCAGTTACCGACAGGTAGATTTTGACCCGTGCTGACTCATGGCGTATTTCATAACTATGCTGATCTGTCCGGTGTGTGCTTAGATATTTCAGAGACCTGGCCTTTCCACAGCAGATCTCAGGCCTTTCTTTCAAAACACAACCTTTCCATTAGTTGTCCAGCTGTTAGCTACCTAATATGTGATTTTTATGTTTCAGTAGTTTAAAACCTTTAAAAAGGTTCATGTCAATTGACATGTGAATAAATTTATTTGAGAGTAGAAATGAAATACATAACTGTAATTTTAAAAGCTAGTAACTAAAAGGGTGCTGGCAGGCTTTATGCTATGTAGGGTACTGATGCTAAGGTTCTAGTTCACATATGCACAAGTTTTTTCCAAACAAAACATGCTTAAACATGTCTGTTTGATCAGTGGATGGCTGCAGACAAGTTCTCTTAATAATAATTTTTCCCCTATCTCTTTTTTTCCTGCAGCAAAAGTATGGGGAGGCCCTAAACTCAGAGCAGGTATGGACAATCACACTCTATTTCGGGAGAGATTTCCTGTGGTTTGACTTCAACTCCTGCTTGGTTGTTTCCAATCTTTTGAAAAGCCTTCAAGACCCGGAGAAGAAATCGAGATCTTTGGAGACCACTGGACTGGTTTACCTTTTGAAACATTGGTTTCATATTGCATATGTCCCTTCCCCTTTTTAAGCATTTAATGTTTTGTTGTTGTTAAGAGGATACACACCAGAACATTTACCGGTTTCAACAGTTTCTACTGCTCATTGACACCGATCGCATCAGGCGAGTTGTGCGGACACCCTGACCTTCCTTTTCTCGGTTGTGCCGCCCCATTTACATAAATCCGGCGTCCGTATTGACCTGGAAAGATCACAATGCTTAGTAACAATTTGTCTTAGTTTTGTTAGCATGACTGCAATAAAAGGGTCTAACCAGGAGGCTATGGTGACTTTAGAGATACTCAAGGGCTGTTCTTGATAAATCTTCCCAAAGGACACAGGACAATTGCAAGGGCTTATTAAGAATCAATTGTATAAAAATTGGAAATCTCATTGGTAAGGAAAAAACTGGGAAAGTTACATGGAGATGTTTTTTTTTTGTCCATCCTGCCAATCCAGCTGCTCATTCTTCAAGGAGAGCAAAGGTGTCCTATGAGAATTTCATTGGAAAACCTTTCCCTGTCCACTCTACAGCCTGATAGTGCCTCTAAAATGCAAAGAACATTTCACAGGAACATGATTTGGCTCCTTCCAGGATGGCAAGACTGCTGTTTTCCTGTGGTGCAAAGGACGAATGTAGAATTCTTAGGGAAAGGCCTAGAGAGATGCAAGCACCATCTTCAGAAGTCAATAAACAGATTAAAAGATGTCAAGAAACAATAATTTTGTATTTTGATTTCATATATATTTATGTGATTTTTAAAATTTATTTATGTGATTTTTGTAGCAATAATTTTATTTGCTTCTTTCAGTTACCCAGTTCTGTTAAAGTTTTTACAATGAAGATTAACAGGTATAAAAAGAATTTTATCATTTGCCTAGTGGTGACCATCAAGCCTCATGAGCATTGTTTTAGAACAGTGCTTTTTAAACTTCACGTGTGTAAAAATGACCTGAGGATTTTGTTAAGATGCAAATTCTCAGTCAGAGTGGGGCCTTGGTGGGGTCTGCGATTTGGTTTGTTTGGGGGTTTTTTTGCAACAATTTCATAAGTAATACAGATGTTGGTGATATAATGGCATTTTGAGTAGCAAAATCCTTAGAGAAAAAGTTAAAATTTATAACAAAAACCAATTTAGCATTCTTTCATCCAATAGTACTTTGTTGAGTACTAACTATAAGATTGAGTCATATTTGGCATTAATGGTCTGTTTCCTAAAATATATATCAACAAGCTAGAGGTTTTATGTAAACTCGATTTGAATCTGGAAAAGCATTTCATAGCTAGGATAAATATTCAAGGAATGGTAGGAGGAATCAACTGAAAGGTCAATGGCAGCATCGAAGTTCTGAACCACACGGTCACTTTGTGTGATGGCTTTATCACGGTGGGTGACATAGATTTATATGGCAGATATTATTCTGGAACTCAAGCAGATCATTGTTGAGTTCACTGATCTCTGAAGCCCTCTTGGGAGACCATTTCCAGAGAGCACGAAGTACAATTTGCCTTTTTCTCTAACTCGTAGCCCATTCCCCTCCATGTTTCCTTCCAGCCACTTTGCAGGGGGACTTCGGGGTGAGTGACTGTCCCTTCCCATGTAACATGTGTCAGCAAAGTGAAACATTAGAATTGTCATTTTAGAGTCAAGATGATAAAACCCCTTTTTCTACTCCACAGATGGTCATTGCCTCTGTTCTTGATGAGTACTAGCCAGGTTGGGGGGGGTGGGGGTGGAGACTGGCATTATGTAGATCATGATGACGCATCAGCCAGGCTCTCTGCCTCACGTTAGGGATCATTTATACCCAACCCTTTCCAATCTTCCCACAAACAGCATTGCTAAAGTCAGATGTAAAGAAAGAGCTTCCATTTCCTCCACGTACACAGCATGAAACAAAGCAAAGGCCTCATTGCATGGTGAAAAGAGGTAGTAATCTAGACGCAGACACAGTTCTTCACCCACTGCCTTTCATAATGTCGGGAAAGGAATTGATTTATCTCCCAGAGCAGCAAGAGCTTCACACCATCAACACCTTTTTGTGCTGTTGGAAATTAACCCTGTCACTGTGACATTCTCCCTTAGGAACTTGTCATTGAAGGTATGGTGACTTGAATTTGGTAGTAGCTGTAATATTCAATATTTCTCAAAAGAGGAACAATCTTGGAAATATAGGAAAGCATGACACACACAGAAGTGAGGGGATTGCTCTTTTCACCCTATAGCTCGATAGCTCTAACGAGCTGATTAAACGCGCGTTCTTTGTGATAAGGAGAGCTAGCGATTTGGGAAACAATGTGAGTAAAATATTTCCAGGCATGTGATTGTTCATTCATGTCACAGATATTTTAGGACCATTTTCCATGATGAGGCACTCTTGCAGCCTCTGCCCATTGTTTGGGGGGAACATCCTTAGGAGGTAGGGGAAGTAGCTAAAGCGATTTTTTGTGGACTGCCCTCAAGTTGGTCCCCAATGCATGAGGATCCTGTGTGCAAAGAAATGAGATGCTGTCTGGTACTGTGCCATTTCCATGATTGACTCTTGATTGGACCATTGTGATCCTTTGGTTTTCACTGAATGATCTTTGGAAGGAAGTCTCCAGGCCTTTATTCCTTGCTCCTCTTGATCTGGAAGCTCTGCTGAAACTTGCTCTGTATCACAGCAACATGCAAGCTTTCGCTGACAGATAATGGCTACACACAGGCTACATTGGCCAGGCAGAGATCAGAGGCTTTCTACATTAAAGGTGCGACTTCTACTCCTGAACCACCACTTCTGACTAAGGAAACATAGAGGAGACATAAAATGCAAAATGAGAGTATGGCAAAGTAGAAAAAGTCCTGCATATGGAGATATGCTTAGTTGCTGTCAAATCAATTCTGACTCGTGATGATCCTATGTTTTAGAGTAGAACGAGTTCCATGGATTTTCTTGGCTATAATCCTAGCAGAAGCAAAGTGCCTGGCCTTTTCTTCCATGGCTCTTTGGGTGGGTTCAAACCATCAACCCTCAGGTTAGCAGGCAAGGGCAAACAATTTGAATCACTTAGGGTCCTAGGATGAGAAAAGTTGTGTTAAAATTCCTAATCTACCCATAAGTGACTGTGAGAATTTGAGCATGCCTAATTGATGCCTAGCTTCCTTATTTATAATTAACAGAGTAGGACCACTGGGTTTCATATAATTAAAACCTCATCAGCTAAGACATTTTGTCTTTCTCAATAATTTACCTTGCGATCTTATACCACCCACCATGAGACACCTGAGAGGTGTGAAATGAACTTTGCCACCAATTTCTTCAAAACATGTTCTGCCTGTTCCTGCTTCCTAAGCAAGAGAGAACTGCTCAGCACCTAACAGGCAGGCCTAGAAATCTCCAAACGACTACAGAGAGCATACCATACGCCTTCTGTTTTAAGCAAGTATGCGCTAACACGATGACCAGAGATGAGATAAAATTATATTCTCCCTTGAATTTTACTATGAATCAATTGATATACTTATGGTAAAGTAGCGTGCAAAAAGCATCCTAATTTTACTCTGTCATTTTTTATTTTCTGAGTTCTGTTAGTTGTGGAAAGAACATGCTTTGCATAAAACTAAACTCAAGGGTTGGTTTATCTCTCTCTTTTTTTTAACCATTGTATTGGGAGCTCATTCAACTCTTATCACAATGCATACATCCATCCTTTGTGTCAAGCACATTTGCACATCTGTTGCCATCATCATTCTCAAAACATTTACTTTCTACTTGAGTCCTTGGTATCAACTCCTCAGTTTTCCCCCTCCCTCTCCCGACTTCCCACCCTCCCCAACCAACCCTTGATAATTTATAAATTATTATTTTGTCATGTCTTACACTGTCCGATGTCTCCCTTCACCCACTTTTCTGTTGTCCATCCTCCAGGGAGGGGGTTATATGCAGATCATTGTGATTGGTTCCCCCACCTTCCCGTTCACCTCCTGGTATCACTACTCTCATTATTAGTCCTGAGGGGTTTATTTGTCCTGGATTCCCTGTCTTTCCAGCTCCTATTTGTGCCAGTGTACAATCTCTGGTCTAGTCAGATTTGTAATGTAGAATTGGGATCATGATAGTCGGGGGTGGGGTGGAGGAGGAAGCACCAAAGAACTAGAGGAAAGTTGAATGTTTCATGGGTTCTACACTGCACCCTGACTGGCTCTTCTCCCTGCAACCCTTCTGTAAAGGGATGTCCAGTTGCCTACAGATGGGCTTTGTGTCTCCACTCCACACTCCCCCTCATTCACAATGATATGATTTTTTTTTGTCCTTTGATGCCTGATACCGGATCCCATTGACTCCTTATGATCACACAGGCTGGTGTACTTCTTCCATGTGGGTTTTGTTGCTTCTCAGCTAGATGGCCGTCTGTTCATCTTCAAGTCTTTAAGACCCCAGACGCTTTATCTTTTGATAGCCGGGCACCCACTGGTTTATCTCTTGTAACTTTTGCATGGCCCTGTGATCGAAGTCATCCTTCTAATTTCTAGATTTAAAAGCTGATCTGGAAAAGGTAAAATTTTTCCACAAATGCTGTAATTCTTGTAAGTGGCAGAAAATCAGAACCCAGATCTAACTATGGATATGACATCTATCGAGTGTACCAACTGCAGTTCTGTAGGGTGTTAATGCTATGAAGTACAGTGAGACCTGAGAAAGTCACACTTTTCACTGTCTTGCTTTTCTGGGCCTCACATGTTTTCTGCCTTTTCAGAGTGCAATCTTAGAACTTTTCTCTCACTTATATTAGTGGGAAATGCTTGAATTTTCCTTCTTTGACAGATTTCCATCTTATACAAGTTGTAGCTTTTTCAGGTTTTACAGAATATAAAATGTCTAACCCAAAGTCTGAAGCACAGTGGGTACTCACGAAAACTCCATTGCCTTCCAATGAAAGAGATTTGGGGCTCCAACTAGAGATCTGGAGATAAATACTCTCATGACAGAAATTTTTAAAAAGTAGAAAAACCATTGAGGATACATTTGGATGAACCCTTAAAAACCTTTCTCCAATTAAGTTATCTTCCCAAGGCTCTGGATAGTACTTTCTCAAGACCTCCTTGGTAATGAAGCTGCGTTAGCCTACAACAAGCAGGCCAGCATCACAGCCAAGCTTGTGTAGTGTCAGCGAGCTGACACTCATGCCTTCATGGCGGGTGAGCCCTCCTTCTGGAATCTTGGCAGGAAATGCTCCCTTCCGCCCCAGCATACTATCCAAGAGACATGGGTGATGGAGATGTTTCCTGCCATTCTGTACAGGACAGAGAGTCACTTAACCCTGATTTTGTTATGGGCTGAGTAGCCAGCACTTCAACCTCTGTCTCCCAGAGCGCTCGCAGCTAGCCAGCACTAGCGTGATCGGCCTCCCCGTCATGGTTGCAAGCAAGCAAACCTGTCCCCTTCCCTTTTGTCTGCACATGATGTTTGTTTCCTTTGACAAGAATTCTAACGCGGTGTGGGAGGGATTTATCAATTATTTTTTCATTTGCTGTGTGCTACTGTCTCCCTTGTCCCTGCCACTCGTTTCTCTGTGCTTTCCAAGGCTCCAGGGATTGCTAAAGGCCACATCCTGCACACCCAACATGCTCCAGCTAAAAATATCAGAATCGTGTCCTTATCTGCATTGGTCTTCCTCTCCAGGGGATTTACACACGTTATCGCATTTATCCGTAAAAAACACCCTGTGCGGTAGGATTGGGTCGAATAACACTATCCAAGAAGGGGAGGGAAGTTCTTAAGAAGAAAGTTTGGCATTAAAGGGTCTATTCTGAGGCCCAGCGAGCAAGCTCAAGCTTCAAATTCTCAATAGATAATCCCAATCATTTTAAGTTTCCCTTTTGAGTTACTGGGCATCAATATAACACAAACCCACATCCCAACACAAGGGAAAGGCCAGTTTCGATGGATCTCTGAGCTCCAGAGTTGCTGCCTCTGCTCTTCATCACATTAAGAGAAACTGTTGGTCTTTAGCCATCGCTTTAAATCACACCATGCACCCTAACTGTAATTCACCTGGAGGTGCAATCATTAAAGCACTAAGCTATTAAAAAAGATTGGTTGGTGGTTCAAATCCACAAGCCACTTTGAGAGAGAAAGATGTGTCCATCTATTTCTATCGATTTACAAGTGCAGAAAAAAATTTTTAGACATTTTATTAGGGGTTCATACAACTCATCACAATCCGTACATATACATACATCAATTGTATAAAGCACATTGTACATTCTTTGCACTAATCATTTTCAAAGCATTTGCTCTCCACTTAAGCCCTTTGCATCAGGTCTTCTTTTTTTTTTTTCGCCCTGCCTCCCCACTTCACCCCCCTCATGAGCCCTTGATAATTTATAGATTATTATTTTGTCATATCTTTCCCTGTCTGGTGTCTCCC
This sequence comes from Tenrec ecaudatus, assembly GCF_050624435.1. Taxonomy (NCBI): domain Eukaryota; kingdom Metazoa; phylum Chordata; class Mammalia; order Afrosoricida; family Tenrecidae; genus Tenrec; species Tenrec ecaudatus. Next base: position 64,354,348 of record NC_134541.1, on the reverse strand, counting down.
TTCACCCCATTTTCTGTTGTCTGTCCCCCAGGGAGGAGGTCACATGTAGATCCTTGTAATCAGTTCCCCCTTTCCAACCCACTCACCCTCTACTCTCCCAGTATCGCCCCTCACACCCCTGGTCCTGAAGGTATCATCCACCCTGGATTCCCTGTGCCTCCAGCTCCTATCTGCACCAGTGTACAACCTCTGCTCTTTCCAGACTTGCAAGGTAGAATTCGGATCATGGTAGTTGGAGGGGAGGAAGCATCCAGGATCTGGGGGAAAGCTGTATTCTTCACCGGTGCTACATCGCACCCAGACTGACTCATCTCCTGCCCTAGACCCCTCTGTGAGAGGATCTCCAGTGGCCAACAAATGGGCTTTGGGTCTCCACTCTGCATTTCCCCCTTCATTCACTATGGTAAGATTTTTTTTTTTGAGATGCCTTATACCTGATCCCTTTGACACCTTGTGATCACACAGGCTGGTGTGCTTCTTCCATGTGGGCTTTGTTGCTTCTGAGCTAGATGGCCGCTTGTTTATCTTCAAGCCTTTAAGACCCCAGACACTATCTCTTTTGATAGCCGGGCACTCTCAGCTTTCTTCACCATATTTACTTGTTCACCCGCTTTGGCTTCAGCAGTTGTGTCAGGAGGGTGAGCGTCATAGAATGCCAATTTAATAGAAGACAGTATGCATGCATTGAGGGAGTGACAAGCAGACATTTAATGTAGGAGTCCTACTCTGTCTTTCATGGTCACTATGAATCAGAATCCACCTGGCAGTAGTGGTTTTTTGGTTTCTTGGGTTTTTGGGGGGTTATTTTTGAAAGGTGTATGTAAGCTGAAGAGTTCCTAGGCAGTCGAATGGTTACAACACTTGTCTGCTAACCAGAAGGCTTGGAGGGTAGAGTACCCGCAGAGAGGATTTAGAAGAAAGATCTGGTGATCCATTTCTAAAAAGTCAGTCATTGAAAACACTATAAAGCACAGTTCTACTCGGACAAATATGGGGTCTCCAGGGTCAACTGAGAGTAACTGGTTTCGTTTTAGTTTGTAAACGAATTGTAACTTCTCCTACTTTTCTCTATGTTGCACCCCCTCGGCATAGTTGAATAGGTAGAAAGTTCCCAATATGAACTTGACATGAATTTGTTGCATGCAACCTCACAAATGATAACTCTTCATATTCTTCCTCATTCTGTACATGCTCCCAGATAGCCTATCTTAGAACCTAGAGTAAGGACCCATCCCGAATCTGGGAGTCCTGGCAGCTTCCATGTCCTAGCTTGGTACCACATGCTAATGATCACCGGGCTAAATAACTTCAAGGTGTGCCTCCGGATCACTGTCTGCTTCTGGCCCCTAGCATATGCCCAAGAAGACTGACCAGTGTGGCATTGCAAGCGTGTTCCTTTTGCCTTCCAGGTGGCTTGGCCCTTTGTGCTCAGTAGCAGGAGAAGGGAAGGAGCGTATTTATTCCCTGAACCCCTCCCTATGGGGTTGCCAAGGATTGGCTGCATTCCTGAACAGGGCCGGGCTCCTTTAAGGAAGCTCTTTCTGCATAGCAATCTTTCTGGATTCTAATAACCACCCTTTCCATTGCCCATCACACATGAAGTGGTAAAGTCCAATACCTGTTGCTATTACCAATCCCAAGGCCCTTCTTTGTGTAACTAGTACCTTCATTAAACTGAGTACATTATGGCTAGAGTGTGCTATCTCTTTACTATTAGTACACAAATTAATATAGCTGCCAATTTGTATCTTTTCCATTCAACCCACATGACAATATGTTAAGCCATAATTGAGAAGCAACACGCATGTGTGATTTAAAAATATATGTTTTAAATAATAATAATTGTATTAAAATGGACATAACAAAAAAAAACAACAAACCAACTCACTACATGGAGTAGATTCCAGCTAGGCAACCCTCCAGGACAAAGTAGAACCACCCCAGTAGATTTCCAAGACTAAATCTTTATGGGAGCAGACAGCCTCGTCTTTCTCTCTCTGAAAGGCTAGTGAATTTGAACCACAAACCATGATGCTGGCAGCCCAAAAACTGGCTCAAAACACATAGAAGATAGCTTTACATCCATTTGAATTTCATATTATCTTTTATTTCACCAACAATGGGGTACTTACATAATCTGTTGTCAATCTGAGGACTAAGAGTGAAGGGGTGGAGTTTAGCCTGTCAATCGGGTGGCAGCTTGATGACCTCATTTGGAGGCACTAAGCAGATAACTAGCTCGCTGGAGGCAGGACGCAGGCTCACTCCATTCTTGTTGACAAGCCACATGGAGACAGGCAGTCAGAACCTTGGAGCTGAAGGGACCAATGGAGACCCCTGCCAGCGAGAGATGCCTCTGGTGTCACTGCATCCACAAGATTTTGCACCCATTGGCCTGTGATCTTCCTGAAATCACCATCATTGCATGTGATTTTTGAGTCTGAGGAGGACTTTATAGATTAGTATCAGACATATGAACTAATATCAGACTTATGGACTGGGCTTGGATGTTGTCTCAATATTCAATTGTTCTTGTATATAAACCTCTTTCATATGAGTGTCTATGAATTTTGTTTCTCTAGTCTACCGAGACTGACACAAACAATGGCAAAAATGCCCCATAACTTATATCACTGCGGTAGATCAGAGTAAAGCTGCCCTTTAAAGTCCCCAAGGCTGACTCCACAAACAAACTTATAGAAGCGAATCATCTCATCTTTTCCTCACAGAGCTGATGATGTATTTTAACCTCCAACCTTTCAGTTAGCAGTCAAATGCTTAGCCACTGCCCCACCAGGACTCTTTCTATTGACTATTACCCAACCCACTGCCATTGAGTCAATACTAACTGCCAGCAACCCTGTATAGAATTTCTGAAACTATAAATATTTATGGGACAACATAGCCTCGTATTTGTCCCATGGACAAGGTGGTGCATTTGAAGCACTGACCGCGTGGTTAGCAGTCCAACCCCTAACCCACAGCACCACCAGAGGAAACTCCAACTTAGACAACAGTTTAATTTATTATTCCTCATATATATAATAAGACTTGTTCAACTTGATTAAGCCAGGATCTTCAATAGTGTAACAATAAGGCCTCCTTCAGAAGGTGCATGTCTCTTTATAATGTCATCTTGGAACTGTGGTCTATTTTATATCAATAAGTAGACTGTGGATATAACTGGCTCTCTCTCTTCTTCCTCTTGCTAGCCTACTTCCTGCATATGACTCTTTGGGACTTAGGTTGGCAGTCCACGAGGTGCCCTGCCACCCCTGGGAGCTGTAGGCAGTTTGCCAGATTGCCTGCCTTGGGTCCATTGGAGTCTACCTCCATCAGTCTGTGGTCTTCCTACCTCCTGCCTCCTCATTTGTCCTCCAGCTTCCTGGTTCCCCTATTCCAGCAGCTGCATGTGTCTACCATTCTGCAGCTGTGTGGGCCATTTTCTTGACATAATTTTTTTCTTGATATAAATTTCTTTCTTATACATATATGAGCGTCACGGATGTTTTTGCTCTAGAAAACCCAGTCTAACACATCTGTCATCAAAAATTTTAATTTAACTAAAGAACCATTTTCTTTCCCCTAAATGTTCTCCTCATCCCTAAAGTGTTAATGTGCTCTTTCTGAGAGCCACTGCGCATGCATGCTTGACTTAATGTCGATATGTGTTCTGTGAAATAGCATGTTATTGTCTGGGATGTTGAGTGAATACCATATTGTGTATAGATAGTCCCTGGATGATGAATGAGATTCACTCTCAAATCTGTCTTTAAGTTGAAATCATAAGTCAGTTAGAACTGTTAGGTATGATTTATAATTAATGTCAATTACTCAAATGTTTATCATAATACATAGTGTGTAGTACACATTTCTAAGTAGAAGACATGCATATCTTTAACACAATAATATAATAATAATGTTTTGGTGAGTGTCACAAACTGGCCCCTATTTGTTATTAAACCCCCTTGTATATGCCTTAAAATTTTACTATAATAGGTTTGACACAAATTGGAATAATGGTGTGTTAGTCCTGGTTGACTGGGGAAATAAATCCAGAGACACTCAGATAGGCGTAAAAGAGAACTTTATCTCAAAGAACAATTGTATGTTGAGAAAACATACTAGCCCAGATCAAGTCCATGAGTCCACTATTAGCCCATATTTCTGATAAGTTAATGATCTTATACCCTCATTGACAAATGTCATGTAATAAAGGGGAAAAGCCTGTGGAAGTTCTACCCAGATACAGTTTATCATGGAAAGAGCTAGAAACTGTCCCACAAAGGAAATAATTTAGATCCATTAGGCATCTTTAAAAATAGCCACTGAATCAACATTTTTGACGAGCAGGTAATAATTTATGTTGGACAAATTATGAAGCAGCTTATTTTTATTTATTGCCTTTATCATAATGCTTCAATTATTTACTCACATCAGTGTTATATTCTAGATACAAGTATCCTATATACTCATGTATACGCCAAGTTTTCAGCACACTTTTAATGCAGTTTTTGTTGTAAAATTAGGTGCCTTGACTGATATTCGGGTCGGTTTATGCTCTAGTATATCCAGTAAATGTAAAATTATGTTATAGACACAGGGCCCTGGGTGATGCAAATAGTGTGCTCTTGACTACTAACCCAAAGATTGAAGCCACAGAGCAATGCTGCAGAAGAACATCGGATGATTTGCTTCCACAAACATCAGATGCTTTACAGCAAAGAAAACTCTATGGAGCAGAAGTTCTGTCTTATAACACATGAGATCACCATGTGACAAAATTAATTTGACAGCCATGAGTTCTGTGGTGGTTGTTGGTTTTTCTGGATACGAAAATGTGTCTCCACAAATGACAAGTGACTAGGATGCCCTAATCTATCCACCCCCAACTACCTTTCCATATAAACACAGAGATACTAAATCCTAGTTCAGATCTGGAAGCATTTGTGGTTGCCTGCTAATGCTCTGTTCCTTCACACCAAGGGACCAAACTCAAGATTCTTTTGGGGTCCATTTGCCTTCAAGGGTATTTATAAGACACAATACATGAACAAAGAATTCAGTCGCCCCTAGTTAAAATGGTGTCATCTTAGAATGGGACTAGATTCCTGTAAGTGGAGTATAACAGAGATCCTCAACACGTAGAGGCCAGCAGAGATTCTTAACGGAACAATAGGACATACTGCGGCCTATTTACAGAACTTCTGGCCTCTATTGTAGCCGCTGAGTCACCAAGGCGATTGTATTGTTTGAATTCCAATCCCCAGGCCCCCATCTGCACCCTCCACCCAACTGCCCACTCAGAATTGTCATTGATGGAGTCATCTTGGCCTTCCAGGAGCCGTCACATCATCATTTCCCCTATTTTTTGCTGCACCTGGCCCTGACCCCGGGTATTTATAAAGGCCACTTCCCACTGCATCATTGTGTGCTCAGCGGCCTCAGCTCCCCACGTTTCCTGACAGTTCCCACTTCCTCCATGTCCTGTTTACTGAGCTCTGCAATCATTGCGCCAGCGACTAATCAAATGTAGCCTGGAATCCTGCACAGACTCCAGGGGAGAAATCACCCTCTAATGGTGCAGTTCTCCTGCAATAAAATAGCCCAAAGGTTGAAGAGCCTCATTGTGAGGAGCTGAGACTTTGATAGGCAATTCATTATCTGGATTTCACTATTGGCAGTCTGAGTCAAAATCAAAGACATGAGACTTGCCACACATTCAGTCTCTTTCCTGTTCATTACCATTGATAGTGTCATTAGCTGCTCTTCAGCCCTCAACTCACAGTGAGCCTATGAACAATGAAACAAAATTCTGTCCAGTCCAGTTAGTCTGGGTACTTTAGAGAAGCAAACCTACAGAATCTCATGTATAAGAGAGAGTTTTAAGGGTAAGTGCACATTTAGAAAAAATCCCAGTCCAGTGCTGCCCAAACCCACAAGTCCAACATTAACCCATAAGTCCAACACCAATCCACAAAGTCCTCCTCCATCTCACAAAACACACACAATGATGCTGACTGCAGGAGGAAAGCCAAACCAGTAAATGTGTAAGCATCTCAGTGCTGGCAGGGGTCCTCCACACGGCTGCTCCAGCACTCAGGGCTGCATCGGGGTAGGCTCATGTGGCTTCTCCTCGGGGATGTCTTACAGGAAGCAAGCTTTGCCAGGTGAAGCAGGGAACTGACTAAGGCAGCTGCACCCTGGTCTGACCATCACAAAGCAAGAGACCCAAGAACTAGGAAGGTGAGGCTCACCAAGCCATTTATCCCTCTGCCCTTCAACTAATCCCATATATTTATTGGCCAGATTGGCACAGTAAACTTTAACTAACTCAATTCCTGTGCATCCCATAATTCGTTGTGTTTTGTTGTCCATAGGATTATGTGATCCGTGGGATTTTGGTTGGCTGCCTTTCAGACATAGACCAATGGTTCTGTTTTCCTAGTTTATCCTAATGTGGAAGTTCTACCGCAGTCTGTTCAGCATGACAGTGTCAGTAGTCCTCCTCCCTTAATTCATGACGCACTTGTAACAAAGTAGGCACATGAGAGGTAGGAGAAAATGTTTGAACAGGGTGGGTGAGTTTATTGAAGTGTTATGTCCAACAAGATTGCACAATCTCAGCTCAAGTGAGAGTGCTCGATGGATTGGAATTCTGGGTTTTATGTTGCTGGATTCCAGATCTTCTGCTATTGACAGTTTTTTCGAGCCTAACTCCCCTTTACAATGTTCTTTTACAGACACCCCCCCCAAAAAAAAATGGTGCCGGTGCTCCTCCCGCCTACCTTAGTCCAAGCCCATTACTGACGTCTTTCTGTGTCAGTCATTCTTTCCCTTTTGAAAACTATCGGTGAAGGAAATATATTTTCTCTGTCCTTCATCTCTGCTTGTGCTGGGAATTCCTTTTATTGTTGCCCTTCCCTTCTTGACCCGGATCAGTCTAGCTTTCCACGGTTCACCGACAGATGGGTGTTGGCTGTGTCTGAAGAGTGTTGGTTGGAAATGAAACCCCCCTGCACGCTCTCCGGCATCGAAGGGGCGAATGCTTCCAACAACCCCTCCAGTCTCACAGCTATCCGAGTCGATTCCAGCCGCTCGAGTGAGCTACGTACTTGCACCAGGCACCAGCCTGGACTGCTTTGTATGCTGTTTATCTCTCCTACTGTGCAGTCCGAGAGACACTGAGATCGTAGCTGTCCATGTTTGTTTATCTGTAAATGTACATGTCCCAAGTTCACCCTATGTATTCTTGGAGTAAAGATGGTCATCTCTCATAGCTAGGTGACACTAGCCAAAAATTACTGGACCTACCAACAAGTCAACCAAGGCCTCAATGATTTGGTTTGACAAATCATCCTTTATGTATTCATCTATTGCCAGACACTTCTCCGTGAGGCCCATCTGGCCATTCATTTCGGTCTAAGGAAGATGCATCCACATTTCCTCTGGTCCACAGGCTGAACATGCACATGTGTCTGTCTGTCCTGCACTGCGTCATCATCCCTCTCAAGTGATCTCCACTCATTCTCTCTCCCAGCAAGCGTCTCATTTCATTCCTGGCCCAGCTGCTGATTCAGACAGAGGGGCTCCCAGCAGGCTGTGGGCTTGCCTCGAGAATGGTGACAGGGCGAGTTATGCATAGGCCAATCACCGGGTCAGAGGGCAGCTGTTCCTGGGATTACATCTCCTCAGATGAGGGAGCTGGGTAACTAAGATCACCCTGTGGAATTAGTTCTCAAAGCTGATGGGCAAGATAAAGCACATTAGTAAAATGTGTCCTTTGTTGTTGTTTTTTTGTCCCAGGGGCCAAAGATTTGCCTGAAGGACCAGAGCTCACCACTGACCCTCTCCAAGTTTACCTGGTCATTCTTATCAGCCATTGTGTAATACTAGACTATCATGGCTAGAATGCGTGTGACAAGCCCTACTCTCTTAAATAAGGAAATGGAGGCCCAGAGAACTCAAGTGACCTACTGGAGTCTGCAGCTGCCATCATGCCAGCGGGCTTTTCCTGTGCTAAGCCATTTTGCTTTGGAAAGGTCTCTCCGGAGTGGGAAGAGGGGATTAGAAGATGCTGATAGCCCCAGTTTTAGACCTTGGAAAGGTTGGTGGATTTTGTACTGAAGACACTGGGGGACCAGCAAATAATCCTCTTCTAAAAGTAGCATTGTTGTATTTGAATGAAGAAGTATTCTGGTTTTCAAGTGAGAAATTGAAAGGAGGTGAGGCTGAAGAAACAAAGGCTATAGGAAAGATGAGATAAATGGTTCTAATTATTGAGTGCCTCGTTTGTATCAGAAATCTACCTCATCAATTTACACAGACTACATTAGACTTTCTGTCAACAAAGCCAAGAGGGCTTCACACAGTTGATGGGAATTAGAGGATAACAGATTTTTTGAAGCCCCCTCCTATTAATGAACACCGACATTGTATGAGCACTGTGCTCAGAATAGAGCTTTGAAGAGTTCACATAATATTTAGAGAAGATGGGTAACAAATACATGCCTTCTTTTTAATTACTAATAAATGCTATCAATATTGCAACTCACAGCTTGGATTTTTTTCTTCAGTTGTGTCAACCTGAGACACGCTGAGCATCTTCATCCTTTTTGGCTTTCTAGGCTCATCCAGGTCTTTGCACATTGCACAATAATACTATATTCTTCTATATATAATGTATAATACTATATTCATAACAATCCTTCTACTAAATCTTCTCGAGCTGCCTTTTAACATTTTCTGTTCATCGCTTTTTTTAACTTCATCATTTTTTCCATTCACTTTACCTACTTTATATTCAAAAGCAAACTTCAACGTCTCTGAGCAGTATAAGACCTGCTCCACACTTAGCTTCTGGCCCTGTCATAATTGGTCATATTGAGCTTTACCATTGTCTCCGCCCACAGATCTAGCCAATCTGATTCCTGTGCATTTTATCTGAAGCAGTCCACCTGTGTAGTCATTGCTGCTACTGCTGATGGAATGTATTTGCAATGGAGAAGTTGTTGATATCTTAAAATTCTAGCATGGCATCTCCATCCTTGTTTCTGTGCCTGATGGCATAGTTTCCACCTACTGATCCAACTTTCACATTCCAATCACCAATCACTGCAATTGCCAATACATATTTCAGTGCCTCACCAGTTAGACTTGTTTCTGGATATGCTTGATCTGCTGATTCCAAAAATGGCATCAGTTTTCCCCTGTTAGCTCTAATTTTTAAGATGAAGGACATATTCCATATGCCAGTCTTCACTGTACCCACTCATTTAGAAAAATATCAAGATTTTTCATGTAGTGTTAGCTAGCCTGAGATAGAGGAAGTATACACTGGTTTTACTGAAGTAGTTTGTGTTGTACAAAATATTTAGGTCAAGTCACACTTCACATGGTGTCCTTTGATCCAAAGATATATTTGAACAGTGCAAATCATATGCACTAGGAATTTTCCCCACGTATCACTTCAGTTTTATTAGAAACTGAGCAGCAGCCAGCTCTGATTGTTTATCTTAAAAGGGGGCCAGGAATAAGAGTTACTGTGCAATGAATACGGAGCCCTGATGGCATAGTGGAGTGTATGCTTGATTGCTAACCACAAGGTTAGCTATTCGAGCCCAGCAGCCACTCTGCAAGAGAAAGATGGGACGTTCTGCTGCCATAACAGACTCACAGCCTCAGAAACCCACAGAAGCTCCGTTCGGTCGCAGGATGCTATGAGTCATAACCAGCCAACTGGTAGTGAGTATGGTACAGTAAACAAAGCTTCAAATGCTCTGAAACCCAAAATGGGTCTCCCAGAGTTCAAACTTCTTCGTTTGTTTTGTTTGATTGTTTCCATTTTATTGAGAGCTCTTTTCAGTCTTGTTATAAGATAGTATAACTTCTCCATCTTGTTATAAGATAGTATAACTTCTCCACCTTCACACAAAAACTTAAAGAGTTAGAATTTATCTTATAAAGTAGCTTGCACTCAGTCTCCCCTTTGAAACATTTAACATGAATTACCCCTCCACTTCTAGATATTAAAATGTGTTCTGAAATGTATACTGTACAATTTGAAGAAGAAAAATTTCCATCTTTTAAACCGTTATGAAAATTGCGATGAGGTCTTACATGTGTGACACTCCAACTTGCCCTCGCATCTCCCTTACATGATCCTTTTTCTTCAAGCTATGTTCTGGCTCTGCAGTATCCAACTTGTAGTCTGTGAATATATTACACAGCCTCTCATGCCAAACAGAAAACTATGCTGCTAGCTAATTGATTCTAGCACATGGTGACCCTACAGGACAAAGAAGAATGGCCCCTTGGGGTTTCCAAACCTTTGAATATTTTTGAGGGCTGCAGAGTGACTGGTGGGTTTGAACCACTTACCTTATGATTGGCAGCTCAAGGCATCGCCAAACAGCCACCACGGGTCCATTTACAGCTTTCCTTGAAAGTCCCTTAATACTTCATTCTTTTTCAAATCTTCCTTACCTTTTGTGTCTTACCCTGCAATTTGTATGCCTGAATCCATCTCATATTTAAAATTAGGATGATAAGTTAGTATGACTTAATAACTGAAAATATAGCGGAACACCGTAACTTAAGTCACAAGAGCTAAGTTGGTCTCTTCAACGCAATCTTCTGGTTCAAAAAACCAAGACTTCAGGGGAAAGGAATTGGGGGGGGGGGGCTGTGTTATCAGTACATTTCGATTGCATATTTCATCAACTTTAGGTTGAAAAACAGTAGAATTCTTCAATTTTTCATCAGTGGCTTTGGAGATTGATGTGCAAGCTTGAATTTTAGCTGCACTTACTAATATTTCTTGTGGACATGTAGATATTATCTTTCTCTGATAGCACTGCATTTTAAGTTAGCTTTTGAAATATTCCTTTTGATGATCATCACAATGCTATTCCTCCTGAATTTGCCATTTCCAGCAGTGTAAGCCATGTGACTCCATGATCCAAAACGGCCAATAGCAGTCGATTTCAGCTCGCTGGTGTCCATATCAATCTTTAAGTATTCCATTTCATTTACGCTGACTTCCAATTTTCCTAGATTTATACTTTATACTATGTACTTTCCACTAAATGGATATGATCTTAATGGGTGTTTGCAGCTGTCTCTTCTCGTTTTGAGTCATAACCCATCAGAAAACTTGGTTCCATGTACGCTGTTACAATCAACAGTGAAATCTCCCTTTGAGGAGGTAGCTTTGTCCAGCCAGGTTGTCAGAGAAAACCCCATCTATGTGTAATAAAGAGCTTTATATCAAGAAGTAAGCTTATATCAAGAAGGCAGCCCAGCTCCAAATCAAGTCCACAAGTTTGATGCAAATCGGGGCTCTATTCAGACTCAGACAGCTGAAGGTTGATGATGCAGAAAGATGGAGCAGAAAGCAGGCAGGTCACGGGCCAGTAGGTGCAGAGTCCGTGGAAACTGGGCAGGGTGCTGGTAGCAATGAGGGTTAGGCAGCCCCAGGGAGCCACTCTTGGAGGCAAGCAGAATCCCAACAAGCAGGAAGGTGAATTGGCAGAGAAAGAGAGGGTTCTCAGTCTCTCTCACACTTTTTCAAAAAGGCTTATGACACCAAGGGAAGGAAATTTGATTCCAACACATTGGTAGGTTTGGTGCCACTCTTGCCTTTACCCAGGAGTGTCTAGTTGACATCTTCCCCAACCATCCTAGGAGCGCTTCCTGGTAATATGCTGAGTGCCTTCTAACATTAGGGGTTCATCTTTGAGCATCCTATCAGACAATGATCCACTGCTAGTCATAGGTTTTCGTTGGCTACTCCTTCAGAAGTGGGTTATCTATTCCTTCTTTGTACTCTGTCTTACTCTGGAAGTTCCCCTGAAACCTACTCACCGTGGGTATTTGAAATACCACTGGCATGTCTTCTAGCATTATAGCAACATACAAGTAACTCCCCACTGTGTGAGAAACTGACAGAAATGTGGTCAAAACAGCAATATTGCACATGCTTAAAATATAGAAATAGAAATAAAATTTGGCCCACAAACCCCATACTAAATATATCTCAAAAATGTAAGAGCCAAGGCAGAAAAGACATATATAGGTACACTGGTATTCATTGAAGAGTTATTCACTATAATAAAGAGATGGAAACAATCTAAGTGCCCATAAATAAATGAATAGATAAGCAAATTGTAGCACTCGTATGCAACAGAATACTACAAAACTTCAAAGAACAATGAACCTCACAATGTGGATGAACCTCGAGGATGTAATGTTGAATGAAATAAGTTAAACCCCAAAGGACAAATATTATATAAGTCAATTAAATGCACACAGTAGGGGGGTGGGGAATGATGGTTATCATGAACATGAGGGGAAGTCAGTGAAAATCACTAAGTAGATAAGAAACACATATTAATTTGGGTGAAAGGAAAGGCAATATACAATAGGGGGGGGGGGAATCTGAACACTATTCCTAAAGAAGAAGCAGGCACCACGAGGTCCATAAGAGTTGTAGGCAAAGTGCTGTTACAGACCAGCTAATACACCCTCCGGCAGGGTCAGTAACAAACAACACTCCTCTGTCAGTGACAACATGGACAGACGGACAAGCGGGACAGGTACAAATAGACAAAGGGGACCACACTCACCATTGTATATAGATTTAGCAGAGGATATTGCTAATGTCCATTTGAATGTACTGGAGATATATCCAGCTTTTTATAATATAGCAAACAGAGGGCAAAGGTGTATAACTTTCTTATGACCAAACAACCTGAAAGAATGAGTCACTGGGTCTGGAGGCTTAGGACTCTAGTCACCGGAGATATCAAGATCAACTGACATAATATAGGCTACAAAGATGATGTTCCACATCCTACTTTGGTGACTAAAGACAAGTGGCCACCGAAGGCTCAACTATTAGTCTCCACCTTGTCTGGACAAAGAAGAATGGAGAAAAAAATCAGACATGCCTAAAAACAGTCAAAAGACTAGTGGATCATATAACCCTTAGCCTCTATGACTCTAAGACAAGAAGAACCAGGTGACACCCACCTTTCACTGCCGGTAAGACAGGTAGCACCCAGCTTTCACTGCCGACTGCTCTGAAAGGAATCACAGTACAGGGTCCTGAACTGAATGGAATAAAACTTTTTGAGAAAAATTCAAAATCATCAAATATACAAGACTTAGTCATCTGACAGCGGAGACTGGAGGGACCTAGGAGCCCAGAGACCTTGGACATTCTGCAGGCCTAGAACTAAACTCACACCGCATAACAGAAGTTTCAGCCAAACAATAGACAGACCTATAAGGTGAACACAAACCCCAGGGAGGCATGTGCCCCTTAAAAAGTCAACCATTTGAAATCAAAAGGGCAGAATTTGCTCAAATAATGATCTGGAGACAATATTTGTGCTGACTTGCTGGGGACTCTTGAACATAATGACTTGTAAATTAAGCATTTGTTCATTTTTATTTATATGTTTACATATTTGTATTTTGGGATGGGCCCAATATTTCCCCCCTAGGACATTTCCACCCTAGGAAATATCTGAAAAGTATATGCACAAAAGTGATAATATCATAAATCTGAGAACTTTCTGGCGAACAGTAGTGGTTCATTGATAGAGTGCTAACCCCCAATGCAAGAGACCTGGGTTCAATTTTCAGCCAATGCACCTGTCAGTGAAGGCTTGTATAGTTCTGCGAAGCTGAGCAGATATCAGTGGAGCTTCCAGAGCAAAACCAACTAGGAAGACAAGCTTGGCGATCTACAAGTTGAAATCAGCCAATGACACATGATGGATACTAACAGTCCTAACTAATAAACGAAGATGAATGCTGTACTTGAAAAATAACACTTAGTCTCACGATTTGAAAGCTTCCAAATGCAGTTTTACAATGTGCCATGCTCTCTGTGAGTTGTCTCAGTTGAATTCCCTGGCCTTGGCTCTGTTGTCTACAGCCTGGTCCTTCCACTTTTCTTCAATCCCACTAAACCACTCGGAAAGCAGGCAGGATCTCCTTATCAGGCTGTCCAGAGATTCAAGACAGGGTACCAAGGACTGCTTTCCAAGTCACAGTTTTTTGGGTAAGATTTCTACATTTTTTATTCTCAGATGGATTCTTAGGAGCAGGGAACCCGATACCGTGTCTTCCTTTATTTTGCTTTTAGAAAGTGGGGAGATATTTCCCTGGGTATTGAAGGAATGTGAAATAGAAAAAAAGATATTCAACTTCAGACAGAACTCTGAAGCAAGGAAGTGGAAACAGAGCAAATGAATTCAGCTCTCCCATTTTATACCCAACACTGCCTCCCTGAGTAGTAGCCCCCGACCCTCACATCCTCTGGGCGGATCAGTGTGCTCATTTCCACTTTAAAGCGACACAGCCTGTCCAAAAAAAGCCACCATGAGAAATCGAAATTCAGAAAGCCAAGTGAGCCACGGGGCACAACTTTGGAATAAGAGCTTTAAACAGAAGCACCACAGACCTCATTTTTCTCACATCCAAACACAAATATCTACTGAGCAATTAGCAATCCGCCTCCCCCTGTATCTCCATCTACTCTTTCTAAAAATAGCACTCAGAGGTGCTGGAATAGTATAGAAATCATGGCTTTGTTCTAGACCCAGGATCCATGGGGGTAGGAATGGATTTGAGAGCCACTGGGAGACCCTGCAGTTCCTACACAAGGTAGAAATATACACCAAGGAAAAGAAGTATATCCTGAGAAATGAGTATATATTTCTTCAACACTAAAACCTGAAGTCGGTATTCCACCTTGTGTTAGTCTGGGTACATTAGAGAAACAAATCCACAGAAACTCATGTATAAGAGACAGTCTTATATAATGTAAGTGCACATAAAGAAAACATCCCAACCCAGTGCTGCCCAAGCCCACAAGTCCAACATTAACCCATATGTCTAACACCAATCCACAAAGTCTTCCTCAATCTCACAAAACACACGCAATGATGCCGACTGCAGGAGGAAAGCCAAACCAGTGAATGTGTAAGCATCCCAGCGTTGGCAGGGGTCTCCACATGGCTGATCCAATACCCAGGGCTGCATCGGGGTAGGTCCATGCAGCCTCTCCTCCGGGATATCTTGCAGGAAGTGAACCTTGCCAGCTGAAGCAGGAAACTGACTAAGGCAGCTGCACCCTGGTCTGGCCATCAGAAAGCAAGAGACCCGAGAACTAGAAAGGAGAGGCTCACCAAGCCATTAATCCCTCCATCCTTCTATTAACCTCACCTGTGTTTATTGACCAGGTTGGCACAATAAACTACCTAATACCTCCACCTGGACTGACGATCTCCATCCCTTCTAAAAAAAAAACCAAACCAGTTACTATAATGAACACCCACTTACGGCAACCCATATGTTGAACTGTCCTCCACAGGGTTTTCAGTGACTGATTAAAAAAAAAAAAAAGATTATCAGGCCTTCTCACGTGCTTTTTGGATGATTCAAACCCCCCAACCTCCCTTTCAGTTAGTAGTCAAATAGATTGACCTGTTTTCAGCACTCAGGGTCTCCCCATTCAATGTCGAAATAATAAAAGCTGGGGATGGGGCTGGGGCGGGGGGTGCACACATGGAACAGGATAGAGACAGGAAAGCAGAATATATTGAAAGTCAGATACTGAGGATGTTCATGTAGACATATCTACCCTTGGGGGCTCACCCAATGGTACCTGCGTGGCAGAAACAGTTAAGCAACAAGTAGTCTGCCAGCAGGAAGTTGGGATTCACTTAGAGGCACCCACAAAGAAATGTCTGCGTTATACTTCTGACAAAATTAGACATTGAAAACCTTGTGGGGCACAGTTCTATTTTCATATGCTTGAAGGCATACATGGACCTCCCATGAGTTGCAATCAGCTGGAAGGCATCTGGTTCATTTATTTGTTTGCTTTTATTGGCGGGTTAAGAGAAGAGAAAGCTTCTCTTAACTTAGGTGTCAGGTGAGTACATCTTGCTTGGGCTCCAAGAAAACCCTGTGGCCATGAGGTGACATTCCTCTAAACATCCCCAAAATTAATTTCAAAATAACCTCTGCAGTCATGCTGTGTGGGTGGAGTATCCCCAGTCGACTGCAGGAAGTTTCTCTGGAAAGCTACTCATTAGTCTAGAGCTGTGCAAACCATTAGCCCACCCTCTTTCCCCCCACTTGCTCCCTAACCTTCCTAGGCTAAGAGCCCAGGCCAGGAGTCCAGGGGGGACCTTCAAGCTGAGAGCTTCCCACTCAGGCGTTGCCATAGAAACAGAGGCTTTATTTGTTTTACTAAAAAGAGCACAATAACAGAAGGTTGTCCTTCATACAATGGGATCTGAGCTTTTTACCCCAGGTGACAAACCTAGGCCACATTCTTCTTCCTCTCCCTCCCCAGTGTGTTCTGGAAGGCTTAAGACTAGCAGGCTCCTCTGATGCCCTGGCTATGTCTACTCTGACAATATATCAATGCAAAACTGCCCTTGCAGATGTTTCCTCTGTTGCAACTGAATGCATTGAGAGAGGAGTTTTGCAGGAGCAGGGCACCAGGCTGTCTTGAGCGCTGAGCCATATGGTTCTCCTTGAGAAATGGGTTCAGCTGTACTCAAGATAAAAATGCTTTGAGGCAAATGACTTGAAAAGGTTGTTTTGAAAACATAATAAAATATTTGTACTTAGAGATTAAAAAGAAGGATTATTTTTATGGTTGGCAGTGGACAGTGCCACTGTGATGATTGGCTATAAGGAGATGTCCTAGTCTAAGCCCCTATCATACTTTCAGCTGCTCCAGCTACCCCACAGTCTCTGCCCTTGGATTTCAGCAGAAGCTGTCAGAACAATAGTAGTTGTTGTCATTGTGCAAGCTGTCTTTGTGACGATTCCAGGAGTCCATGTGTGCAGAGTAGGACTGCTCTATAGGATTTTCAAGATTGTAATCTGTCAGAAGCAAATTTCCAGACACGTCTTCTGAGAGGGTCCTGGGTGGCTTGGGATTGCCAATTCTTTTGGCTTGTCATCCAGTTCTTAACTGTTTGTGCCACTTAGGGACACCTAGCAAGAACAGTAATGATTCCTAATTCTTACTTAGTGTCTGTTCTGTACCAAGTATTCTTTAAGCATGTTATATGAATTAACACAATTACTCAGCGATACAGGTATTGATCTTAGTTTCCTTTTGTGGATGATGACATTGAGGCACACAGAGGTTGTTAACACAGCCAATGTCAAGCAGCTGATATGAGGCAAAGCCTGGACTTGAATCTAGACATCCCGAAAATAAGATGCCCTAGTCTAGTCCCTGCACTAGCTACCACATGCTAATTCATGTATACTTTTAGTTTTTAAAACCACCCGATTTGGGGAACTGTGTGATAAATTAAGATGAATATAAATCAACCTGCTATTTATACTCAAGTTTCCTGTACCTTACAAGTGAATATAAAGGTGATATACACCTTTAAGTATTACTTGCCATCTGAGGCCTGTCATATGCTTTCATGAAGCCCCCAATATGTAAGATTGAACACGAGAGAGAAAAAGACCACAATGCACAACACTTCTACCAGAAGCATGTTCTAGTATTGCCTAACAGAAGGCATACTTACAGAAAGAAAATTTCTAGATTGGTAACTGTAAGGTTTGTGATAAGGACAAAAGCTGGTAGATTGTAGCTAGGACACAAACATCACTCGGTTTATTGTTTATCTGTAGGCAAGGGGATTCAGCAAAGATCTTTGAGCAAGAGTACATTGCAACAAAATTTAGCTTTTGGAAGACTTATCTGTATTTCATAATGGTTGAGGTGGAAGAGCAAGATGGGCACCTGTTGGGTGGTTATCAGAACAGAGAAAGCAACCGATAACCATGCGGATGAGATGGCATCGAGAGTGGAAAGAACTTTCAGGAACGTGTGCAATGTTGAGTTAAAGGACTGCTGAAATGCTGCGTGTAAAGGCTATGGGAGAGTCATTATGCTCAACGAGGAGGCTAGAAGAATATTGTGCTATTAAGAAGCAACAAGAAGTGTTGAGGAGATTCTAGTGGCAGTGTACCAGGGGATAATTGTGTGCAGAGTTTCAGAGAATTTGTGCTTCAGGTACGTGTAAATAGGTTAAAACAGAGACTTGAAAATCTTGGACAACAGCTTAGGAAAGATGTCAAAACTCCTAAAAGCAATTTAAGACTTATTCAGGCTACTTTAAGAAAACAAAACACTGCCATTAAGTTAATTCTGACCCAAACAACCATGTAAGAGTAGAACTGACCCTTTGAGATTCTGAGACTGTAAATATTCATGACAGCAGACACCCTCTTCTTTCTCATATGGAGTGTCTGGTGGGTTACAAGCACTAAACTTGCAGTCAGTAGCTCAATAAATAACCCACTATGCCACCAGAACTGGAAAAGAGAACGAGGGGGAGAGTTGTAGGATTTCTTGCCACTGTTTAATTATAGAAAGGAAAATAATGTAAACTCTAACTTTTCTTCAAAAAGAACACAACCCATTGCCATCAAGTCAGTTCCACTTCAAAGTGACCTTGGAGGACAGAGTAGAACTGCCCTGTGGATTTCCAAGACTGTAACCCTTATGGGAGTAGAAAGCCTGTCTTTCTCTCCTCCAAGTAGTTGGTCGTTTAAAACCGCTGACCTTGTGGTTAGCAACACAACATGGTTCTACACACTCCTGAATGGAGAGCACAGTTTGTCAGGACACAGGCATGCAATAAATATCTGTAGAAAGAACAAGCCTTTGTATATTATGGTACATTTGAAAAATAATCCTTTTGAACAATTGCAAATGTTTTCACTTCCACTCTGTACAAGATCTTAGTAGAAAAACTAAACTAATATATTTTTGTTAGCAAGTGTACCTGTAATATTCAAAATGTAATTAAAGTCTCCCCTGTGGTGACTGCTGCAAAATTCAGAGTTATGGGACCCCACATGTCACAGACTACAGCCATTTATTCGTCATACTGTGGTGGCTTGCGTGGTGATACTGGGAGCTACAGAGTCACCCATAAAGGCCAGTTGTTAGTGGGGTTTCCAGAGTAAGAAGAATGGCTGAATCTCCTACTTCCAACATTAGCGAAGAAAACCCAAGGGATCACAATGGGATATCATGCCATACAGTCCTGGCAACGGAGCGCCCAGTTTGTGAGACACTCCACATCCACCATGGACACAATGGATGACAACATACCAAAGATCATGAAGATGGCACAGGACCTGGAAGCGTTACGCTGACATATGTGGGCTCATGATTAGACAAAGATGACTTGATGGCAATGAACATCGGGCCACAGAATCACAGAAGGAAATATTAAAGGGCTTAATGTGTATTTGGTCCTCTCTGTGCCTGACAGTTTTCAAATCTAATATCTCAAACCTTTCCAAACTGTGGAGATATTGTGCTCTTTAGCTTCCATATCCCCATCTAAAAATGGGGACAAAAATTCTCAACTTCAGCCCTGTAATAAAATAGCTCTGCAGATTCTTGGTAGAGGGATTGTGTTAGTGTTTTTCAAAATGTGAAAGCAATGACTAGATGGGGTTTCATTAAAAATAAATGAATAAAACAACTTTGATCTTAGAAACTATTTCTAAGAATTGCTTGGCCTGATTTATAGATTAAAGTCGGTAAATTCTGAGTTAGGACTTCATGAAGCTTTCTCCAGATTAAAAATTATATAATCTGAATTCATGAGGGTGGGATGGTGGGGTGGGGGAGGGAAAAATGAGCTTGTACCAAGGGCTCAAGTAGAAAGAAAATGTTTTGAAAATAATGATGGCAACATATGTACAAATGTGCTTGATACAGTTGATATATGGATTGTTATAAAAGCTGGCAGAGCCCCCAATAAAAACAATTTATTAATTAATTTTAAAAATTATTAAGTAATAGTCAACATTGGCAAAGAGTGCACTGTGCAAGGCAGTGCTACAGTGTAAGAATTTCCATTTTAATTTTCAGGTCACTTGTCAGAGATGTATTTGGGGCAATGTGATGACTGTGCAGTGGTTTTTCTCTGGTGGTTCTATGTTGATTGAGGGATGGTTGAGGAGATAAAGAAGGAGGCAAACAGAGTGTAACCACAGATACCTGAATGTGTTTCTTCTCATCAAAAGATTTCCACTCATTATGCACCATAAACTGGTTCTTTTTATCTCCTGCTGGTTTCTATTGACAATGCTAGTCTGTCCCCTCACCTAATTCTGAAATAAAACATGTTATATTTTTAAGGGGGTGATGCATTTAATGGATTATTTTGTTCCATTGTTTTACCCACTTCTATTGTTTTCACATTCTCCATTTCCCTGAATAGCATAGGATTAAATTGCTTCACTTCAGCCTTATCTGTCAGAGGAAATGTTGAAATTCACTATTTCTTAGGACTCAGATGGAGATTAGCTCCATGGGTCTTATTTCACAAACCCAAATAAGCGTTTGGCCTTACCTAAGATCCCATATCAGTTAAAGAGCTACAGAGGGGAATAAAAACCATAGCGGCCAAAGTCTGAAAGCACAAAATTCAAGAAAACAAAACACTATCATGCCACTCTCCTCTAGAAAGTCAACGGATGAAAAGGTTAGAAATAAGAACCATACGAATTCTAAACAATTTTAAAGTGAAACTGAAATTGGTATGATTGCATTTTCATAAATTACAAATGGGGAGGGAGACAGGGAACCAAATAACCTAGCTCAAGCCCATGTAGTGACTAGTTAGCCATCCCTACCAGTATGTTGACAGTTCCACTAACCCAGTCTTCCTTCTCTCTACTCAGTGTCAGGAGTACCACGTCAGGAGTCTTTTCAAATGCCTCCTTCACTGCTCCCTGTCCCTTATATCTAATCAGTTTTGCCAGTCTATGGAGTGATGCTCATTTTAATGTGAACCCCAAAGTAAACACACACAATAATTTTCTATCAATGATTTCTAAGGAGCAGTAATTCTGACTGTGCTTTTTCCAAGACAGATGTCATTCATCAAGATACAACCTACTCTTCAGGGCCATCATCTCCAGGGACATCAAAGTCAACTGGAACAATTTCATCTGAACAGACAAGGGTCTGCCTCCTACTTTCCTGACTACTGGCTGGGGTCTTCAAAGGCCAATTTTGACCCAGAGAAACAGATTGTCTAGAATGAGGGCCCTATTGCTGTTTCTGTTGTCACCATTACATACACTCATGGTATCCCCACTCATCAGAGTAGAACTGTTTCACGGGGTTTTTACTTTTGACCTGCCTCGGGGTGGGTTTAAGTCACAAACTTTTCAGCAAGTAGTACACATGAAGTCATTTTCAAAACCCGATAGTGAGAGTGTTGTTATAATTATGTACTCAAGAATAATTGCTTCAGAGTTTTCAACTTACCACGTGTTTTTGTTAAACACATTTGTGCCTATGACTACATGGAACTGTTTGGGGACAAGAAGATTTGAAATTCTTAAAATTTTCATTTTGCATCAGAGTCCCATTTTAACCCAAAATTTTGGATAGAAATTCCTTTAATCAAGTCTCCGAATTTTGTTTGAGCCCACAATAAATTATGTTACACAGGTAAAGATAAACTTGAGTTTTCCATACACCATACACCATGCAAAATAATAGCTACTGTGTAGTAAATAACCCAGAACTAAGCTGAAATCCAGTATTGGGTACCTTCCAATTTATAGTAAGTGATCACCAAGGCATGTAAGGACCTTACTTGATTCATATTCTACTTCTAGTGAGAGTACAAATTATCACATGCCCACATTCGCATGTGCTCTCACATATACACAATGAAGAATAGTAAATCAGGGAGTGAGGAAGTTAGTTTATTGTGTCAACCTGGCCGATAAAACATGGCATTAATTGAAGGGTGGAGGAATAAATGGCTCGGTGAGCCTCGCCTTTCTAGTTCTTGGGTCTCTTGCTTTCTGATGGTCAGACCAGGGTGCAGCTGCCTTATCCAGTTCCCTGCTTCAGCTGGCAATGCTCACTTCCTGCAAGACATCCCTGAGGAGAAGCTGTATGGACCTACCCTGATGCAGCCCTGGGTGCTGGAGCAGCCGTGTGCAGACCCCTGCCAGTGCTGAGATGCTTACACATTCACTGACTCGGCTTTCCTCCTGCAGTTGGCATCATTGCGTGTGTTTTGTGAGATGGAGGAGGACTTTGTGGATTGGTGTTGGACATATGGGTTAATGTTGGACTTGTGGGCTTGGGCAGTACTGGGTCGGGGTGTTTTCTTGATGTGCACTTAAGCTTTATATAAAACTCTCTCTTATATATGAGTTTCCGTGGATTTGTTTCTCTTATGTACCCAGACTAACACAGAGAGCTTTAACTTTGCTTGAAATCTGTCAACAAGAAAAATGCTTTCTAATAATTCAACATCTTTCATTAGCACAGAAGTTTCACCCTTGCAGGTTGAGAGTTGTGCTGAGGCAGTGGCAAGCCATGATGCTATGCTGATATCTTTACTACTCAATAAGTTCATTGTGGAAAGTGTATTTATGACATAGTTATGGCAGTATGTGGCATCACATATGAGTCTAAAGACCCCTGTCTGCACCTGGTAACACTAGATCATGTCAAGCAGGCTTGTCTCCAGATGTAAAGGCTCCTATTCAATTGAATGAGATCCATGGAAACCTGGAGGTATGGGCTACAGCTCCCAAGCCTACAAAAATATCCCTGCCACTCTTCAATTTCCAAAACACAACTCTAAACATACTAAGGTATTATTTGGAAGAAGACTATATGCAGGCCAATGAACATGTAGTTTGTGGATCTGAAGCAAAGTACATTGATTAAATCCCAGTATAAAAGAGGGGGTACCAAAAATACCAGAATTGCACTGCACAACATGGACCTTTCATAGTACAAAATTTTCCTGCTCAAGTAACTCGCTCTGAGTTAGTGTACCCAGTGCCATCTCCTAGGAAGGTTCTCTCTGGTCACTTAATTTTTTTTCATAAATATAGTTTCACTCAAAGGTGTGGTTTTTTGTTTTTGTTTGTTTGTTTGTTTTGGTGATGGCCGATTTCAGACAACAGTATGAAGTTGTGAAATTTTGTTTCCTGCTCAGGAAAGAAGCTGCAGAAATTGCTGTGATGTTGAACACAGCTTACAAGGACAGCGCTATGGGAAAAACTCAATTGCATACGTGGTTTTTTTGTTTCAAAAAAGGTGAACTGTCGACTGATGACAAACCTCATACTGGAGGTCCATCAACTTCCTGAACAGATGAAAATGTCAACTCATAGTGTATTTGGAGTTTGTACCACCTGGTCAGACTGTTAATCAAGCTTTCTATTTAGAGGTAATGAAAAGATTGCTTAACACTGTGCGACAAATGGCCTGATTTGTAGCAGATGGGAGACTGGTTTTGCCACTATGACAGTGCACCTGCTCACACAGTCATCTAAGTGAGCCAGTTTTTAGTAAAAACCAGAATGCCTCTGTTGCCCCACTCACCTTACTCACCTGGCCTCACTTTGTGTGACTTCTTTTTGCTTGCACGAATGAAGTGGGGCATGAAAGGACAATGAGTTGACGATGTAGAAGAGGTGAAGAAAATAAACGAGGGAAGTGCTGTCAGTCATCCAAACAGATGAGTTTGAAAAATGTTTCCAAGAATGGAATCAGAGATTTGACAACTGAATTAAGTGTAAAGGAAAGTACTTTGAAGGTGATAAGGTTGTTCTGTTTTTTAAAAATGTAAGTACATAGCTTTGAAAAGAAATTCTGGGTTTTTTGGGGGGATACCTCTGTGTATGAGCTAAAAAGATGTGGTTCAGTGAATTACTAGATATGTTCCTTCTAGTCAAAGTCATTATAACTCCCACCAAATTGATAAGTGAACTCAGCAAATAGGGCTAAGAAATTCTAATATGCTAGTTAGTCAGTTTTGCCAATCCACTGAGTATAAAATGAGCCAACTCAATATCAGGAAGGAGGAAAAATCACTACCACCAAGAAGGAAAAGCCAGGAGTAGAGCATGTCACTGAATCCTGAGATCGCTGTTCTTGGAAACCCCTTAATCCAAGAGACAGAGAGCTGTGACATCAGAGAAGTGATGGAGAATCCATGGCAACAGTGATCGAAGCACCAAAAACCATGAAGCAGAATGACAGACTTCCTAGACCATAGAGCTAGAAAGCTGAGTGCTTTATGAAGTAGGGTACCTCTAGGCACATAATCAAAGAAACTAGGTTTTCTGAACACAGAGTTACAGGTGAGCATCTTTGAACTGAAGGTTATGGCAGAGTTGGGTATCCTTTGGGCATTTACCAGCAGCACTAAAATAACTTTGCAACCCTGTCCAAGTAGGGCAAAGATTTAGGTGGGTGGTAGGGGGTGGGGGGATGCTCCACCCCAACTGTAGGATGGGTAATGGGGTCTTGTACAAGGTGTGCCTTTGGGTCACGAATGCTGAGGACTAAAAGTATATAAGGGCAGTTAGGTAAGAGGTCCTGGGATATGGAATCCTGAAGGAAAGCCCCTTTGGACTGATGGATTACAACGGGTCATGGTTACAAATGAACGGAGAGGTGCCCATCTACCCTGGGTCAGGATATCACTTAGACATGGAACTATTCATATGGCCTTTCTTTTCTTCTTCTCTTTTTCTCTCTGGTGTTCACCTATATAAGATTGTCAGGAGACACCAAAGGGACTGAAAAGTTTGGGGGTGGGGGAAATGAAAGGGGAGAAGGTGGGGAGATGATCAGTGAGCCAGTAAGGACAGTGACAAGACAGAAAAAGGGGAACAGGGGAATAGCAAGGGTTCTAAAATTGACAGAGAGGAGAGTGCAGTATTCATGGTGGTGTTTGATCAATTGAATGTATCTGAGTTGAATTACTGAGAGGTGAACAATGGGTAAACATGAAAATGGGACAGGAGGAAAGAAAAAAAGAAAAAGAAAGTAATAATTATATATATAGGTCTATATAGATATGTATCTATAAACATAAAAATATGTAATGATAGGTGTATTTGTCTATGTATGTATATATCTGTAAATACAATGGAAGCAGATGTACTTTTTGTCTCTACTTAAATCTTACCTCAGTACAACAACAGTTTGTTCTAATAATGTGGCACTGTACAATACTCACCTTCCCGACACGATCGCTGCAGACAAAATGGGTGCATAAGCAAATGTGGGGGAAAAGCTGATGGTGCCTGGATATTAAATGATACACATCTGGGGTCTTAGAGACTTGAAGTTAAACAAGTGGCCATCTAGCAGGGAATCAACAAAGCCCACATAGAAGAAGCACACCAGCTTATTTGATCATCAGGTGTCAACGGGAAGGTATCAGAAGGTCAAAAACAAGAAATCAAGTAGACAGAAAGGAGTGTGGACACAGTGGAGATGCCAAACCCACCTGTAAGATAATTGGACAATCCCTCACAGAATGACCACATGGAAGGGATGACATATCCAGAGTGCAATATAGCACTGATGTACACATAACTACCCTCTAGTTCATTAATATTTCCTCTCTTTACTATTATGGTCTTTGTTTTACCTCGTTAATCTTATTAGACCTGCAAATGTTCATTTGTATAACTAAGAGTGCTCAATGCATGAACACCAAGATAGATAACCCTTCAGAAATAGTAACTGGAGTAATGATTCACTGAGGGTAGGGGAAGAGAAGGAGGGAAGGGGGAGCTGATAGCAATGATGACTGCATTGAAGGGGGAATAACAGAATCGCAGGTGAATGGATGCATGAAAGGTATAATATGTGGCAAATAAAAATAATAATATATAATCTAAATATAAGTGTTCCTGGGGGTGGGGTGAGGGAGGGAAGGGGTAAAGGGGAGCTGTGGCAGTTAACATAATCTCTTGTCAACTTGCGAAGGGGTAGAGTCTAGCCTGTCAATCAGGTCGAAGCTTGATGACCTCATTTGGAGGCACAACGGATATAAAAATGGCTCATGGGAGGCCAGACCCACACTCTCTGCTTTATCTCCCTGTGAGACATTCCTGTTCACAAGCCACATGAAGCTACGCTGATGGAGCTAGAGTCCTGGAGCTGCAGCAGCCACGTGGAGACCCACACCAGCGCTAAAATGCTCCCACAAAACTATTCACCCACTGGCCTGTGATCTTCTTGCTTTTGGTATCATTGCATGTGCTGCATACGTCTGTAGAAGAATTCATGAGCTAATATCAGATTTATGGACTTGATCTAGACTGGGATGGATATACTATTACTCTTTTGTATAAAGCTTTTTCTTATACATATATGAGTATCTTTGAATTTGATCTCTAGCCAATCCAGACGAACACAAGAACTGATATCAAATAGTTCAAGAAGAAAGAAAATGTATTGAAATGGATGGTGGTAGCATTTGTACAATCATGCTTGATCAATTGTTACATTATCTGTAAGAGCTCCCAGTAAAAAGGTCAGTGATGTCACTGAGTTAATAAAGATTATTCTTCACCAAAATAAAAGAGATTAATTAAAAACAAACGAACAACAACAAAAATGACCAAGGCCCACATAGCTGCGAGGTTGAGGACCAGAAAGAGGCAGTTCTGAAAACTCTGAGGAGAGGCTTTCTTGACCGAAAAACTGCATTCTGAGCCTTCCTAATTCAGAATTACCATTGGTTAACTTCCATAATAAAACCCATAATTATGAGTACTGTCTATAAGTCCTACAATCATTGCAAAGAATTATATAACACAGCAGAGAAATGGAGAATGCTATGGGAGGGAGGAGTAGTGTCAGGATTTGGAAAGAAAGGGGAGGATAAAGTAACATCTGATCTCCACACTATAATAATTGGTGCTGGTGAATAATTGGTGAATTTGATTCTCTCTCCTGCATGTAGAATCAGAGGTCGGATGCTCCCTCCACATCATTCCAATGCAAGGGCAGACATTTTGGTGTAGAATCTTCAGAGTATGAGGTGATTACTTCATCAGGTCAGGAAGGATGTTGACAAACACTACTCAATGGTTAGAGTTCAAGGATTCTACTTTGAGGACTAAGGTGTGTTTGACCCAAGCCATGGTATTTCCAATGGTTCGTGTCATACTCTTTGGACACGTTGTCAGGAGAGACCAAATGGATTGACATGGCAATTTCTCTGATGTGTCCAGGGGCTGCTGGTCTCGAGAATCAAATAACAGATTGTCAGTCCACCAAACAGCAAGCAGGAGGCAAAGTTTACTTGAAAAGGAAAGACAAGCACCTGCCACAGCGCCGGGCACTCAACTTCTTGCTGCTGAATGAACTGTGTCAGGGCTTTTTAGCAGGCGTGAGGTACTTGGTCTTCTGTGTCTCCAGGTTGTGAACAGACCGAATCCCAGATCTGGGCCTGGTTCGCAGGTGCAATCATAAACCTGATCACGCTCTCCCCGTACACAGGCACGGAAAGGGAAGCAAACATACAGTGAGTCAGCAAAACAGTTTTGGGTTTCCTGGCTTTGGAGTCTAAAATTAGCCTAGGGGGTCTCTTACCTACAGGTTTCCATTTTAAATTGCCCTCGGCTGTGGAGATAAACTCTCCAGACATCCTGCCACTCCCAGTGCTTCCCCCTGCGGGGCCTCTGTCCCTCCGCTACCTTAGGACTCTCCATCTCCTGTCTCTCGTTGACATAGTAGCTGCAACAGTGGGCTCAAACCAGTGGTGGGATTCAATTAATGTAGCAACTGTTTCAACGTCATTATAAATATTTTAAATGATATACTGAAAGGCTTCTTTATTCTTTCATACAGTTGATACTTAAATAAGAACAATAAGAGGTACACAAAACTGAATTATTTTATGAGTTTAAAATATTAAATAATACATGACCCTCCCCAGACACAAATCAAACAGACCTGTAAATGTATTGCCATATTACTTCTTGATTAGTATCTTCACTTGCACCGTTGTTTTTAAATCCAAGCGTCATCAGCTGGGTGATTTCTCCTTAGCCATCTTTTCACCATAGGAGTAGGATCCCACTGCTTTAGAGGCCAATTAGACAATAGTCATTGTGTTTGGTAGATTAGAAACAGGCAACTTCTCTGGATATAGTATGCTCATCTTTGAAAACATTCCCTTTGGCTTCTACTGAACTTACAGCCATTGTCCTAGCAATATTTTTAGCTCTTTGAACACTTTCAGGAATTTCATAATTTGCCCATAATATCTTTAGGGAATTTAGGGTGTGACACAAAGTTGAAGAAAATAGCAGGATGTCACCCTCTGGTTCTTCGATTCTTTTTCCCTTTACACTCTGTTTGTTTACTGAAGTAACAAACTCACGGGAATAAAAACATAGTGCCTCGTCAAAAGTAAAACAAGTTTTATAAAATGAATAAATAGTTCAAGCATAGTCCCATCTAATTTTTTATACTATGGATAGAATGAACATTACTACGGATGCTTAGAATATGTCTGCTGTTGCCTAGAGGAAAGTTAAAAAAGAGTAAGCAACATAAATTTGTAATTTCCACATTGAGTCACTGGCCAGTTGCCCACCTTGGCGCAAACCCTAAATTGCAAGTGACATTTTAACAACTAATTTCTGAACTCAGTAAAAAATTAAGTATTTGTCTGGCGAACCAGTGGAAACTGGCTGAATCCCACCACTGGCTCAAGAATGGGAACCTTTGTGAGCATGGCATGGGACTGGGCATGAGGCCACTATGGATTGGAACCAACTCAATGGCACCTAATAACAGTAGATAACTAAGACGACTAGATCAACTAATTGCAGTGTGTGTGTACATATATGTATATATGTGAAAATTTCTCATCCATAAAGAGAAATGACAGTCTGATAGCTGTTTCAACATGGATAAAAATGGAAAAGTTTATGCTAAGTGAAATAATTCTGTCCCAATAGAACAAATGTCTTATTCTACTTACATGAAATATCTAGAATAGACAAACCAGATCAAAATTTATTATCAGTTACCAGTTCTAAGAGAGGGGGGAAAGGGGTCATTGTTTGAGGGGTGATGAGCTTCTGTTGTAGTGATGAAAAATTTGGAAATGGAGACTAGTGATGACAGCACCACATGATAAACATAATTGGTGTGACTGAATTGTTCGTACAAAAAAGCTGTGACTGAAATGGGAAAAGTTTTGTTACCACAATAAAAAACAACATTCTGCACTTTTATTAAACACTATGAGAGCTAGACTCAGCTAACATATCCACACATAGCGTAAAGACTAGAGTCTGGTTAACCCATATGCCGTCAGCCACAAACTTAACCAAGTTCTCACACACCCCAAATAATGATTATTAGTCATTTCGTTTCTACCATAAACTAGGCCGCCACTGTGCTAGTATTAAAATGATGCTTTAACACCTACAAATAAGTAGGTATTATCATATGACAGATAAAAAAAACAACTTCACAGCTAGTAACTGTAGTGAAATTCAAACATAGAGATGTCAGATTTCAGAAGGGAAAACTCTGGAATTCTAAATTAAAAACCCAGGTTCTAGCCCATTTCAAGCAATTCAATCGATCTCATCCTTCAAGAAATAGTAACCCTGACAAAGTATTTAAGTTACTTACACATGGAAGGGATGTATGGGGAGGAGATAATTGGGAAACAGAAACACATTTAAGAATATAGCTATCAAATAAGCTGCCTGCTAAGAACACCAGGATCTGCGAAACTCAACCACAGAAAAATATTTTCAGCTAGAAGTGGTTGGCAGTCTTTCTTAAATGTATCACATAACCTCTAATATTGTCAAACTCTTATTTAGCAAAATTACACTCAACACTGACATTTTGGGAGCTCACTATCTGAACGTAAGAACATATGTGTTATTTGGTCTTGGGAGTTTCTTAGTTGTAATGTGGTGAGGTTTCTTGGTTGTGATTTAGTGAAATGTTAAATAGCAGGATTAAAAGATGTATGTCTCCCTTATGTACAGTTTGATGAAGGTTCAGCCCTTCTTGAGGACCACTGTCTTCCAGGAAATAAACCAAGACCCAATCTACTTCTCCAGCATCACAACACACACGGCTTCCAGGTGCCACAGCAAAAAGAAGAGAAAGTCAATGTTTCAACACAGAGGAGCAAACCCCACTTTGGTTCGAATTAGTCACAGGCCCGCACAAAGTACAAGCGTGAGCCCATGGATGTCCAGGGAGTTGAAAGTATCTCTACTACACAACCTTTCCGAGATCGTAATGCCAGTTCCGGAGCACGGTGTGAAATGCAAATGTGGATGTGATGGATACTTTTATTTTCCTTTCAAGCTGCACTCTGTCCCCGTTATATTCTGGGCTCTGTGAAGCTGAGCTCTACTCCCGACATCAGATGCTTGCCTTTGACTGCCTCTAAGAGAAGAGAGGGAAGTGAAGGCGACACTTTCTATGGCTGTGCCATCTCTGGAGGTGGACGTGGGGTTCTCCCATTCCCACCTGATTCTCTTTCTGGGCTTCGGGAACCATTTCTACTCCCTCCCACCTTCAGGCACCACAACCACCAAAGGTTCTGTACTCCGTGCCCACTGTTTTCCGATTCTCTACTGACCTCTTCTCAGGGCACCCCTTTTAAATGCTGCTCTGCCTTGTGCTGAGATCCTTGGTGATACAAGAGAACTCTGGGAAAGATCTGAAGTCTTTATTATATCTCACTACTTGGGCTAGAACTTAATTGTCCTTATCGCCCCATGTCCACATACATCTCTTCTCACAATCATAAGAAGAGTTTCGGTTTGTTTCTGATAGTTTATTCCTTTATAATCCTCTAAGGGCTTCCTATTGACATAGAAAATTATTTAAATTATAACCTGATTTTAGTATCCTTCATTATTCAATCACTGTTCAGCTCCTGCCTGGTACAGTGCTCTCGGTTCTCCAGACTGGGAAACACAAAAGTGATTCCCCAGGTTGTCCCCCCATAATGTATGCCACACCTGAGGTGCTGTTTGCAAACACATAGTCGCCGACTACATCCTTGGAGTCAACTGCTTGCAGGTTATCTGCCTGAAGGTTGTCAGCCATCTAAGGCAATCAGGCCCCTATGGCAGCAGTTCTCAACCTTCCTAATGCCGCGGCCCTTTAACACAGTTGCTCATGTTCTGGTGACCCCCAACCATAACATTATTTTTGTTATTACTTCATAACTATAATTTTACTACTATTATGAACCATCATATAAATATCTTATATGCAGGATGGATGTATTTTCATTGTTACAAATTGAACATAATTAAAGCATAGTGATCATCACAAAAACAATATGTAATTATATATTGGGAAATATTTATTTCTAATTACAAATACATGAAATTTTGTCTTGAAGCAAGGTATTATAGGTAACAGTCTTCACACCATGTATTTGTAGGTAGGCATATCTCCATGTGGGCTGACCCACCTGGAGACGTATAGAGAAGCGGTGTCTCAGTTCCTAAGACCATTGGAAATAGGTGTTTTCTGATGGTCTTAGGCAACCCCTATGAAAGGGTTGTTCAACCCCCAAAGGGGTTGTAACCCACAGGTTGAGAACCACTGCCCTATGGTCTGTTCCTTCCTAAGTAGGATCCACTCCCTTCTGATAAGGATAATGGATTGTTCCCCTATGGGAGAACCCAAAGACACCTAAGGTCAAGCCAACTCGGGAACAACCAAGGTTATTGCCTATAATGGCATTAACACTACAACTGCAGAGTTGAATAGTTGTGATGGAGACCTCATAGCCTATCTCGTCCTGAATAGAAAAGTTTACTCACCAACTCGGAATACCCACATATCACCATGATCACTGGTCTAGAATGAGAAGTGTTTTAGGCACTGACTATAAAAATTAGCCTCAAATGTGAAGCATCCAAGAGTGTTTCCAATTAGATTTACCAGCAGTTTGTTGTTACATCTTAGCATGTATTATGTTGTGCCTTATAATAAATTAATTTATTTTCGTGCCTGTTTCTTCCCATTATATTTGAAAGAACCTTGAAGACAAGATTATATTGTATGTCTTTAATCTTCTTTGAGGTTTCTATAGGTGTCTGGCACATCCTTGGGTATTTAGGAACTCTTTTTATAACAAAAAATATGTGCTGAAAGAGGAAGCATCGATTGCTCTTGGAGTTAGAAGGAAACATGCTCACATGGGTCCCAGAGATGCGGGAAGAAACGATCATTTGAGTGTGGAGGAATGTGAGTGAGTTGCAGGAGTAATGGTAGAAATTGCACCAGTCTTTACATACTTAGGTTGCCTGTCTGAGGATTTATCCCTACATCCTCACTTCTACACTAAGAGAAAGGCAATAGAAGTGTCTATTTATTAAGAAACTGAGAGAATTTATGAGAAGTATTGCTGTGCTACTGAAAAGTAGAGTGAGCTGGAATCAGAGGGACAGGCAATATGGAGGATGTTCCAGTATATTTAAACAGACATGACATCCTTTCACCATCTGCCTCATCAATAAGCATACTTAATTAACAGAAACTCATTAATGTACTCCATTAATATAATTCTTAGGATTCATTTAAAGCTCAGAATATCAGTTTAATTACAACCCTATTTTAGTTCTAAGAAATGAATTTTAAAAAACCTAAATAATTAACACTCAACTATCTTGGGAAAACTAAGAAGCAATACAAACAGGTTGGGTCACAGAATATAGTTGGGAGACATGATTAGAGATATCGTATCTATACATTTTTAAGGCCTTTTCAGTAATGAAAGACATTCATCTTAACAAATTTGGGGGGAAATTACAAACTGGAAAAGCTTGCAGATGCCTCCTCTGCCTTTCAACCAATTCAGTTTGTACCAAAGAGGAAGTACTTGGGAGGTGAAAATCCATGCACATAGTATGTAAGATGGAGATTGTCCATAAAGCCACTTACTTGACTGATTCTAGCTTGGGCTTATTTTCAAACATCCTTACTTTTCCCCAGGAGCCTTGATGACACTGTCAGGTGGGCTAATTACAAGACTCATGGTTCAAAACCACCAACTGCTCTGCAGGAGCAAGTCCCGGCAATGGGCTCCCAGGAAGAGTTTCAGATTCAGGAACACCATATCAGGTCTCTATGACTTGGCATGGGCTCGATGGCAGTGAGTTAAATTTGTTTGGGTTTTACTTTTTCCAGTGAAAACTCATTTCTAAATAACCCCTCCCCTCATCCCAACCCCACCCCTCCAGTGCCTATTCTCAAGGTGAAGAAATAATTAGAGGACAGAAAGATGGAATGGATTGTATAACTTCATAGACCTCATGATATGAACTGGAGCGGTTCCTCCTTGCTTTCTCCTGTAATTCAGTTCCATTCTTTAATTGCGACCATCTTTACAATCATTCCAACAGTAGACTAGCTTTCTTTGCACACTCCCTTCAGCAGAGTAGCTGATTCTGCTGAAAACTAAGAGTCAGGTTCAATGCAGTCAATTAAAATATGTCCTTATAACCTTATAAACGTGTTCCAAGTCCAGGTCTCTGTGCAAAACAAACCAACATCTTGAGATAGAAAAATAAACAGAATTTGTGATGCTCTGGCATTTCTCTTATCCCCAAAAGAATAGAGAATGACTACTGTTTAGAAAACCATGACTGGAGAAATGTGACTGAAATTTCAATCTTTGTAAGTATCTGAGAAGGACCTCACTTTTTGTAAAACCTGCATAGTAAAAAATTAATTACTGATGACTCTTCTATCTATTCTCTGTTGGCTCCCACCGAATGATTGGGACCATGCAAATGAGGTGTGTGAAGCACCAGCGGGGTGGGGGGCTAGGGGCGGAGCAGGGGGTGGCGGGGGAGAACTGGTCAGCTTTCCCATTCCTCTGAGTGAAGGAAAGCCATCTGAGAAGCAGAGTGAGAGAGAATCCTGGCGCCATCAAGAAAGCACATATGAGATCCCTGTCTGCCATGACACAGGCAGCAGGACCCCCAGAGGCAGCAAAGCAGAGACGCTGCGATTTGAGAGCATGTGACTGTGTGGTAGGTGGCAGAATGGTACGTGGGCTTCCTGACCCACAGGCACAGAGGTCAGTGAACTGTGTGACTGAGAGGCGGAGGACCAGAGAGACTTCCCTGCTGGCTAAGAAGGGCTGCCATACCAGTGACTGTAGAGGTTATGGTTTTGAACCTGGCTGGTTCATCCCTAATAAATCCCCACAGTGGTAAGTATTTTCTGTGAGTTCTGTATCACCATTGCTAAGTTCCTCTCCTAGTCCCTCCTCTGCCCGAGGGCACACCGTCTGGAATGGGGACCCAATAGGTGATGAGGCACCTCTCAAATCACTTCCAACTCTAATGGAATAAGATTCTAAACAGGGAATAAGTAAAACTTTTCTGAAAAGATTCAGACTAAAGATTTTAGGAGTGGTGAATCACACAGTCTCTGTTGACTCCTCACCTCTGACAGTATGGCTAGAGAGCAGCTGTAGAAAATACATAAACAAATGGCCATGCCTATGTTCTATTAAGGAGCCCTAGTGGCATAATGGATTATGTGTTGGGCTGCAAAGCACAAGGTCAAAAGTTCAAACCCACTAGCTGCTCTGAGGGAGAAAGATGAAGCTATTTTGTTACAGATTTGAAAACCAGAAAGGGCAATTCTACTATGTCCTACAGGGAATCCAAAAGTCAGAATTAAATTTTTTTGTGTGTTTGCTGTTTTAATAAAAAGGTATTTATAAAAAAAAGCAGGGTAGAGTTGACCCAAAGGTCCTAATATGATTTGCTTTAGACAATCTTACATCTCAAAGTTGGAATATAAACTTTTTTCCTAGATAACTTTGGCGTTATAATTTTGAAACTGTCAGGAACAAAACCCGATATTCAATGTGAATAAGGGAAGAGCAAAAGGGATGCTCTAAGTAGGATCGTGACTAGAGAAGACTTGAGGCCTGCCGTGCTGAGGATCAAAGACTCCATACAGCCTTCAGGATGGGTTATGTCTCCACATGCAGAAAACAAACTCCTGTAAGTGGCCCAGGAAGCCACGTGATGGTAAACGGCGGAAAGATGGAACTCCTCGTGGATTTCCGGGTCCTTGGTCTACAAGCCACACCCATGAGAGCAGCAGTTAAAGGGAGCATGGCATTCCCACAAAAGACATCTTGATGGGGTTAAAAATCCAAAAAAGTCACTTTCAGAATTAAAATATCATGGTATTTGCAATTGAATGTGACCAAGAAAGACTAAAGAGGAATTGATGCTTTTGAATGAAGATGCTGGCAAAGAATGTTGACTAGACCACACACTGACAGAAGAACGGACAGTGTTGGAAGTCCACCCAGAACGCTCCTTAGATATGAGGATATCAAGACCTCATCTCATATACTTTGGATACGGCAACAGGAGTGATCAGTTCCTGGAAAAGGGTATTAACCTGGAAAGTGGAAGGTCGGTGAAAAAGTGAGATCACCTCTGGTGAGGTGGGTTAACAATCCCTGGCCTCCACCACGGGCTCAAAAGTAGGAATACTTGTGAAGAGGACAGAGTAGCAGGCTGGGTTTATTCTATTGTGAATAGGGCCACCATGCATCAAAAGCAACTTACAAGTACCCCATAACAACAATATGCATGTTCTTTACTGTGACGGGGCATGTATGAAGCAAGGTAATGAAAAGACGGACATAGTTTTAAATTTATCCTCCCCTCATGGAGATTCTGCCTATTCTGTCTCTAACGTGGAGATTATTCAAGTTCTAAACCTGGGAATATTTGTTTAAAAATGTTTTCAAAGTTACTTATATCTAGTATATTATTTAACATTGAAAATAAGGAAAGCCATATTTAGATACTCTCTTGCCAATTACTTTCCTTTCAAAATATCTGGCTAATGATTAAAAATAAAATATATTTAATCATTAACAAAATAATCTTTCCAGATTCCCTCAGAGATTGCTCCTCACCTGGTCTGCAGGAGGTTGTGGATGACAGTGGAAGCCCAAAATCCATTGGCAGGGTCCACTCATAGATTCCGCCTCTGGTGAATCCCCTCTGAAGACAGTGGAGGGATGTGCAAAGCCTGTAATCAGAGAGAGAGCATTGTGAAGTCGCTGATGGCATAAGTTGTTAGGATAAAATATGGTACCTTATAATTTGGTCTCCCTTTTGGCCCATTTTAAATTTATTTCAGTTAAAAAATGGAGGTTAAATGCACATGGATTACACCTATGGCAAACCCTCCTGAACACAGACCATGGACGTGCGTGGCCTTGCTATCATGCATGGCGCACTGGAAAGTGGATTATTGTAGATGCAGTTAGTTTAAAAGTTAGTGCCTTTTCACTTGTTCTCCCTTATCACTTTAAATAGTCCTGGTTTTCAATATTTTATACTTTCTTTTCAATTGAGGTCTTATTTGTTTTACTTTATTGTTGTTCATTTGTTTTGTTTTTTAATGTTTTCTTGTGTATGAAATCCAGGATAGGTAAATCTACAGTGAAAGTAACTGGACTAATGGCTCCTTGGTGGTACTGGTAGGGGAGGTTGGTGGGGGAAATGGGAAACTACTGAAGATCAGTACAAGAGTGAAGAAAATTGTTCTGAAACTGATTGTGGTGATGATTGTACAATGCTTCTTTTTTTTCTTTCAAACCATTTTATTGGGAGCTAATACAGATATCATATCATTCCATAGGTCAATCACATCAAGCCGTATTGTACACTTGCTATCAGAAACGGTTTCAAAACATTCTCTTCCTTCGTGACCTCCTTGACCTGAGCTCCCCTTCATGCCACCCACGCCCCTCACTGTACCTCCACAGTTGCTCTTGTTCTACTTGCTGTCTCCTTAGGTTCATCAATCCTGGCTCTCACATACTGAAAAATAGATGACAAAAGTTCCAGAGGGTTACCCCCAATGACAAAATGCATCTGAGTATTCAATTGTATAATATGTGAATTATATGCCAATAAAACTGCCAAAGGGTGGGGGAAGAAATGGTTCTTTAAAAACAGAAGACACTGGGTTGAGAGAAAATTTGATTCCTGAATCTACAATTGACATTTGGGGACTTTTAAAGCAGCAGTAAAATTCAAGGGCAAGACACTGTGAGTGGCTCTCCCGGGTGCATGCAATAGGCAGCTACACTCTTGAAAGAAAATTTAAGAACAATTCAAAAAACTGACAAAATGAGTCTTTTTATTATTTAGGCAAATCTTTTTTCTTAATATAATTTTTTGTTGGGATATGCTTCCCATATCATACAACGCAATCTCTCAGTTATATTAAGGTTTGTGCAGTTGTCACCACAATTTGAGATCATTTTCTTCTTGTACCCATTGTCTTTAGCTTACCATTTTTCCGTCCTCCCCTGCCATGACCCTAGGCAATTATGAAGCCATTTACTATCTCTATAGATCTACTTATCCTGGGCTTCATAAACATGAAATCATGCAAAATACAAACAGGAAGCAATCAAACAAGGAAGAAACTCAACAATGATTCTACAAAACAGAAAAACCTCATTCAAAAAGAAAGCATAACATATTAAAAACAAAAACAACTTTAAAATGAGTAAAAAGGGACATCGAGGGATACGGTATTGCATTTTAGCCTGACTACCTCTGCCATCATCAGCTTCACAGTGCTCCTTGTCTGACACTCGAAACTCTTCACATCATCGACTGGCCAGAAGGGATTCCCATAACCTGCATCCATGTGGGGACCCTGCACATTGATTCGGGGCTTCCATTCTCATCCATAGCCTTCTGAAACCTGGCATTCACAATTTAAGCTCTGCTACCATTCCCTCGTTCAAGTTTTGGATTCTGTTATTTATAATCCTTAAGTCACACAGGCTGGTGTGCTTTTTCCTTGTGGGCTTGGTTGATATTTCATTTAGATGGTTGCTTGTTCTAAGACAGGCCTTTAGGACCCCAGATGCTATTCTTTCTGATAGCCGCCCACCATCTGGTGTCTTCACCACACTTTGCTATAACACCCATATATTCAGTGGTCTTTTCATGAGGGCAGGCACGGAGCAGAACCAAGTCATACAAACTAACTGTACTGAGATTAGGATAGAATTAAGTGCAAGCCCATATCCATTCATATAGCTATGGTTTATGTGTGTCTCTGATTCCCTTGATCAATATCATTTTCATTTTATGACAAAGCACATTAGAAATCACTCCCCACTAAGGCATAAGGTAGATAATGCCATCAATTTATCCAGTGGTAAAGAATTTTAAACACTATTCAGAAAAGTTAATTATACAACTATAGGCTGGTTTCAGATTGAATACATAAATTGTTCTCTTGTACAAATTAAATTCTTAAGTTACTGGACATTATTTACACAAACAGTGGGGGTGGTGATGGGGAAAATTTCAATGACACTCATTCACAAATGCTGAAACATGTTTAGCAAACTAATACATGTCCTAAGAAAGCAAAGAGACTATTAAAATAGTAGTCCGAGGCCCCATTCATTGGGCACCCTCAAACCTAAGGTCAAAGGCCACCAATCCCCTAACTTTATTATTGCAGTCATCTGCTTCTTCTCACACTGAGTTCCTGCTTTATGCCAAGGGTGTCATTGGGTTCCGGAAAGCTGGTACAGGTGAGTTTGAGGTAAAGTGCAGTTGACTTTGTGGAGTTTCCACATTGCATCCTTCTGGTGCAGCCAGTGAAGAACTGTCCTACTCAAAAGGACAGTCTAACATGCCAGTAAGCCAGAGGACTGGGCCTGGATCACCAAAAGCTAAACAGTATCTAGGTTAAAAATGTCCACTTAGGAACAAAGATGTATTTCCCCCTTAGCTTCTCCATAAATAATGTTCAGTTTTTCCCTGATAGGAGGTTGCTCATCCCAGTTGACCCACCCACAGAAATATAATTGCTTTCTCTGACAGACCCTGCTCCCCACATCTTGACTTGAGTTTCCAGTAAGGTTTACTCATCCCTCTTGTACGAGCAATTGTAAATCATGTCACTGATTATGTACTCCTTGTGAAGAGTTCCAATGTCCTCGCTTTTTAATCCCTGTGCATCTACACTGCTGGTCCACAGCTTTAAAGGACATACTTAACATTCGCCAGATTAAGGGACACATCTATTTTCAATATCGGCATCAATCCTACTGCCCCTTCCCCACTAGACAGTCCGTGTCTAAGGAGGGGAGGATAAAGGGCTCAGAAACATAGAATCTGAACATAAACGGATAGACCCTTAGAAACCCCCTCAGGTGAGCCCCTCACTCTATAAGAAACTGATGCAGAGACATGAAACCGAAACCAAAATCCAAACTCACTGCCATCGAGTCGATGCCCACTCATAGGACAGACTAGAACTACCCCTGTGAGTGGTCAAGACTGAAAATCTTTATGGGAGTAGAAAGCCCTATTTTGCTCCCTTGCAGTGGTTGGTGGCTTTGAACTGCTGACCTTGCAGTTAGCCGTCCAACCTTTAAACACTCCACCACCAGAGATCCTGGAGATATCAATAACAAGGAAATGAATACAACGTGCTGTTAGAAGAGTGGGTGATATGAGAACCTGACATCCTGATTTCTCATCCACCACTCTTTTTGGCTTGGCCTTGGGTTTAGCCT
The DNA here is from genome assembly GCF_050624435.1 of Tenrec ecaudatus. NCBI lineage: Eukaryota > Metazoa > Chordata > Mammalia > Afrosoricida > Tenrecidae > Tenrec > Tenrec ecaudatus. The sequence continues at coordinate 64,314,860 of NC_134541.1, read as the reverse complement.
ACAAACAGTTTAAAATTTTCCAATATTTAAAAGGATAAGGCGGTTCTCTAGGAGACTTTGACTTTGAGCACTAGAAGAAGATATGTTTTCCAACCCTCCTTGTAAATCAGGAGGCATTCTCAGTGCTATAAGCACCAATTCAGTCTGTAGAAATGGTGACAGGTTAAGTCAAATTTAAATTCTCCCGATTTCATTACTTTCTCACCTTCATTGACTAATATTAAATTGTATGCTTGTCTCCCTCACATTTCTCACTTTTCATTTTATTACTATTAAATTCAGTCCCTCACACTGGCCAGAGAGGGCATCACATATGCAGACATGATTACCACAATAACTGGGGGTTCAAATTGCCTAGAGAAGCAAGTACCAAGGGTCAATGGGAGTTACTCCTGGTCTCAGGAATCCCCTTCTGGTGGGTGTCTTTTCCTGGACCAGGTGATGGTTGCAGGCAGCTATTAATTCAATATTATTCCATTTTTTAATTTTCTTCTATACATCCAACATTTCCTCCATATAAGTCCTAAAATTTCCTAATAAAATTGGATTATTTTTATCTAAAAGTATATTGAATTACATGCAAAAACACCTCAGCAGGTATACATCAACAATCCTCTGATGCCCTGTAGGCTCCTGCTGCCCTTTACTTCAGACCCAGACTCTTTCCTATGTCCAGCAAGCAGATAGTCAACTGTCCTTTTGGGTTACTCAATATTAGATCCTTGGTCATGTCCCCAGACTGAGCCTAAATCCAACAGACAAACTTGGTGGCCTGGGTTTTTCGGAAAGTTTTTCAAGTCCCCTCACCCTTAGAGACGCCATCCATTTTTCCATTTGCTCCAAAAACTAGAATTCTCTGGAAATTAATTATTTCAAAATCCTCTCCGTCTCCGCTCATGGATACATTTTACCAAAGAGCCCCTGGAACATAGACTGTCTTCAAGAGAAGGAATTCAAAATTTACATCTGAGTAGCATCCCAAGTTGTCAATCTAGCTAGCTTATTAATAGCACACAGAGAGGACCAAAAAGTTTCAAATCTTGGTTGTGCAAATATTTTGCTGCTTGATCATAGATGTACAGGAACTTAACCCATTGATCTCAGAAAACTTATATACAAAATAAGTTTGGGGACAAGCTTTTAGATTTTTAAGTGAAAGGAAAATCTTGATTTTTATAATCTTTACTCAAATTTGTACCTTCAGGAAAAAAATGAAATTAATTAGCTTTTGTCTTCTTGATAACACATCAGAATGTCAAATCAACAGCGTTTCCTGAGCATCTACTACTACTCCTACTACACAAACACACACACACACACACACACACACACACACACTAAACACTTGATGTGGACTTGTGGGAAAAGGGAACCACTGGAAACACCATGGTCTCTGGCAAGAGAGTGGTCAAATATTTGTGGGCCTCTCAGGTATAACCCAACAAGCAGCATACTGCCTGCAACATAAAGCCTCTTTAGTCACATGACCTTACACCATGTGTCTGTTGGTTTCTCCTTCTGTGGTGGATGTGCACTGCTAAATGCTGGAATTTGTGTCACTTGTATTTCAAATACCAGCAGGATCACCAAAGATGAGCAGTGTTCAATGAAGCTTTCAGACTAAGAACAGATTATGAAGAAGGAACGGGCTGTCTGCTTTTAAGTGATCAGCCACTGGAAATCTCATCAATAAGAGTAGAACATTGTCAGATATAGTACCAGAAAATGATCCCCTCATGTCAGAAGGCACTCAAAATATGATTGAGGAAGTGCTGCCTTTTCAAAGTAGAGTCTGTGGCAATGTGAGGGATGATATAGAGCCTTCCGGACCTTCACTTGCTGATGAGGCGCAACTCAAAATGAGGAGAAATCACTGCAAACATCAGCTAATAATTGGAACCTGTAATGTGAAAAGTTTGAATCTAGGAAAATTGGATGTGATCAAAAATGATATTGCATTCAATGTGGTCAAAAATGAAATAAAGATGGATGCCCTAGACTTAATGAGCGGAAATGGACTGATGTGGCCAATTTGAATTAGAGGATCAAATGGTATACTATGCCGTGAGTGACAAACTCAAGAGGAATGATGTTGCATTCACCACGAAAAGGATATTTTAAGATCTTTCTTGACACATAATGTTGTCTTTGATAAGATAGAATGTCTATTTCTAAATCAAGAAATCCAGTTCATATAGGCATTATTCAAATTTACACACAAACCACTAAAGCTAGTGATGAAAACGTTGGAGAATTTTATAAATTTATTCCATCTGAAATTGATCAAATATGCAATCAAGATGCATCAATTATTATTGGTGATTGGAACGCAAAAGTTGTAAACAAAGAATAAGAAACAGTAGCTGGAAATGTAGCCTTGGTGAGAGAAAGGAAGCTGGAAATTCCATGATAGAATTTGCAAGACTATTGACTTCTTCCTACTAAATATCTTTTTTCCCCACAACATATATGATTATTCCAGATGGAATAAAGAAGAATCAAATTTTCTATCTATCTGGGAAGATATGATGGAGAAGCTCAATCTAAGAAGCCAAAATAAGAGAGGGGCTAACTGTGGAACACACCATCAATTGTTCATATTTAATTTCAGGTTAAAGTTGAAGAATCAATTCCACAAGAGCCAAAACATGACCTTAAGTATATCCCTCTGAATTTCAAAAACAAAAACATTTCAAGAATAGACTTGACTCATCGAACACTAATAACAGAAGACCTGATGAGCTGTGGGATGACATCAAGAACATCATTCATGAAGAAAGCAAAAGAGCATGAAAAAGATTGGAAAGATAGAAAAGATCAAATTGGATGCTAGAAGAGACTCTGGAAGAAATAATGAGTTAAAGAAGCTGAGTCAAAAATTACAAATGACAAGTCAATAAAATAAAGTAAAGCATTATAATAATACGTACAAAGAGCTGAAGTTAGAAAACCAAAAAAGTAGATGCTCAGAATATATCAAGTTAGCTTGATATACCAAAAGTTGAAGAAAAATGTAAGCCTCAAGTTACAATATTGAAAGATCCTAAGGGCAAATTATTGAATGATGCAGGAAGCATCAAAAGATGAAAAGAACACGGTCATGATAACAAAAAGAACTAGTCTACATCCAACCACTTCAAGAGGCAGAGTATGATCAAAAGCCTGTTGTACTGAAGAAAGAAGTCCAAGTCGTATTGAAGGCAGTAGCAAAAAACAAGGGTATAGGAAATTAACAAAATGACAATTAAATGTTTTAACCAACTGATAAAGCACCAGAAGTACTCATAAGACTATGTCAATAAAATCAGGAAGACAGTTTCCTGGCCAACTGATTGGAAGAAAACCGTATTTGTACTTATTCCAAAGATAAGTGACCCAACAGAAAGCGCAGGACTGTATCATTGCGGTCACATGCAAGTAGAGTTTTGCTGAAGATTATCCAACAACAGTTGCAGCACTGTGCTGACAGAGACCTGTCAGAAATTCAGACCAGATTCAGACGAGGACATGAAATGAGATATCATTGTTCATGTGAGATGGCTCTTAGCTCAAAGCAGAGAACACCGAAAGGAAATTTATTTGTGTTTTATTCACTACGCAAAGACATTTGACTGGGGTGCCTCCTTCCTAACAAACAATGGATCTCTTTGAGAAAAATAGGAGTTCCAGCTCTCGTGGGGAACCTGTACATGGACCAAGAACCAGTTGTTTGGTCAGAACAGGGGGCTATTGAGTGATGTTTAAATCAAGGGAGGTGTTTGTCCTTTCATCATACTTATTTGATCTGTAGCGTGGGTACCTGAAAGAGGGACTGGGAATGAAGATGGGCAAGAGACGTGGAGAATGGAGACAAGACAGGAGTCTGATCAAGTCTCATTTATTGAGCTGAGAACAGAGGCTTAAATAGCCAGCGAAGGGCGGGCACCATTACGTCATATGGAAATAAGGTATAGCTGGGGTAGCCAATAGTCATGCACCTACCAAATAAGGAATACCTGGCGGGAAATTGTGCTCAAACAGGTCCGTATGCTAATGAGGCATACCGGGCGCCTGGGGGAAGTGCCGCCAGGTGTGTGTCGTCCAATGAGCGTAGCGGCTGCTAGCAATTGAACACCAATCCTAGCAACGGTCAAGTAACTAATGACCGCAGGGAAAACAAGGGCAGGAAGACGACTGGGCACAATTTATATGACAGAAAACTGAGAGTAAATACATGAAGGTTGTATATGGCTTTTGATCCGGGGCTGAGGGACATCCAGTTCCCTACACTAAAAAACATATTCCAATGGACAAATCTGCTGCACAAGATCTCTTTAAAGTGTGAAGCACAAAAATGTTCCTTTGACGACCTGACCCAAGCTGTTGTATTTTCCGTTGCCTCATCAGCCTGTGAAAGTTGGACAATGAATAAAGGAGACTGAAGAAGAATCAATGCATTTGAATCAGGATCTGAGTGAAGGATATCGAAAGGACCATGGAGTCCCAAAGAAAGCTCAAATCTGTGTTGGAAGAAGTACAGCCAGAAGGCCTCTTTGAAGCAAGGATGGTGAGACTCCATCTCAATTACTTTAGATATGTTATCAGGAGAGACCAGTCCCAGAGAAAGACATCATGCTTAGAAGAGTGGAAGACAGTGGTGAGGGGGAGGAGGACAATCTCTACAAAACATATGGACAAAGTAGCTGCAACAACACCAATTGTGAGGATGCCACAAGACCTGGCAGAGTTTTATCCTCTGTGGACCTAAATTCATGATGAGTCAGAACTGACTTGAATAAGCCTTAAAAACAAACACACATCACAACACAAAACAGTTACATTGCTTACTTTGGGCAAGGTCATCAGCGGATCCAACTCCAGCTCAACAAGATGGCTAGTTATATGCCTCGCCGTGCCAGAAAGGAGTGCTGGATCATCCACACACCCATTAAATGATTCACTCAACAATAGCTTTGGAGCACTACTGTGCTAGGTACAGAGATTATGACACTTAACCATGGCGCCCGCTGGTGGAGTTTGTAATCCAGCTAGAAATACAGGCCGTAGGAAACAATGATAAACTTTATTTTTTTTAAAAAAACACTAATTCACAGTGACCCCATGTGCTATGAAGTGGATGAAGTAACTGCTTCATAAGCTCTTCTTATCATCTAAATTTTCTTTTTGTGGTACCACTGAGTGAGTTCAATCTTTGAATTTTTAGGTTAGTAGCCCAGTGCAAACCTCTGTGCCATCCGAGGGCCTCATCAACTTGATAGAACTGGGAAAAGGTATGCCCAGGATGCCACGGGAGCACATGAATGATTTTCTTCATACACAGTGCATTGTTCAAAGCCCATGGATTCCTGTGTCCATTAGGCATCCGGGGTGGAGCTAGCAACACATTCTCATGGTACAGCGTGGGAGAGGATAGGAGGTCTCCACACCTTTGGCCCTAACACAACACCTCTCTACACCTTTCATCGCAAAACAAGAACATCCTAAAACAAGCCTTGTCAGAATTCTGGCACATCCCTGCAGCAGGGCATAGGCATCACAAGAGCCTGAATTCCAGCAGACAAATTCCCCAGAATACTTAAAGAGACCATTTAAGGAACCACTTCACAGTACTTCCGATGAGTTCTGGCAGGGCCCCAGTCTCCCCCATGACCAGCTCCAGTAACACCAATAGCCTCACTTAGTTGGCCTCGGAGCCCATATTATCCAAGGGAAGAGGCAGCCCCACTATGAAGGGATAGATATGTAAGGTCAGTATAGAGTGCGAGCTCAGCCCCGTGTTAGGGGTGGGACATGACGTTCGGGCTAGGGAGGAAGTGATTGAAAAAGAAAAAGTTACCCTTGTGTCATTCCAAATCATTTTGATCCTTTGTATCACAGTGGATGATTTTCTGAAAGTAGATGACCAGACCTTTATTCTAAGATGCCTCTAGCCATTTGAAATACTCTATTTCCAAGATGATTCTCTGCATAAATTCCCTCAGTTCAGTAATGTGAGCTCATGTGGACTGAATAATAAACATTTTCTGTGTTGAGAGTTCTAACAACAACAACAACATAGTTTAGTTCCTCCTAACTACAAAATAAAATTAGAATGCCTTTTTACTTAGAATACTAAATCAGTGACTATTTGATGTCTGTGTATCTTCCTCTTCCTTCCTCATTCACATCTTATACTTCAATAAGAAGGGACCATCTGAGGGGCCCTGAAGCTACTGCTCAGTTTTAATCATTTGTGTTCTTCCTCAGTTAGCCACATCTTCTTTCCTATCCAAAAAACTCTAATATTTCTGTTAAGATTAATCAAGTGTCACCTCTTTTAGCAACATAAACCAGACCATCACTTACAAGAACAGTCAATGTTCCAAAAGTCCTCTCCTAGTACCTTGTAGTTGATTTTTGCATGAATTCAGTCCTTCATCGGTTATTTGTTGAGCATCTACCACATTGCAGACCCCGAAATAGATGTATGGTGATCGGGATCCTTTTTTAGGCAGAGCAACTTAGGATTAGAAACTGTGTCATTCTCCTTTGCATCCTTCTCTGCCTTGTATATATTGCCTATTGCCTGTTCAAGTTAATTCCAACTTCCAGTGACCCAGTAAAACAAAGCGAAGCTTCCCCGTTGGATATCAGGAGCTGTAAATATTTACAGAGACCAACTGCCACGTCTTTCTTTACAACGTACCTGTGGGTTTGGCTCAAGTCAAGGTCGTAATGATTGCACCAGCACAGCTCCTTTAGGATATATGCCCAATATATGCTGGCTCAATTGGAACCACGGTGTGGCCTAGATTTTGAAGGAGCTGGTGCATGTGAGTTGTCAGAAAAGAGACCTGAAATGACATCCACAGAATTAGATTCTGAACAAATGGAGTTATGTTGATTAAATGAATCTTTTGCCACATCATAATTTCATTCCAAGTGGAAGTATTCACTTTAAAACAGTTCAATTTTAGGTCCTAAGCTTGCCTCTGGGATCCCAAACAGGGATATAATTTATTCAACAGGCTCTGTCCTCTTTCACCTTTTGGCCTCTGATTCTTGGCAATGCAGAAATACTCCTCCCCCAAAATAAACTGACCTTTTGAAAGCAACTGAAATCATGCATTCCAACTGAGGACAATGAACTTGATATTTAAAAATATATAAAGTTCTGGGCCAACATAGTTAGGTTTGGGCTATTATTACAGTCTCTCAATTATAGCATAAATATAAATGTGATGCCTAAATATTTGTTTTAATAGAAACATTTGTGTGTATGTCATTGTGCCTACTACCATGGGTAAATGTTATGAAAGATTCAGTGAGATAGTTAAACCCTGCCTTATATCCTATTTTTGAGAGTCATAAAGATTCTAAAATTCTTGTACCAGAGGCACGACTATTCCACATAAACAAGACCATCTAGAACAGAATATGGAACTGAGTGCATGTGATAAAAATATAAGTTGTGGTAATAAATGTATAAATGGATGCACAGGGTATTTGCTTTTAATCAGAGCAAATATAAGTGCAAAGATATAAGAGCAAAGATCATGAACATAATCCTGTACAATTTACTAACAACATCTTGCTTATTACAAAGTAAAGGGATAATTTATTATTACTACCTCCATCTATACTTTATAGGTGCATCTATTAAAGTTGAAGACATTACATAATTTTCCAAAAGGCAGATGTAGAAAATATTTTTAAAGCTTGCATTATTTGCAGAAAGTATTGACTCAGGAGAGACCGAATTTGTGTGTGTGTGTGTGTGTGTGTGTGTGTGTGTGTGTGTGTGTGTGTTTAGAGATCAGTAAATGACTGTAGACTGATGTTGGCAGGACTCTACATGTGCTAGTCTCATTAAGGTGCCTTCAAAAACAGATCCAAACAAAACAAGAGTTTCAAAAGGAGTCTACTGACTAAAACAGACCAGATGTAAGGCCAAATGCAAGCCCAAATAAATGTGAAAACTTTAAAATATTACAAAGTATCTTCTCAAATCATATTATGAAATTAGAAATCAACAATAGGAAAATCAAAGAGATAAAACATCAAATACATAAAAAATGAACGACACTCTTCTTAAAGTATTCTTAAAGAGTGTACTGTATAATAGAAAAAAGTAGAAATTAAATTAAACATTTCCTTGAATCAAATAAGTATGAAAACACAATGTACCAAAACATTAGGAGGCGGGGAAACCACAGGGTCACACACAGTAAAAGCATTTGACAAAATTCAACACCTATTCCTGCCAATATCACAGTAAAAAAAGAAGCAAATTTCATCAAAAACAATTAAGGGCAAATATACAAAGCCAACAGCCAACTTTGCTCTCAATGGAGTAAGAGTGTAAATATTCCTCTTCTGACTGAGAAGGCAGGATGCCCTTGCTCACTACTTTGTTCAATATTACATTGAATCCTTAACTCGAGCAATAAGGCATGAAAGGGAAAGAAAAAGCCTTCAAGCTGGAAAAGAAGTAAAATTATCTCTATTTAAAAATTATATGATTCTACGCATAGAAAATTCCAAAGACTCGGCAAGGAAACTTACCAAAACTAATGGAAAGATTCAGCAAAATGGCAGAATCAAGGATTCACATTCAAAATCTCAACCTGATCCACTTACACTAGGAGAGAGAATCCTGAAAAAGAAATCAGGAAACCAGTGCAATTTACAACAGCCACCCAAGGATGAAATCCTCAAGAATAAATCTAATAGAGACACAAACATTTCATACATAGAAAACTATATGGTATCACTACAAACACACATAAATAAAATACATCCAATATTCACCGATAGGCCAACATTTTTAAAATTCTAATGTTGCCCAAAATAATTGACATATATAATGCAATCTCATTGTAGATTCCATCATTATACTATAAAGAAATGGAAAGCTTATCATCAACTTTATATGGAAGGGAAAGAAACTCTGAATAAGCAAAGTACTACTAAAAAAGAAAAACATAAGAGGCCTCATAGTTGGAAACTTCCAACCCATTACTAACACTATTTTATGAAACAAGCATAACCTGATACCAAAACCAGACAAAGACATTACCAGGAAAGAAAGTCACAGACAATCCTGAAGGAACACAGATGTTGAAATTCTCAACAAAATCCTAGCCAAACAAATCCAAGAAAATATCTTTTATAAAACAGATAATGATCAATTGGGACTCACATCAGTTATTCAAAGATGGTACAACATTAGAAAAATAACCAATGTTATCCGCCTTATAAATAAAATAAGAATAGGCACTACCTAATCAAATAAATTGATTCACAACAAGCATTTGACAATGTCAGACATTCGTTCTTGATAAAAACACTCAGCAAAATAGAAATAGAAGGGAAATTTCTCAGTACAATGAAGGCCACACATGCAAAACCAATGACTAACATCAACTCAATGACGAGAAAGCAATTTTATGCGAACAGGAACTAAACAAGGATGCCCTTCATCACCACGATTATACTATATTTAGCTGGAAGTCCTAGCCAGACCTATTCGACACCAATAAGAAATTAAAAGCATTCAAATTGACAAAGAAGAAATAAAATTCTCTCCATTGCAGATGTTGTGATTCTATTGGTAGAAAATACCAAAGACTTAACAAGAAATTTCCAAAAAAAAAATTGGAAAATTCAGTGTCATGGCAGGGGACAAGATCAACATACAAAATTGAATTTCCTGAAAGCAAATCAAGAAAACAACATCGTTTACTATAGCCACACACAAGAGGAAATATTTAAGAACAAACTAAATTAAAACAAAAAAATGTGTGAACAAAACTATATAACACAAGAAATAAAAAGTGACTTATGTAAATGCAAGAATGTTCCATGCTCCTGGAAAGCAAGGCTTAACACTGAACATGTTGATACTACCATAAACAATTTATAAATATAACATGACTTGGATCTATATCCCAATATTATTCTTTAAAGATGGAAACACTAATTATATGGTGAGTAAAGAAAACCAGGTTAAGCAAAGCGCTAATTAAGAAGAATAACAAATAGGAGGCCTTTTACGTTCCAAACTAAAGACACAGTTAAAACAATCTGGTAAAAGTAGCAAGGATAGATATGAAGACCAATGGAATAAAATAAAGAACCTAGAAATAAATTCATTCATCTACAGACAACTAATGTTTGACAAAGGGCCAAAATACATTAATTGGAAGAATTAAATAAGACCATACTTCATCCCATATATGAAAATGAACTCAAGATGGAACAAAGACCTAAATGCAACCCTTAGCACTACCAAGATTATCAATGAGAAAATAGGGACAAATTTAAGGGGCTTAATAAAAGAAATCAACACCCAGCCAAGCATAATGAAAAACACACACACCGCTGAAGACATAATAGATTCTTGGGGCTTTCTAAAAAGAAAAAGCTTTTTAAAAGCAACAAAAGAGTAAAAAGAGAAAGTTAAGAGCAAGAAAAAAATTGGCAAAGACACAATGGACAAAGGACTAATCTCTAAAATCTATAATTGATAGCAATTTTTAAAGCAAGTAACAAATACTGGAGAGAGTGCGGAGAGATTGGAACCCTCAGACACTGCTCTTGGGACTGTAGAAATGTGCTACAACTGCAGGAAGTGGTGTGGTGCTTCTGCATATCACTAGCATGTATGCTTTGCTGGGCATGTGCTTTAAAGAAGTAAGAGCCAAAGCATGGCCAAGTACAGGCACACCTGTAGTCACTGAGGCACTGTTCATACGAGCAAGAAGAAGGCAACTACCTAACTGCTATCAGTAGAAGAACAGATAAACGAGTTTTGGTACATGCACACAATGTAATAGCATTTGTTGTTTAAGAGTGATTACAAAACTGCGATGCTCATGGCGTGGATGGCTTGGAAAACCTGAGGAGTGGGGTTAGTCCATCACCAAAGGACAACTACTGGGTGGGGCCACTGTTGGAAAGAAAATATCAAGACAATGGTTTTCATAACCACATAAACAAAATTTGCTGGTTGTTGTGGGAGGGGGCAGTAAGGTAAAACAATAGGCTAGAAGGTACACAGATGTTGGATGAAGGAGAAGATACTATTCCACAAGAGAGAGATAATAAATCGAAGGAGGGTAGGGAAAGCTATCAGGAATCTTGTTATGTAGTTTAAATTCTTTAATACAAAATTGATTATCTGAAATTTAAACCCCACCTAATTAACAATGAAATTGCTTTAAATTAATAGCACATTTTCATTAAAAATTAAATAAACATATATACACAGATGAAATATATTTTGAGAAACAAAAACTTCACATTTTCATAGTGTCATTTAATAAAGGTTTCTTTAATTAAATGACAATTCTTTTTTCCCAACAGTTTTATTGGCACATAATTTACATATCATACAATTGAATAGTTCAATCATAACAAGGGAAGTTATACAATCACCACCATGTCTATCTATCAGAGCCTTTCCCCTGCCCCTCTCCCCATGGTTAAATTACTTTTAAACTGAGTTGTGCAATCACATCGGTTCTAGTGCTAACTCCCCCCTCCCGCCATCATAGTTTACTCCTGAAATCCCCTTTCCCTCCCTATTGCTCATCCCCACCCCAGCAGTTCCTAATACAAAACGAGTCCCAATGAGGTGGAGATTAAAGCTGTCTCAAATGCCTGGCTTTTCCAAAGTACTATACTACTCCATAACACATGATATCAGCCGTCACTCATTTTCTTAACATATTCTTTCATGTTCCACAATTCACTGTAACATCTCACAGCATTCTGAAACCATTAAGAAAATGGCTCATGTGATTGTGGGTTCAGGTCCATTCTTACTCTGAACTTCAGACGATCATCTAGTTGACCTTCCTCATCCACATGTCCAGGGGCGCTGGTGAATCAGCACAGGTAATGGTCTGTAACTCAAGTTCTAAGAAGTGGTGAGGCAAATGGTCAAGCCTGATTCAGGATCCCAAGAAAGAGAGCAACATGTTTGAGAGTGAAAGTAGGTCTTACTTACTCAGCCAATGAGTCTTAGCCTTGACCAGCACTCATGTCAAGATGGCGACCTGAGTCCTGGACTAGTCTTCTGTGAGCTCAGCTGGGAAAGGGAGGTCACAAAAATGACTTTGATGGAAATGCATTTTGAAGCTTCTGAAGGAAACAAAGGTTGGTGAGGTAAGTCACACATTCTATTGAAGCGGAGTCTCAAAATATAACCCACCTTAATCCTGTCCCATTGATGTAACAGATAACACCCTCAAAATGGGATTATTCGGCTAGAGACTAGAATCACAAAATGGAAAACATAGATTAAGGGATTAACTACATCACATTCCCATTTTTTTTATATTTCATAACATCTTTGAAGTCGGTTCCTTTGTTATCCCCATGTACAGCTGAGGAAACCGAGGATGTAAAAAACAAGAGGATGAGGAATTTGCCCAGAATCTTCAAACTATTAAATGGAAAAGACTGCAGTCTAAACTCAGAATAACTAGGGAATAATTGAATTCTACGAATTAGTTTTCCCTTTTCAGTCTGAAAATCCTCATCTGTAAAATCAGAAAATCCTGCTTAATAAAATTATTATGAAAGATAAAAATAATGTGCATTGAGAACCTGGTAAAAGTAGTGCTAAAAATGAAATAAAACTAAACTCACTAGTACTAGAAAACTCTCACTGTGCTTTCAGATTTTACCATTTCACATGGTCCTTTACGTATTAGAACTTTTTATTCTAGACTCCATATATTTCATAAAATATCCATTATTTTCTGAAAAGCAATATTCTCCTTGAAATTGTATCAGATGTTTTCTTTCTGTTGCTTTGTATGAATGTGCATAGGTGTGTATGTACCTTTTTTGAAGAGATGCTGTCTTGTACATTTCATTCGATTCTAAAAATGCGCCGCCGCCCCCCCCACACACACACACAATTATCCACTAGTATATAATCTGGAAACAAATCATCTACTGTCTCTATTTTTTCCATTTGGAAAGTTAAACAAATATATTCTCCAATCCAGATTCTCAGAGAAATGGATTTTTCAGTTTAACTTAACCATGTTTTCAGCCCATGATATAATAAGATCTATTCATTAAGTGGGCATAATAGAATTTGAGAATTTGAGGGAAAGTATAGTCCCTGTATCTTTGTCTTCTCCGCTCACCACTGGCTCTGTTTGGAGGTGGAGTGAAATGCTCACAAGCATGGGTGAGTGCATGTGGTTAAATGATTTTCACAAAGCAGGCTGTCCTAAATTGGCTGCTCTTCACTTATTGGAAACCAATGTGCATGTTTATCCTGTTCCCAAATTAATCTCATGCTAGCAAACAACAGACTACCACAAGCAACACGTGTACAACATTTGGCAGCCATCTGGGATGCTGTTGACTCAGCGTGACCCTGGCCTTATTTGTCACCATAGAAGGTGACTTCGACCCCTATCCTACCAAAGACTGTGTGCCTTTGGACTCCGCCAGGCTGATAACAGCAATAGGTGTGCCTTTGAGTACAGTGGCCGTCCCAGTCGAAGGCTATAATGAAAATGAACAGCAATGGGGAGTTTGGTAGAAGAGCACTGGATGCCAAATTTTATGAATTTTATCAAAAGTTCAAACCAGTCCAGTCCTCTTTCAGTGATGGAGTCATTACAAAGGACCTCGTTAAATAAATTGCCTACTCTGAGAATTCAAAAATAAACAAATGATATAAACAGGGTGAAACTGTGCTCAAGCCTACTTGACACTTGCTTTCTTGCTTTTTCTCATCCTCTATTTCTGTCCCTGTCACATTTGTCACTCTTCAGCTGGTTCTTTGAGAAAAATAGTGAGGTTAATGAGTTTGGTAAATAAAACTGATATTTCTGGACAAAATAAAGTTAAGACATGTCCTTAAATAAGATGTTTTATAGTGCTTACATAAGCTACGGAAATATGGGTGAGTCAAAAGTATTGCTGTAAAGTCATAGAAGCATTTAAAAATATATATAAAACAATATATCAGGTGTCCATGATTCTGAAGGTGTTTTTTCCCTCTCTCTAGCTCTTCCTGAGGAACCCTGGGGTTCACTGTGAGTCATAATTGACTCAGTGGCAGTGAGTAAGACCTTCCTACAAGAAACCTGTAGCCTTCAGTTTACACTGAGTCAAAACAACAGTTTGGTGTCTCCACGAGACTCAAACCATGCCTCTTTTCCATGTTCTCTGAGATTAGGGAACAGATAGAAGTCCTAAGGGGCTAGATCAGGGCTTTGGGGTGGATGAGATCAAGTTTACCAGAGGAATTATCCTAGAGCCGCCCTTACTCCCCTCAAAGAATCATCAAAACAGATTTCAATTCTCTTAAAGCTTTCTTCATAAAAATCAGAAAGAAACCCATGATCATCCCCTGTCCTCCAAAGAAAGCACTGGTAAAAAAAAATCAAAACAAAAACCAGTTATCGTGGACATCTAAAGAGATCTGATGGTGTGGTGGGTTATGAATTGGGCTGCTAACATCAAGGTCAAAAAGCAGTTCAAAATCACAAATAGCTTCCATGGGAGAAAGATGAGACGTTTTATTCCCATAAGGAATGGTAGTCTCAGGAACCTACAGAGGCAGTTCTATTCAGAGCCACCGCTTTGATTGTACCTTTGTTGTTAAGAAGGTACCCTAAGAAGATAAGACATGTATACTAATGAGAGAGCATACCTATAGCCATATACAGATATTCAAATATGTTTGGTTAGGAATAAATCCACACATGAAAGAATTAGAATCCTAGCAGCAATATATTTTCAATTATATATATATATATATATATATATATATATATATATATATATATATATATATATATATATGCTTTTCTCTAAATCACTTACTTGGAAATATTTAGTTAGACCTTGGCTTTTCTAATATTTCCATATTTTAAAGTTAGAATTCTGATTGTTTAAATATTAAACTCCATTTCTGGAGAATCTAACATTTTAATCATCTTTAGAGTTTTTCCAAAGGAGGATAGAAAATACCAATTGTAATCCTAATTTGTAAAAATCAATGGAGTCTTCAGAATGCTATATTTGCTAACTGATGACCTGATATTTTATTTTTATATATAACATTTCAAAAATTTTAAAAATAATTTAAGGTTGGATATTAATTAATCAGAGGAGTCAATTAAGAAGAAATCTTGGTTTCATTCTGAAAGTCTAAATAATTTCTAGCAAGACTAAAGCTTCAAATGTATGATTTTCCCTAACTTAAAGAATCCCCATTTAATTTTGCTTCCCACTCACCCTGGTCTTTGGCTTCGCCTCGCCCCTCCATAGCCACAGCACTTGTTCTCCTCCCACGTGCTCACCACCCCCTTAAAACAGAGATGGGGAAAGTCTAGGCTGACCCTGTCAAGGCAACCATGGGCAGAACTGAACGTTCAATCAATCATCTAGGAAGCTGTCTTATAGCACCATAAATTTATAGTAAGTGAATAATAGTAACAATATAAATTTTGGACTAAATTGCATTAGTACTAATTACATCTATCATAATGTAAATACTGAGGGACAAGTAAGGAACATCCAGTACAGGATAGACAGACACATATAAGTACATGGTGGGACAGACTCATAGGCTTCTCATTGGCTGCCCTTGGCCTACTGCCTGTATTGCACTAACTCAGAGGATACTCAATGTCAGGCAGGCTGGGTATACCTGTTTCAAAAATGTTAACACACAGTGGCAAAACTTTGGCATCTGGTGATGACGAGACATGAGGTGATGAGATGATTTGATGATTCCATGACATGATCTTTTTAAAATAATTTTATTGGGGGCTCGTACAACTCTTATCACAATCCATATGTACATCCACTGTTTCAAGAACATTTGTACATTTGTTGCCATCATCATTTTCAAAACATTTGCTTTCTACTTGAGCCCTTGGTATCAGCTCCTCATTCCCCCTCCCTCACCATCCCACCCTCCATGAACCCTTGATAATTTATAAATTATTATTATTTTGTAATGTCTTACACTGCCCAACATCTCCCTTCACCCACTTTTCTGTTGTCCATCCCCCTGTGAGGGGGTTGTATGTAGATCCTTATAATTGGTTTCCCCTCTCTACCCCACCTTCCCTCCACCCTCCCTGTATCACCACTCTCACAACTGGTCTTGAAGGGATCATCTGTCCTGGATTCCCTGTGTTTCCAGTTCCTATCTATACCAGTGTACATCCTCTGGTCTAGCCAAATTTGTAAGGTAGAAGTTGGATTATGATAGTGGGGGTGGTGGAGGTAGAAGCATTTAAGAACTAGAGGAAAGTTGTATGTTTCTTCGTTGCTACATTGCACCCTGACTGACTCGTCTCCTCCATGAGACACTTCTGTCCATTTGTCTACAGATGGCCTTTGTTTGGGTCCCCACTCTGCAATCCCCCTCATTCACAAATGATATGATATTTTGTTCTTTGATGCCTGATACCTGATCCCATTGACACCTCCTGATCACATAGGCTGGTGTGGTTCTTCCAAAGATGATCTTGCCTCCAATGATTGGTGACAAGGTTGTCGACTTCTTTGTCAATACTAATGGAAATACAAATCCAACCTTTATCCACACATCCAAAATCAACAGTCATCCCAAAATCTGAATCTCAGATGAAATTAAGGAAATTGCAGTACGCAGAAAAGACCTTGAGAGCCAATGCTCCAAATCTAAGACGCACGATTAGAACAGCAACCAATGCAAAATTATTGCGTTGCTGGCAACACCCGCACCGTGTTGTTGTTAAAACTTAAGTGGTGTGACATCCTACAAATGGCAACTACACAGAGAAGTTGATGTGTGAAGTGTCAATTATTGCAAGAGAAATGGATAAATGATTCTTTTTTTTGTTGTTGAAGCCAAAGACCAATCTCTGTGCCTAGTTTGTGGTGGTGCATTCACTGTAATAATTTTAAAAAGTGAATGGGAAACATCATTGCAACTCAAAGGAGAAGCCAAATCCATCTGTATAAATCAATGCTCTTTAATGGAGTTTGGAATCCCAGGAAGTCGCTTTCACGCGGCCTTATTGTGAAGAGGCGGTATTATTTAGATGAGCTATGTAGCGAGTGAGCCAATTGGAAAGAAGCTGAGGCCTCACGCAGAGGCAGAGCTTCTGGAAGAAGGCACGGTGGCTGCTGCGGCATTGTTAGCACAGATAAAGTAAAATTGTTATGGAGCGTTAGTTTGTCTTGATGAATAGTCTCCGTTGAAATTACTGATGTAGCCCAAGATACTGAAGAAACACGGAAGAATTCAATAGACTTCCAGATTTTCTCTCTAGCTTATAATGCGACAATGGATATATCAAATACTGTTCGTCCAGTCATTTTACTTCCTGGGATAACTGCAGTGTCTAAGACCCTTGAGAAAAGTTGTCGCCGGAACCCTTACATGGCGCTACAAGAGGTGCAGACTTGTTGGAGAGACTTATTTTATCAATGAGAAAACTTGAGCTACATTTGAAAAGTTAAGTGGCCCTACTACAGATGGAATTCTAGATGGCTGGCTCCAAAAAAGGGTTAATTACATTTGTTAAAAAAAAAGAAGTGAATCATCTCAGTCTTGACCCACGTGGTCTCATTATATGCCACTGCATCATACACCAGGAAAATCTATATGCAGTTGTTGAGGCTCAACAACATGATGCCAACAGTGGTCTCTGCATAAATGTTATCGAAAGCAGAGGGTTTAACAGCCACCAGGTGAAGGACTAACTGAATGATCTTGACAATGTGATTCCAACCTTACCACTTTGAAGTACTGTGGCTGAGTTGAAGGAGCATGCTGGTGAGGCTTTATAAATGGCGGCATGAAGTCAAGCATCCCGAGAAGAGGAAGGGAAACCCTGTCCGAGGACTCAATGATCTTAAGTGGCTGTGTGGCTCAGTGCTCATGATGGGCATTACCAAATGCCGCTCAAAACTGAATATCAAGCTGTAGGGCCCCAATCAGCTTCTTGTATCTCTGCTTTCAAATGAGACATCATTTGATGCTGTGAAAACTTCTACTACACTTGACTATGCCGGCGGATGTGCAAAATTAATTGAGGCAACCAATGAAAGATTCAAGAACATGAGAAGTCATTGAACATAGAATTGAACATATTTGCTATACCATTCGATGTAGAACCAGCTGATACGCCTACCACACAAAACCCTTCCTTTGCCAAGTGATCGTGAGCTGAAGGTTAGGTACAACAACCTACCACTACTTGAGTTCTATAAATGTTACGTAAGCAATGATGAGTAATGGATTTCCAACTCTGAAGAGATTTGCACTGAAAGATGCATCTGTGTTCACAACAACGTACCGTACTCCAGAGAGACCAACGCAAACCAGAGGAGGTTGAGTAGCAACGTCATCAATGCCAACTGACACACTGTGCCCCACCAAAAAAAAGCGCTTCCAGCCATCACATTAAGGGTGAATTAAGTAAATGTTTGACAAACTATAACAAGCTACTTTTTAAGCTGATAATTTTGCATGGTCCCTGAATGATGTTATAAATATATAAGTGGTCTTTGGGGGGGAAAATGTTCCCCATCCCTAACTTAAAATCCGGGTTTTACCGCACTTGATGGAATTGAACAACAGAATTGTATGTGAACAGATATATTGGATTGTGTAAGATGGGGGGTGGGTGAGAAACTATTATAGAAAACAAGGAATAAGGGTTCCTGGCAGGTATGTGGGGGAGGAGGGAAGGGATAAAGGAGAGCCGATATCAAGGAGCTCAAGAGGAAACAAAATGTTTTGAAACTGATTATGGTAGCAATTGTATACCACTGCTGGATGTGCCTAAACTATGGAATGTTATGATATCTATAAGAGCTCCCAATAAAATTATTTTTTAGAAACTCTTGGTCTTACTCTCATCACATATGGAAACTGTTTTCTTTAAAGTAACCTTGGTTGAGTAACATGATGAACATGATTAATGCCACTGAATGGTACATGTGAAGTAGATTGAAATGGCAAATGCTTTGTTACATATTTATTTGCCTTCACTTAAAAAACAAAACATAGGGGGAAACAAACAAACAAACAATCACAAAATACCACTCCTCTCCAACTTTTCCTGCTCACCCTCTGAGGTAGTTTATTGTGCCAACCTGGCCAATAAACACATGTGGGGTTAATTGAAGGGCAGAGAGATAAATGGCTCAGTGAGCCTCGCCTTTCTAGTTCTAGGGTCTCTTGCTTTGTGATGGTCAGACCCAGGTGCAGCTGCCTTAGCCAGTTCCCTGCTTCAGCTGGCAAGGCTTACTTCCTGTAAGACATCCCTGAGGAGAAGCCACCTGGACCTACCCCGATACAGCCCTGGGTGCTGGAGCACCCATGGGGAGACCCCTGCCAGTGCTGAGATGCTTACACATTCACTGACTCGGCTTTCCTCCTGCAGTCAGCATCACTGTGCGTATTTTGTGAGATGGAGGAGGACTTTGTGGATTTGTGTCAGACATATGGGTTAATGGACTTGTGGGTTTAGGCAGCACTGGGTTGGGATGTTTCTTGATGTGCACTTAACCTTTATATAAAACTCTCTCTTATACATGAGTTTCTGTGGATTTGTTTCTCTAAAGTTTCCAGACTAGCACACCCTCTGTGAACACTCTATGCCAAACAACCTTGTTTTTACTTTCTGTGACACAACATACAAGTACTACTTGTTTCTTTCCATTTATTTTCACTTTTCTTTCATTGTCCAATTTGGTGTGTGCTCTGTCTTTTCTTCTCATTACTTAGACAGAGTCTTTAATCCCAAGTACACTTTCTTCATTTATTTAATATTAAGAGACCACTGGTGCCAAGGTTGGTTCCCTAGATGGTGCAAGAGATAAAAAGTGCCTGATGGTAACTAAATGAGAAGTTCAAGTCCACTGAGAAATGCCTCTGAATAAAGGTATAGTCACCTACTTCCGCAAAAGTGGTCATTAAAAACTCTATGATGCGAAGTTCTACTCTAACACACATAAGATTGCTACTGGTTGGTAGTAGCTGAACTCCTAGAAAAAAATAAGGAAAAGCACAAAGACATTAAGAGCAGAAGGAAACCCATATTTAGAATGGTATATCCATGATATTAAATGATGCTGAGACTTCTCTAGGTCTTTTATTTCTTTGTATTGCAATGGCTACACAGACAGACAAAATTCATGATCAAAATTATTATTAAGGAAGTTAGCAAATTGTAATGAGCAATGGTCATTGTAGCTGTTACTGGGACATGTTTAAACATCCTCTTTGATAATGAGTGTGACCACCGTTCCTCATTAAGGTTGATCCATGAGCACAGGAGTGCAAAGTATGATCAACCTTAATGAAGAACTGTCGCTCTAATTCCAAACTGAAGAACTCGTTTCCTGGCAATGTATTACTCGCAAGGGTTTCAATGGTGAATGTCTTATTAGTGCATTACCTATTCTTTCTGCTTAGTCTGGAAGCTCTGCTGAAACCTGTTCACCATTGACGATCCTGCTGGTATTTGTAAAATGATGGCTTCCAGTCTCACAGAATCACAAATGTCATCACAGTACAACAAACTGACAGAGAAGTGGAATAAATACGTTGTAGTCACTTTTATGGCACCACAAGATTAATTAGTTAAGGTTTATATCAAAGAAAACGTTTTTAAGCCATGTTGAAAATAACTTGCAGATGGAATTTGTAGATGGCAAGGATTCTTCATGTTGAGACCAAGAGTAACAATCCAGTTGAGACCTAGAGTCAGTGAGATAATAAATCGGGAACAAAAAAAGAATCACACTTACAACACACCAATGCTCCTGAATCCATAAGATGGAAATGGTAGCTTCAAGTTTTCGCTGTTGTTTTAAGGTGCCTTTGAGTCAATCCTAACTCAAGACAACTCTATATGTAACATAATAAAACACTTCCTGGTCCTGAATTAGTCTCATAATTATTATTGAGCCCATGGTTGCAGCCTCTGAGCCAATCAATCTCATTGATTAACTTTTCCACTGACTTTAGACTTTACCAAGCGTGATGTACTTCTCTAGAGATTGGCCTCTTCTCTAAGGATCATTCTGGCTGAGCATCACTCAAAGCAGATGTGTTTGCTCTTCTGGGAGTTCATGGTATAGTCCATATTCCTTGTCAACACAATAATTCAAATATATCAGTTCTTCCTTGGCTTTCCTTACTTATTCTCCAGCTTTGGATGCATTTAAGGTTGCTTAAAACACCATAGTTTGATGCAGGCAAATCTTAGCCCTTAATGTGACATCATAGCTTTTTTAATTTAAAGAGAATTTGTAATAGGTGTATCCAATGAAATATGTCTTTTGATTTCTTGGCTGAGTATTGATTATGAATCTAAATAATATTAAATTATTGACAACTTCAACATTTTCTCCATTTATCATAATGTTGCATATTAATCCAGTTGTGGAAATGTTTGTTTTCTTGATGTTGAGACTTTTGTCTTAGATCTTCTTCAACAAAGTATTACATCTGTGCTTTCGTCTCAGCAAACAAAATTGTATCATCTGTACATATGGATTGTTCATGAACCTTCCTTCAATACTGATTCTATGTTCTTCTTCATATAGTTCAATTTCTCCAAAGATTTGGTTAACATATATTTTGAACTAGAATGGTGAAATTTTATAATCCTGTTACACACCTTCCTGATTTTAACCACACAGTATCCCCTTATTTTATTCAAATGTTTGTCTCTTGGTCTGTATACAGTTTTCACATGAAAACAATTAAGTTTTCTGATTCTTTATAATGTTACCCAAATTTGTTATGCTCCACATAGCCAATTTTCAGGGTCAATTTTAAAAAGTGAAAACTTTGCTGTTATTCTATGCTTTCTGCCAAGATCTATCTGACATGTGCAATATTCTTCATTCCATGTTCTCATCAGATTCTGACTTGAATTTAAGATAATTTCCTATTGATTTATAGATACAACATTTTCAAGTTATTTTCAGCAAAACTTTACTTGTGTGGGGTAGTTATATTATTCTGCATTCTATTATACAATCTTATTCTAAAATGGGCTTAAATATGGATCTCTTCTAATAGGTTAATCATATAACCATTTTCCAAATCCCTTTGCATACATAATCTCCAGTATTGTATTGTCTGTTGAAATATCATGATCAGTATTCTGTTAACTTTAAGTCATTGTAATTTGTCAGTGCCTTCAGCAGCTAAGGAACCCTGGTGGCATAGTGGTTATGTGCTTGCTAAGGTCAGTGGTTCGAAACCACCAGTTGTTCTACAGGAGAAAGATCAGATTTTTTCTCACACAGTTTCTCTCAGAAACTAATAGGGACAATTCTATCCTGCTCTATAGGGTCACTATTAGTTGGCATTACTCAATAGCAGTGAATTTGGTTTTGGCCAGTGACAATATCACTTCTTTTTAGCGCCATTGGTTTGGGTCATATGCTACCTCCTTATTTGGTTCTATGTTGATGAAATGTCTCTGGTACAATAATCTGTGTATTCTTTCAAAAATGTGTATGCTGCCTGCGACATTCAATCTTTCCCCACACTGTTGTTTGTCAGGGGCCACTGTGGCGGGTCTGTGTATCCGTTTCATCTTCTTTGGATGCTTCCTACATCACCCAGTATTTTGCACATAGAAATTTTCAATATTGTAGTTTGAGGCTTGAATTCTTCAGTTCTTTCCATTTGAGATATGCTGAGACATGTTCTCCCTTTTTGGTGTTCTAACTCTAGGTCTCTGCACATTTCTTTTTAATACTTTGCCTTCTCAAGCTGCCCTTGTAAATTATCAGTCAATTCTTTGATTTCATCATCATTACTTCAATTTATTTAGCTACTGGATGATTGGAACCGTGGTGGCATAGCAGCTACCAGGCACCCCTTGGGAGAAAGACAGGCTTATACTTCGGTAAAGAGTTACAGTCTCAGAAACCCACAGGGGCAGTTCTACCCAGTGGTGGGATTCACATAATGTATGTCGATTCACTACCCTACTGATCATTTTAAATATGAAAAAAATGAAATACTGGTAAGGTATAAAAGATATATATTTTGAAAGAAATATTTAATTATTCTTTTAAATAGTTTGATTGGTATATACTTCACATATCATACAATTTAATCATTCAATTATATTAAGAAGATTTATGTGATCACCAAAATTAATTTCAGGATATTTTCTTCTCATACTCATTGTTAGCTCCTAATTCCCCCCAACTTCCCATGACATGACCCTAGGCTATTACCAATCTAGCTACTATCTATAAATCTACCTATCCTGGATTTTATACACAGAAAATTATGCAAAACACAAATGGGAACCAAACCAACGAAACCCAACAACAATGACTAGAGCAATATAGAAAAACTTCATTCAAAAAGATAGCAGAAAATATTACAAACAACTTTAAAATGGTCATGTGATCTCCAGCTTCTTGTCTATCTTGCAGATCAATTTTACCAACAACTGTTCCTTCTTCTTTGTTTCCAACTTGCATTCCAATCGCCAATAATCACCTATACATATTGATTGCATGTTTTGTCAATTTCAGACTAAAGACATTGGTAAAATTCTTCAGTTTCTTCATTCCTAGGTGCATAAATATGGATAGTAATTCCATTGAATAGATTTCTTTGTATGCAGATAAGGATTGTCCTTTCACAGTCAGAACTGCACTTCAAGATAGATCTTGAAATGTTCTTTTTGATGATGAATGAATTGCCATTCGTCTTGAATTTACCTTTCCCAGCTTAGTACACGATAAGAATATCTGGTTCAAAATGGCCAATACCAGACTATTTGAGTTGACTCGTACCAAGGATATCAATTTAGTAGACTAATACCCTACGATTTCATTTATTATGACCTCCAATTTTCCTAGGTTCATACTTCATAGATTCTAAGTTCCAATTATTAATAAATGTTTGCAATTGTTCCTTCTCAATTGGGTTGTGCCCCTCAGCAAATGAAGGTCCTGAGGCTTTCCTGCATCCACATCATTGTGGTCGACTCTACTTTGGGAAGGCAGTTCTTACTCAGTCATGTTTTGAGTGCCTTCTGACCTGACAGGTGATGTATCTGAAAATGTTCTGTTGTTATTCATGAGGTTTCAGGATCTGGCAATATTCTACTGATATGTTTTAGGTTTTCATTGTCTATTTCCTTAAAAGTGAACAGCCTAGTGCTTCTTCATAGTTTGTTATTAGTCTGGAAGCTATGGTGAAATTGGTTCACTTTGAGTGACCTTGCTAATATTTTAAATACTGGTAACATTGGTCCCAGCAACACACAAATATTTTCTTTTTGATTTTAAAAAAATCATTTTATTCGGGGCTCTTGCAGCTCTTATAATAAATAATCCATACATCCATTGAACACACAAGTATTTTCTTCCTCTCGGTTTTTTTCTCATTCCTGCTCTTTGCTGGTTTCAGTTCATAGTTTACTGTGTCTTCTCAAATTATTCTTTGGAATCTTCTGTTCAGGTCTTTTTCCTCATCACTTCTTTTATTTGATTTAACTATTCTACATTCAAGACCAAATATCAAGTCTCTTCTGACATCCATTTTGACTTTGACTTCAATTCCTTCTTGCTTTCTATTCTTTCAATGGTCTATTTATTTCTTCATGGACAATGGGCCTGATGACACCGTACAACTCACTTGATATTTATTAATTAATGTTTAATGTGTCAATCTATATTCAAGATGGTCTTTAAATTCAAGTGGGCCTATTCAAAGTCATTCTTTTAATTTTCTTCAGCTTAAATTTAAACTTTCATTAAATTGATGATATGTTCCTCAGTTAGCCTATAATGTTGTGTTAACTGATGATATTGAGCTTCTCTATTCTCTCTTTCCACAGATTTAGCCATTTGAATCCTGTGTATTCCATATGTGTATGTTCATGGTTTATAATATTGCAAAAAGATATATACAATCAATAGGTCATTGGTCTTTCAAAGTCCTATCAAATGATTGCCTGCATCTTTTCTATTACAGAAAACAAAACTATCAAATTCAAGTATAGAGTAGGAAATTGAGAAAAGGCCGCGGTGACACAATATGAGAGATGACTCCTATCGCAGTAATACAAAACAAAGTAGAGTTCTAGTTTATAGACTTGGTATATGTATCTCAGTATTAAGGAGTTCTGACCCCCTGCGTTTCTACCCAATAGACCTACTCCCACTAACATTCAGCAGCATTTCATTCTCAATGAAACTCTCCCTTCCAAGGTAGGTTAGTAGCAAAAATCTGTGGCAACTAAAGCCAAAGAACAAGGACATGTTGTTACAAGCTACTATAATACCACATCAGCCCCAGAAACATCCTCTTAAAATCAACATCCACAGCAATTGAGAATTTCTTAACTATAATTTATTCCCTCTCCCTGTATTCCTCTGCTCCTTTCTTGTAACTTCTTTATACCATGGACAAGTTGATGTTTTACAGAGCCTGTCCGTGCCCACTTTAAAAATCACCCACACTCATTTCTCTTGAGACGACGCTGGAAAAATCAGGCATACGTCTGAGAAAATTAATGTTGCAATTGTGTTAAAGAAATTACACTAATACACTGCCTAGAATAAAAAATAATAAAAACGGCTGGAGTTGGAGTTGCAACATGTTCTATGGTGTCAATTCTCCCTGTAAGCAAAGGAAAATTTCTTCCACACAGAATTATACCTAGTTGACCCTGACATTATGTATTCAATATAGTATAAAGCTGGGCAAATAACAAATTGGATCACACTGTGATTTGGGGGCCATAATCCTGGTACCCAAAATTTGGGGTCCTAGAGAATAAATGGACCCTTGTTTATTAGCACCCTGGACAGCTCCTTTCGCTCTACTCAGTTGTACCCATGTAGCTTCCCATTTGGACAAGATTCATATTATCACCACACAGGTTATAAAATCTTGTGACAGAGATAGTTGATGCATTTTTTAGCACATTTTTGTGGAGAGGGAAGAAAATGAAACGTAGATGTAAATCTCTTTTTCCAAGGTACTTTACTACTTAAATAAGGATACAAATGTTCACATAACTAAAGCTCTTTCTCTACCACGTTTCTGTCCATTTGAAGTGCTATAGTGGCTTGCATGTTGCTATGATTCTGGAAGATAGGTCACCAGTACGTCAAACACCAGCAGAGCCACCTACCTTGGACGGGATTCAGTGGAGCTTCCAGACTACGAACAGACAGGGAAGAAGTAATAGGCTGTCCACTGCTAAGGGATTAGCCATAAAGTCTTGGGAATGGTAGCAGAATTTTGTCAGTTAAAGGGGTGAAAGATAGAAGGCACTAGAATACCACTAGAGAAGAGCTGCCTCCTGGAAGTAGAATCAACCTGAATGTAGCACAGCTTTGGGACCTTCATTTGGTGATGGGATCCAAGTCAACATTGGAAGAAACAAGTGAAAATATCTATTAATCATGGGAGCATGTAATGTATGGAAATATGAATCTAGAAAAATTTTAAATCATCAAAAATGAAAAGGAATCCAAATAATTATTATCCTCAGCATTAGTGAACTTGAGTGGTTTTAGTCATTTTCAGTCTGATAACTTAAGGTTTACTTTGAATGGAATGAAAAACTCAAAAGGAATAGCGTCACCTTCATCATCAAAAAGAACATTTCAAAATCCATCTTAAAATACAATGCTCTCTGTGATAGGATTGATCTGCATACAAGGAAATCCATTCAAAACAATTATTAGTCAAATAGCCACTAACCACTAAAGTTAGTGAAGTAACTTGGGAATTATATCAATTTATTTAGTTGGAACTCTAATCAAAAATACAATCAAAATTTATTATTGGTGGGTATAATGAAAAAGTTGGACATAAACATGATATATCAATAGTTGGAAATTATGGCCTTAATAATAGAAATGAGGCTGGGGATTGTATGACAGAATTTTACAAAATCAACATATTCTTCATTGCAAGTATATATTTTTTCAGCAGCATAATCCATATATCAAGAGAGAACCATATTTCTTTACATCCTAAATAAATGTTACCAATAAAATGTAGAAATTATCAAATAACATGAACTTTGCCAGATGGAATACACAGAAATCAAACTGACTACATCTCTGGGATGAGATAATAAAAAGTTCAATATCATTAGCCAAATCAAAAAGAGGAGGTGACTGCAGAACACACAATTACTTATATGTAAGTTAATGGGGGTTTTAAAAATCATTTTATTGGGGGCTCATACAACTCTTATCACAATCCATACATGCATCCATTGTGTCAAGCACTTTTGTACATTTGTTGCCATCATCAATTTCAAAACATTTGCTTTCTACTTGAACCCTTGGTATCAGCTCCTCATTTTTCCCTCCCTAGCCCATGCTCCCTCCCTCATGATAATTTATGTATATTTTTTCACATCTTATACTGATAGATGTCTCAATTCACCCACTTTTCTGGTATCCATCCCCCTCTGAGGGGGCTATAGGTAGATCATTGTGATCAGTTCCCCCTTTCTCCCTACCCTCCTGGTATTGCTATTCTCAATATCAGTCCTGAGGGGTTTATCTGTCCTCGGTTCCCTGTGTTTCCAGCTCTTACCTGTATCCACGTACATTCTCTGGTCTAGCTGGATATATAAGGGAGAATTGGGGTCATGATAGGGGGTGAAATCATTAAAAAACGAGAGGAAAATTATGTTTCAATGGTGTTATAATGCACCCTGACTGACTGGTCTCTTCCTTTTGACCCTCCTATAAGAGGATGTCCAATTGTCTAGAGATGGTCTTTGTGTCTCCATGCTGTACTCCCACTCAGTCACAATGATATGATTTTTTATTCTGGGTCTTCGATGCCTGACACCTGACCCCATCAACACCTCATGATCACACAGGCTGGTGTGCTCCTTCCATGTTGTCTTTGTTGCTTCTGAGCTAGATGGCCACTTGTTTATCTTCAAGCCTTTAAGACCCTAGGTGTTATATCTTTTGATAGCCGGGAACCATCATCTTTGTCCACCACATTTGCTTATGCACCCATTTTGTCTTCAGCAATAATGTGGGGAAGGTGAGCATCATGGAATGCCAGATTATTAGAATGAAGTGTTCTTGCATTGAGGGAGTGCTTGAGTAGAGGCCCAATGTCTGTCTGCTACCTTAATACAACACCTATAAATATATGTACATATATCTATTTCCCTATTGTTATATATAAATATATTTACATATGTACATGCCTGCATTTCGACCTCTATAAATTCCCTTTGCCTCCTAATTCTTTCCTCTATTTCTGTTTACTTTCCTCTTGTCCCGTTATCATGTTTGGACTTCATTCGGATTTTGGTAATTGAGGGGCCGGCCCCAATCCCAACTACATGGACAGCCCCCCCTCCATCCCCCCAGAAGAATTCACTTTATAGGGCAGCACTGATGCTACAGCTCAGGGAGAGGGACACATCTGATCAGAGCACACAGGAGCAAATGAAGGGGTAGGGAGAGAAAGTGGAACACATCCTGGTCCACCAAGCCCTGAGGATGATTTTTCTGCTCAAAGCAGCCAATGCACAGAAAGGACCATAGGGCCAGCCCCACCACAAGATACAATGTCCCTCACTGGCTGACCCATAGTGCTATGGGGGACAACACTGGAGACACAGTGCAGGAATTATGACCGATCTGACCCCACCACACTGGGGCGAAACACTAAAGGTGTGCAACAGAACAGCAAGAGGAGCACAGTAATGAAGTCCCTGGGGAATATCAAAAACAGACTGTGGGCCAGGGCATGGCACTCCAACAGACTCAACCAAAAAACACTCCTAAAGGTCAACAAACAGACCTTGAACTATTTATAGGCTTGGCTTCTTTGTTGTTGTTTTGTTGCTTTTTTTGCTTTGTCTTGTTTTTGTGCTTATTACTGTCTCTGCACGTCTATCTAGATAAGATAGGCAGGATAAACAATCCAGAGGACAAAACAATGGGACCAACAGTTACGGGGAGACACTGAAGAGGGGGAGGCAGGAGAAAAGAATTGGGGTTAACAAACCCAAGGATAAGAGAACAAGTGATCTAAAACCGATGGTGAGGAGGGTGTAGGAGACCTGCTAGGGCTTGATCCAGGGCAATGTAAGTTTAAGTGTAGTTGAAGAAAATTAAAACAAGCTCACAAGAGCCAACTGTGACCCTAAACTTATTCCACCTAAATTTAGATTGTTTCTCAATAACAAATTTGATGTTTTGAACACCAATGATGGAACACATGATGTGTGACAGGTCATCAATATCATAAAGAAAGAGAAAAAACATTTAAAAGAGGGAAAGAAAATACCAAATGGATGTCAGAAGAAACACTAACGCTTGCTCTTGAATATAGAGTAGCTAAAGCAAATGGAAGAATCTTTAAATAGTGAGGATAAGAAGGAAATTCATCGACAAAGAAAAACCAATAAATGCACATTTTTTCAGCCAACGTCATGCAGGAATTAAATAAATTGAATGACATATAAAACTCTGGGGAAAGGAAACCTAACCTTATATCATTCAAATGTAAGGGAGAAATAAGGATATTTCAAGATGAGAATGAATGAAAGAAACTTATAAAAACAAGAACAACACTACAAAAAATATTAAATAGAATACTTTGGACAGATTAGCAACAACAGCAGCAGACAATCCTGAGATCAGCATACAAGATAACGCCACCCAGGATTCAACACACTAAGAAAGGTATTCAAAATTGCCAGAAAATATGGAAATAACAAAGAAACAAATGACACAACAAAAACTACAGATAAAAATGAAAAAAACAGACCCACACCTTTCAATAATTACACAGAATGTGAATGGCTTCAATGCATCAGTCAAGAGAGAGAGTAATAGGCTGAATAGAAAAATAAGAACCATCGACATGCAGCTTACAAAAAACATAACTTAGACAAAAGACAGACTGAAAATCAAAGGCTGGGAAAAAATATATCAAGCTAATGGCAATAAAAAAAAACAGGTGTGGCAATATAATCTCCAATACAATAGATTTCAAAGTAAAATCCATCATGAGAGAAGTAGAAAAGCAGTACATAAAAATTACAGGAATAATGGAGCTAGAAGATAGCTAGCTAGCTAGATAGATAGATATAAATATACATATACCCATATATATATAAGATGAAAGGCCCTCATTCTTCTTCATATAATCCAGCTTCTCTGATGATTTGCTCAGCATACAGATTAAATAAGTATGGTGAGAGGATACAAGTCTGTTGCACATCTTTCCTGATTTTAACCCGTGGAATATTCCCTTGTTCTGTTTGCACAACTGCCTCTTAAGTACAAGTTCTTTCTGAGCACAATGACAGATTCTGGAATTCTCATTCTTCTCACGGTTACCCATAGGGTATGATCCACACGTTATTATAATATATGATTTTGTCTTCTTGAGCTACCATTTGAAATTTTCTATTCAGCTCTTGGACGTCATCATTTCTTCCATTTGCTTTAGCTACGCTACAATTAAAAGCACTTTTCAGAGTCTCTTCTGACATCCACGTTGGTCTTTTATTTCTTGACTGTCTTTTTAATGACCTTCTTGATGTCCTCCCACAGCTCCTCGTGTCTGCTGTCATTAGTGTTCAATGTGTCAAATCTGTTCTTGAGATGTTCTTGAGATTCAAGTGGGAAAGACCAGCATTTTGGCTCTCGTGGACTTTTTTTATGTTCTTCAGCTTTACCCTGAACTTACATATGAGAAAATGATAGTCTGTTCCACAACCAGCCCTTGGTCTGGTTTAAATGCTAATATTGAACTTCTCCATTGTGTCATCCCACAGATGTAGTCAATTTGATTTATTCTGGAGAGGTCTGTGTGTACAGTAACCTTTTGTGTTGTTGACAAAAGGTATTTACTCTGAACAAGTCATTGCTTTTGCAAAATTCTATCAGGGGATCTCCATTTCCATCATGAAATCCATGTTTTCCAGCTACTGTTCCTTTCTCTTTGTTTCTACCTTTTGCATTCCCAATACCTATAAGTAGCAATACATCTGATTGCATGTTGGACCAATTTCCAGCTGAAGTCATTGGTAGAATTCTTCAATTTATTCTTCATTAGCCAGTGATTGATACCTAAATTTGAATCACCATTGTATTGATTGGATCTCCTTGAAGATAGATAGATATAATCCTATCACAGACAGGATTGTACTTCATGATTGATTTTGCAATGTCCTTTTTGACAATGAATGTGAGGTCAATCTCTTAATTGTGTTATTCCTGGCATAGTAAATCATGTGATGTTCTGATTTAAATTGCCAATACCAGTCCACTTCAGCTTATCAATGCATAAGATATTGACCTTTATGCATTCCCTTTCATTTTTTGACAGCTTCCAAATTTTCTAGATTACATGTTCCAAGTTCTGATCATTAGCAGATTTTTGCAACTGTTTCTCCTACCTTGAGTAGTGTCCCATCATCAATTGAAGAACTTGTAGGTTTTATCAGACTCACCTCACCACGGTGGACTCCACTCCTAAAGATCATTCATTCACATTGTTAGTCCCTCTGACACGAAGGGCCCATCACAGGTACTCTCTGACAGTGCTCTGCTTCCACTCATTAGACATTTGACTGGCAGTTTTTTGAAGCTGTATGTAAGGTTTCATGGCTCCTTCCTCTGAAGTGGGGAGCCCGGTCCATCTTCCACTGTCTGTTCTTAGTCTGGAAGCTCTGCTGAAACCTGTTCACTTTGGGTGACCCTGCTGGCATTTGAAATGCCTGTGACTTAGCTTACAGTTTCACAGCAACACACATATACACATATATGCACATATTTACTGTATGATAACTCGTGAAATCTTTGGCTCCTGTTACAAAAATATATATATTACAGGCTTTTAACATGGCATCACATTTTTCATATGAACATATTAGTGCTATCATTTACCTTGGCAAAATTATACACATTCCATCCATCTTTTGTATTGCCTTTGCCATCACTGAAAAATAACAAATGTCCACTATCTAGATAAGAATTCCCCCACTCTCTCCTCCATACCTGAGAACAATCAAAAAGCATTGATTTATATATATTGATGATAGAAGACTATACAACTATAAAGAAAAATGGTGAGTTCAAAAAATATGGATGAATTTGGAGGAAATTATTCTGAGTAAACTAAGTCAATCACAGGAAGAAAATATTATATGATCTTGCATTTATAAAAAGACAATAAGCAGGCATATGAAGGTAAGTCAAAAGTATCATTACAAAGTAATAAAATGCTTCATTAAATACAATACCAAAAATATGAAGCTATTATTTCTAAATATTTTCTCTATTTAGGTCTATACACTTCTGAGGCAACATTTCCATCTCTCTTATCCTTCCTCAGAGAATTCTATTCTATTTAATTTATACCACACCAAAATGGAGATTGGGGCATCCTCAAAAAAAATCCAATTCATATTCTTTTTAAATGTTCTCTGAGCCTGGGAAACCAAAAGGAGATTAAAGGAAAAACGTGAATAGGGAAATATTTCCTCGTGAAATTACCCTAAGACGGCTCTCACTGCCCTGAAGGAATAAGTAAGTGCTTTGTCCCGGCAAGGGGAAAAATTCTTCGAGGCAACTTTCCTGGTCCTTTTCTGTCCAATGCAGTGTTCAGTGTTTGAGACCTTCTGCAGAATAAGCTTCCCACATCTCCCCGTGTCCTTCAAGGAGATGTATCAAGAGTTCCTAAAAAAACAGTCAACCTAAATGTCTGAGGTGTGTTCTCTGCCTCAGATTTCATTGGCCCAGCAGATGGCTTCAGAAGCAACTGTTTCTTTTGTTTTGTTTTGTTGTTTTAGGAACCCATATAGGTCTCAGAACCTCTAAAGAGCAGTGTCCTTTCAGGTCACATGAGTCAGAGTCAACTTTATGAGAGTGAGTTGGGTGTAGGAGTTTAGTTGAGGAAACCAAGACACGTGCATTACTGACATAATTTATCTGCAACCCTCCACTGATATTCAAACATACTTTGTTTGGAAGAAGTCCATGCATGTAGGAAAGGGAACCCTAGAAATAATACTTTCTTTTTTTTTTTTTTTTTTTTGCTTACACTTGGTTGACATCCTTGGAATACGTTTTAATCCATAAATAAGGATCCCTGTTGGTGTGTGGGCTGAGCAGTGGGCTGCTAATGTTTCAAATCCACCCATTTACTCACTCACTCACTCATTCACTCACTAACAACAAGTCGATGTCAACTCTTACTGACTATATAGGACACGGTAGAGCTGCCCCTGTCAGTTTCTGAGATGGTAACTCTTTAAAAGAATTGAAAACTCCATCTTTCTCCCAAGGTGCACCTGGTGGTTTCGAACGGCATAATCACTACAACACCATAGTTTCTTACAAATAAACAGAATATTATATCCTTTATTAAATATATTTTTTCTGAATTTACCAGTACCTAAAAAGAGTCTTCCACTCAATAAAAAGGAACTCTATCTAGCATAAGAGTCGATCGATAAACCGATAATTTCTAATTTAATAATAAAAAATTCAACTTTGAAAAAGATTCCAGGAAACGTGGGACAACGTAAAAATGACCACACTGTCTTAATGTAATTTCATTCTGCATAAAAATGCTAGTGACACCATATTAGAGCTTTCTAGTCAATTCCCAACTCTCTCCAGGCAGTGTCTAGCTGCACCTTACGGTCTCTAAGTCTGTAGATCTTTGCGGAGTAAACAGCCTCACGATCCTTAGTTTCTCTTGGATAAACCTATTGCGTGAGGCAGTCTATATTGCCTAAGATATGCTGGAACTGAAGAGATAAAATAAATTCCAAACAATAAGAATAAAGCAAAAAAAGAATAAAGCGTTAACTATATGTACACATTTCAGGAAAAAATAGAGTATGGAAGGTTAAGGGCTTTAAAAAAATAGAGGTAAAAGTCTTTGCCTCAGTTACGTTGCTAAAGCTGTATTGACTGTATCTGGAAAGATTTACCTTGAAATACTCTCAAGAGTTAAGAAACCAAAGCTAAACCAAAGGCTCATAGAGCACACCAGTAATTTGTCTGTCACTTGACAAAGTGAGAAAGAGAATTGAACGCTGAATGGGACTGATTAGACAGAAAAGGAAGATCAGATTTTCAGGGAAGATTGGGTCTCGCCCTAAGGTGTACCGGTCACGAACTAAAAACCCTTTAAAATCAAAACTGTGCTTAACACATGTTAATACCCAGCTGGATATGATTTTCAATGTTCCTCTTAATTGCCTTCAGGTGCTGATTTTGTGACCCCGCCATCACAACCCCAACCATGTGAAGCTCATGCCCCAGTTGAAACGGTCCAACTGTATGCCATACGGTGGGGAACTATCCATTCTAACGGAGAATTATGAAGGAAACTGTCTTATTTTGATTTGGGATGAGAAGCACCATGGGATAGTGGGATGAAAAGGACTGATCTTGACAAACTGTGTTATCAGACAGGTTCTTTTGTTTCTCTAGAGTTTTTAAATAAAATATGGACACTGGACTAAGTACACTAGAAACAGAAAGCAATTGAGTAATAATTGTTTTTTTAATTTAAGATTCTACAAAATATAAATTAAAAATTTTTTTTAAGATTCTACAGCATTAAATGATTAGGGCAAAGAATGTACAGATGTGCTTTATACAATTTATGTATGTATATGGATGGACTGTGATAAGAGTTGTATGAGCCCCTAATAAATTGGGTTTTTTAAAAAAAGATTCTACAGCATTAGCAGACTGCTTTTGTTCCAATATCTATGTTCTGATAGTTGCCAGAAAGAAAGATGTTTTCTTTTTAATGTAAAGACCCAGAAATATTTAATTATCGGAAATCTTAGAAGAAGGTCCAAGCGCAGCAGAGCACGAGTAAAGCTTGGGTAAAAGAAAGGAGGTACCCCTTTTCTAAACAGCCTTTACCAAGCCTGACTCTGGGAGACAGGAAAAATGAAGATTTTTTTTCTTTTCTTTTTTTACATTTTATTAGGGGCTCATACAACTCATCACAATCCATACATATACATACATCAATTGTATAAAGCACATCCATACATTCTTTGCCCTAATCACTCAAAGCATTTGCTCTCCACTTAAGCCCTTTGCATCAGGTCCTCTCTTTTTTTTCCCCTCCCTCCCCGCTCCGCCCTCCCTCATGTGCCCTTGGTAATTTATACATTGTTATTTTGTCATATCTTGCCCTATCCGGAGTCTCCCTTCCCCCCCTTCTCTGCCGTCCATCTCCCTGGGAGGAGGTCACATGTGGATCCTTGTAATCAGTTCCCTCTTTCCAACCTACTCACCCTCCACTCTCCCAGCATCACCCCTCACACCCCTGGTCCTGAAATTATCGTCCACCCTGGGTTCCCTGTGCCTCCAGCTCCCATATGCACCAGTGTACAACCTCTGCCCTATCCAGTCCTGCAAGGTAGAATTTGGATCATGGTTGTTGGGGGGAGGAAGCATCCAGGATCTGGGGGAAAGCTGTGTTCTTCATCCGTATTACATCGCACCCTGACTGACCCATCTCCTCTCCTAAACCCCTCTATGAGGGGATCTCCAGTGGTCGACATTTGGGTCTCAGGTCTCCACACTGCACTTCCCCCTTGATTCACTATGGTATATATATATGATGCCTTATACCTGGTCCCTTGGGCACCTCGTGATCGCACAGGCTGGTGTGTTTCTTCCATGTGGGCTTTATTGCTTCTGAGCTAGGTGGCCGCTTGTTCACCTTCAAGCCTTTAAGACCCCAGACACTATCTCTTTCGAAAGCCAGGCACCATCAGCTTTCCTCACCACATTTGCTTATGCACCCGTTTGTCTTCGGTGATTGTATCATGGAGGTGTGCAGCCAATGATATGATTTTTTGTTCTTTGATACCTGATAATTGATCCTTTCTGGACCACGAGATCACACAGGTTGGTGTGTTCTTCCATGTGGGCTTTGTTGCTTCTGAGCTAGATGGTCGCTTGTTTATCTTCAAGCCTTTAAGACCCCAGTCACTATCTCTTTTGATAGCCAGGCACCATCAGTTTTCTTCACCACATTTACTTGTTCACCCACTTTGGCTTCAGCAGTTGTGTCGGGAGAGTGAGCATCATGGAGTGCCAATTTAATAAAAGAAAGTATTCATGCATTGAGGGAGTGCTTTAGTAGAGGCCCAAGGTCCTTCCGCCACCTTAATATTACACCTATAAATATAGACATATAGATCTATTTCCCCATCCTCATATATATATTTGCATGTACATGTCTTTGTGTAGACCTCCATAAATGCCCCCTTGACTCCCAGCTCCTTCCTCCATCTCCCTTGACTTTCCTCCTGCCCCACTACCATGCTCCGTCCCCACCTAGGTTATAGCTATACCTCTTCTCTATGCAACCTTACCCTTGATCATTCCCCACCAGGCCTGCCACTCCCCCTTCTCTACCATTTGGGGTCCATGTTGTTCCCTTGTCCCTGTGTTTGTTAAAACCACTTCCTTACTCCCCCTACCCCCCCACCCCAAGACCCCCTGGAACTGTCGGTCCCGTTGTTTTTCCTCCAGATAGTTCATCCAGCCTGTCCTATTCAGACAGACCTGTGGAGACACTAACATGCACGAAAACAAGACAGAGGAAAACAAAGCAACAGTATACAACCAGACAACAAAACAACAAAAAGAAACCACTGACAAAAAAACAAACATAACACTTCACAAAAGAAAAGCTTGTAGTTAGTTCAAGGATCATTTGCTGGCCCTTAGGAGCGTTTTCCAGTCCAGTCTGTTGGGGCACCATGCCCTGGCTCCAAAGTCCACTTTCAGCATTCCCTGGGGACCTTGCCACTCCATTCCCCTGCTGTTCCGCTGCACTCCCCCAGTGCTTTGCCTCGGTGTGGTGGGATCAGGTCAGGTGCAATTCCCACACTGTGTCTCCGGTGCAGTACCCTGTATCGCCCTTAGTCACTGATTGGCATCATTTCTCATAGTGGGGCTAGCCATGTTGTTCTCTCTGTAGACTGGCTGCTCTACTCAGGAACATCATCCTCACGGCCTGGTGGGCCAGGCTGTGTTCCACTCTCTCCTCCTGCCCCTTCATCTGCTCCCGTGTGCTCTGATCAGATATGTCCTCTCCCGGAGCTGCAGAATCAATGTCGGAAGATCATTTAAAAGTTTAATTTTGATCTTTGCTAAGATCTGAGTGGCAGAAATTCAGTCTTTTTCTTTTCTTCCTTGTCTCCCTTCTTTTAAAAAAAAAGTCTTTCTCCTGATTTTCTGTATGTTGGAATTTTTCATTTGGGAAATTTTTCACTCTGAAAATGTAAATAAGCTAGCTGATGGGTACAGTCTCATACCTGGGCATCTCTCTTAATGATTCTTTTTTTTTCTTTGGTGCGTATTTGGGAAACTTCAAATCCTCTCTTATTAAAATATTTCACTAATACTTGCAATTCTGATTTCTGAGATCTAAATGAAATTATTATTTGAGACATTTCATATACAGCTATGTTACTTAACATCTACCATACATTCTGTGAAGCAGGATGTTATGTGACTGGACATTGTTCAAACACCTGGGTACGAGGGGCAGCCACACTACACACCAAGCCCTGAGCCGCTGAACCCGCATCCCCCTGCCCCTCGTACCCAGTGGCAATGTGCAAACATCCAGCAAGTAGCAATGGGTAGGGTTTGGGGCTATCAGTCTAACATCCTAGATTTCTTGTGTGACCTTAGTTCCCCAAAACTACTTGATCTTCATTGGTTTTTGTCGTTGTTTACAGTATAATTAGAAAAGTTGATGGTTGTGCAGTACAAAATGGTAAGACAGAGTAAATGAATTCAATGGTGGTGACATAGAATAAGCAAATTAATAACTTATTAATTATTAAATATGTCCACAAATATTAACAGCTATCTTTAGAAAGTACGACTCCAAAAAACAAAATCCACAGCCATCAAGTATGTGCGGACTCACAGGGACCCTCTTGGACAGGGTAGAACTGGCCCTGTGGGTTTCTGAGACTGTAACTGTTTAGGGGAGGAGGAAGCCAGTCTTTCTCCTGCAGCAGCTGATGGAGTCACTGGATTTGAACTGCTGGCCTTGTGGGTAGAAACACAACCATGCCTGATGAATGGCATAGGCTAATAGTTTTCTGTGTCATGCCAAAAGAAATCATATTGACTTTGTCAGAAGATATTTCAGGAGAGTCCTTTTCAAGAACAGAAAAATTCAACAGCAACTATTGTGCTTAAAACACAGTTATAAAATCTCATGAACCAATGTAGTAAGAAATTCACTAACATACTGAAAAATTTCCAAAATGAGGTTCCACAGAACACTGTGTTTTTGATATGAAAAGAAGACTATGGTTTTTAAAAAATACTTAAAATGAGCTCAACACAATGGACATATACATGGAGTTTGATAGGAGCTGTCCAAGCCCCCAATAGAATGATTTTTTTAAAAAGAAAATGATGATCGCAACATACATACAAATGTGCTTGACCCAATGGATGCATGTATGGATTGTGATAAGAACTGTACTAATCCCCAATAAACTAATTTTTTAAGTTTAACAATTCCTATAGCTGTTATTCCAATCATGGAAACAGATTATATGAACTAGCCTCTTAAATCCTCTGCAAAGTCCTATAACAATAATACAACTGTTTTCTTCATTCTGACCACACAAATTCATCATTTACAAAAATGCCTATTAACATTAAGAGATGCCTTCAAACAAACACTGAGAACTTTGCTTCCTGTGTGGTGAACATTGCCAGCAGTTCGGGATACCCTGGGATGCCCAAATGGCAGCAGGTAGAATGGGAAAATAGAAAATGAAGTCATTTAGACAAAGGGGAGTCACGTGGCTAGAGAGATTAATATGAAAATGCAAGACTTAGAAAATTACTGATAGTTAAATTCAAATATGTTAACCAATTTCATCTGGAGATGCTCATCTCAAGCTAAAGGATAGAAAAATGTTTATTGTAAAATAAATATATATAGGATGTGATTTGTGTTGGCAGATTTTAATTAACTACAACCTTTTAAATTCATTGAGGTCTCTGACGTGGTGCTTTCTCATGACTTAGTTTGTTCAAACAGAGTTCAGCATCATAGCTCTTCATGTCCTTAAAGATATCATATTTTAATATATATTTATGACTTAAGTGAAGATGACTGCTTGAATTCATGCATTTATTGACAGTTCTACTTGGAATGCTACTTAATTGTAACTTTATTCATTCACTCAATAAATAGATTTCTTTATGAACAGTTTCATTAATGTAATTCATACATCATAGAATTTAAATATGTTTAAGAGTTGTGTAAACATTATCACAATCAATTGTAGAACATTTTCTTCATTCTCATATCCATTGTTATTAGCAACCCGTATGTCCCGAAATTCCCCTGTCATAAATCTAAGGAGCTATTAATGTAGTTATTTTCTCAATAGATTTACCTATTATGTATTTCATCTAAAGAAAATTGTACACAATACCCCAACAGCAACAAAAATAAATTAGAAAAAATCTCAATTCAAGAGTGAGAAAAAGATAAAAACTAAAACAAATTTAAAATGGGTCAAAAGGGAAAACAAATGATATGTTGTCATAACCTCACTATATCGCTAGTAATCCATTTTCCAATGCACTCTGTCTTAGAATAAGACTATTCCCATCTCTAGTCAGTGGTCTGAGGGAGTTCAATGGAGGTTTAATCTATATATGGACTCTGCAAATAGATTTTAGGCTTTAATTGTCATCCATATCCCTCTACAAACCGGGTGTTCAGAATTTATGTTCTACTATAATTTCTCACCTCTGATCTTGGATCTTATTATTAAAATCCTTTGATCACACAGGCTGATGTACTCCTTCTATGTGGACTTAGTGGACACCTCACTTAGATAACTGATTGCTTTAAGGCAAGCATTTAAGACCTCAGACTGTATTCTTTCTAGACAGCCAGGTATCATATGATTTCTTCACCACAATTCACTACACAATCCACACCTTCAGTGATCAGGAGGACAAGTATTGAGCATGTCCACATCATAAGAACTAACTGGTCTTCCTATTCCCTTAGTAAAGTTTCCAAATAAAAACATTTTGATGTGGTCCATGAAGAATATTGTACACTTTGAGAAGGCAAAAATCTAAAACTCACGTGTTCTATCATCTGTACCCAAGGTCACGAAGGGATAAAAAGAAACTTAGTCAAAATGCTAGTATGAATCCCAGACAGCCATGACACAAACAGATGTATACACAGCCATGTTCATTTCATTTTTGTTCACAATATCAAAAGAATAGAAACAACCTAAGTGCCTTTTGTAGGCTGGTTTGGCTATAGAAACAAATTCAGTGACACTCATATGTTTAAGAAAGAGCTTTATATCAAGAAGTAAGTATTTATCAAGAAAGCATCCCAGCCTGGTCCAATTTATGTCAATTAGTCTGATACTAGTCTATAAATTCCTCTCCAGAGTCATATGGCCACATACAATGATGCAGAATGCATGAAGATCACAGGTCAGTGGGGAGAATTGTGTGGCTCCCAGGGTGGTGGAAACATGTCAGGGTTCTGGCAACATTCAGGATCCGTGACCTAGTCAAGAAGGCAGGAAGGCAAAGGGGTAGAGTGAGAAGGAGGCTCCCAAGGTCCTCTTTTATGAGAAGACCACACCCCCAAGGAAATAGCATCAGGCTGTGACCTAATTGACAGGTTTGACTCCACCCTCACCAGGAGTGTCTAGTTGACATAAAACCATCTAACTACCACAGACTAGCCCTTGTCAAGCTAACATACATCAATTGTATAAAGCACATCTGTACATTCTTTGCCCTAATCACTCTCAAAGCATTTGCTTTCTACTTAAGCCCTCTGCATCAGGTCCTCTTTTTTTTTCCCCTCCCTCCACACTCCCCCCTCCCTCAGGCTCATACAACTCTTATCACAATCCACATCCACCCATCCATTGTGTCAAGCATATTTGTACATTTGTTGCATCAATGGGTTCAAGCATAAGGAAAACTGTGAGGATGGCACAGGACGGGGTAGTGTGTCCTTTGGTTATACAGAAGGTCGTATGTGTCAGAAGCAACTCCCGGGCACCTAACGAAAGCAACGATTAAAACAGTAACAGAAGATTGGCACCCAAAAGGAAGCATTGATTTTCACCACGGGTTTGGAGGGGCTGCTCCTAGCTATTACCCTGGAAGGGACTTCTTTAGAAGGTCTTGGATGGAATAGGAGAAAATCATTTATAGAAACTTCAGGCTCACTTGTCAAATTGAGAGGTGGAAGCCCTGTCTATGGCCCTTGGACTCCCTTCGTGCTTAGGACTAAACTCCACCACCACCCTCTTGGGTCACCTTTCAGCCAAACAGGACACAGGCCTGTGAAATGAACAATAACACCAAGAAGGTATGTATCGCTAAGGGCATTTGTCCAGGATAAACCAAGGTAAAGGGTTAGAGGGCAGGAAAGGAGAAGAATAAAGGAGGCATGGAAATGGTGAACAGAATGATGTGAGACCAGTAGAGTTTGGGGAGCTGCAATCAATTTTACAAAAGAAATGTAGGAATTGTTGAATGAAAACCAATTTGCTCTAGAAGCTTTCTCTCAAATCACACACCAAAAAAAGCTTAAAAGAAAAACCAAAACACAAAAAGAACTTCCAAACAAAATAATATTTTCCCAAAATGCACTGTAGAATTTATTAAATCAAAATAAGACAAAACAGAATGAACACAAGACAGGTACACCAGCAAAGGAAAAAGAAGAAGAAACTCCCCAGGATTAGGTGAGAAATCCAGGACGATATATGTGCTCTAAACAAAGGAGAAAATTTTCTATTCAACAATTCATACACATTTTATTTTGTCATAGGAAACCATAGGATAGCAGGGATTATATCTCCAAGGAGTAGATAAAATTTATTAAGTATCTAACTTGTTTGGAATAATGAGAGAAGATTGGCATGTCTGACAGATTTTTTGGTTTATTTTTATTCAGCTACATAGAAAACAAAACAAATGAAAAGAAAAATCAAAGAAATTATTAACTATAGAGAAAACTGATATGAAATTGAAAGTAATCTCAGTACTCCACTAGCTCAGGTACAAATACATAGACGTAGCCTTGAAAGCCATAAAGATCAAGTATTTGTTGAAGAAAAATTACAATTCAACTACATAGAGAAAATGAATGAGGGCTCATTTGCATCTGGGAGAGAGGCTATGAGTGCAGAATCATCATGTTTGATAAATAGCTGCCATCTAATAGATTCCATTTCCCT
The DNA here is from genome assembly GCF_050624435.1 of Tenrec ecaudatus. Taxonomy (NCBI): domain Eukaryota; kingdom Metazoa; phylum Chordata; class Mammalia; order Afrosoricida; family Tenrecidae; genus Tenrec; species Tenrec ecaudatus. The sequence continues at coordinate 64,272,561 of NC_134541.1, read as the reverse complement.
GAACACAGAGGGAGACTGGGCCCAATCGGCTTTTGAATGGCTGGTCTTTCTGAAGTAGATTGCCAGGGTTGTATTCAGGGTGCTAAGTCTCAATTTTCAACCAAAAACATAAAACCCTTGCACCTCCCAGGAATCCCTCATCTGTCAAAGTAATACATTAATATAAAGCAGTTTAACATCATAGAAACCATAAAACAATTATTTTTATCTACTTCTCACTTCCCATTAATATTGCAATACTTAAAACCTGGCTCCCTCACTTATCAATAACAAGAGCCACCAAAGATCTGTCTTGATAAATCAAAGGACACGGACACATGTTCGTTTTTGTATGCTTCTCTGCAGCCTTTGACTATGTTGAGCTGAGATTCAGATATCAATATCCACTGTCCTTGTTACATGTTGTGGGTATCCAAGAGGCTTCTTAAACCTGGAAGGTAAAAAGCAGAAAATGCCCTGACATTACCTCAATCCCCGTCCCATCCCCTGATCCTCTCCTCTTTTAACACTGTCGGAGTCTTACTAGATATTAAACCAACCAACCAAATAAACCCATCGACATCAAGTAAAATGTAATGCGGGATAACCCCATGTGTGCAGAGCAGAATGGTTCCACAGACTTCTAGGTTGTAACATTTCAAAGCCTATCACCAGGCCTTTCTGAAGGTGCCACTGGGCGGTTCAAACCACCAACCATTTGGTTTGTAGGCAATGGGAAACCATTTTTACCACTCGCAACCTTGAATGGATAACACCACCCGCCGTTCAAAGCATTTCAGAGCAGACCAACCGTAAAGCTGCCCAGAGAAGCACTCTATTAGGGAGGTCGGAAGATGACTGCAAACCAATGGAGAAAACCAGCTACCAAAAGAAGTAGGGTAAGTCCTTCAAGAATATAATCTTCAAAATCTGTGCTCAGAAAACTGCTTTCCAAAGAGGGGCAGGCTGGTTAGCTGCTTTCTTTATCTTTTAAGCAAGTCTGAAGCCAGAACTGTAACATTTAGGGCAGCGGAGTCCCCTGCCTGTGTATAAAATGTCTTCACTTTCACTGGCCCCATGGAGAGTTCTCTGAATAAATATAACACACATATGTAAGAGAGATATTGACACGGTGCCATGTTATTCACATAATGGAGGCACCCATATGTCCCTATCTGGTTTATCATTAAAGTAGCCTAAATCATAAACCTAGGAATTGTTTTTCCACACATCCCACGACCCTTCAGTCATGACAGAGCCACCTCTTCAATCTCCTTCAGTCTCTCCAATCTCCTTTAACCACTTTACCGACTCTAGGTCTTGAATTTCCTCCTCATTTTTTAAACAGATTCTTTGAATAAACTCAAATATATATCTGATTTCTTTCTAGCTTCATCTTCTCCCACTCATCCTAAATATTGCATCTAGTGTTTTCTCTACAGTGTAAATCTGATAATGCAACTCTATCATTGATAACTGTTCCCTAAATAAATTTAGAGATCATAATGTAAAAAAATTATTTCCTCAGAGTCATTTATTGCCAATTCCTGCACATGCGCACCCTCCCAGAGAGGAACAACATGGCTACACAGTAGGAGCTGCTCATGATCCCTTTCTCAATAAAAAATTTTGAAGTAATGGAAAGAGGATAACAGCCTGAGTTCCAGATCCTTCCCTGAGAAATTCCAATAATTGCCAAAGGCACTTCAGGAAGAAACTGACAAAAGGGTCCCCAGAAAAAAAGAAAAAAGTCATGGACTCTGTTGCACCCCAGCAGGACACCACCAAGATAGTGTAACAGAGTGAATTGTTTTAAAGAACCTTTAGCATACTGTTGACAACAACAGGCCTTAGCCGGCCCCAATCCCAGCTAGGTGGACACCCTTCTTTCTCCTCAGAAGAATGCTCTTCAGAGAACAGCACGGGCTACAGCGTGGGGAGAGTGGCGCTGGCGCATGAGATGCGAGCACATGGGGGAAACGAAAAGGGATGGAGAGGGAGGAGAGGACATCCTCCTCCACCAAGCCCCGAGGACAGTATTGCTGCTTGGAGCAGACGACACACAGAGAGGAGCATAGGACCAGCCCCCACCATGAGACACGGCGTCCCTCACTAAACCTTAGTGCTGCAGACACAGTGCGGGAACAATGCACAATCTGACCCCATCACACTGGGCCGAAACACTAAGAACATCCAACCGAGCATCAAGGGGAGCAAAGTGATGAAATCCCCGGGGAATATCAAAAAGAGACTTCGGAGGCAGAGCGTGGCACCCCATCACAGTTGACTCGAAAACACTCACAAAGGCCAACAGACCTTGAGCTATTTATAGGCTTTTCCATTTTTGTCAGTGACTTTCTTTTTTTTAATTATTATTTTGTTTTTGTTTTTGTATTGTTATTGTCTTGTTGGTTTTGACCTCCTTTGTTGTTTTATTTGGCTTTGCCTGGTTTCTGTACCCAGTAATGTATCTGCATGCCTATCTAGATAAGATAGGCTGGATAAATACTTCAGAGAGGAAAAGAATGAGACCAATGGTTGCAGGGGGATAGGGGAGAAGGGGAGGTGGGAGAAAGGAAGGGGGAGGGGAACAAACCCAGGGACAAGGGAACAACAAGTGAACTAAAATCAATGGGAAGAAGGCCATATGATGTCTAGTGGGGCTGAATCAAGGACAATGTAGCAGCGAGGAATTACTAAGCCCAAATGAACATGATGGTGGGACAGGAGGAAAACAAAAGTAAATAGAGGAAAGAGCCAAGAGTCAAAGGACATTTATAGAGGTCTAAATACAGGCATGTACATTTGTAAATATATATATGTATGTATGTGTGTATGTATATCACAAGAGGGAAATATAACTATGTACATATATATATATATATATATATATATATATATATATATATATTAAGAATTAAGGGTACAGATGGACATTGGGCCTACAGTAAAGTACTCCCTCAACACAAGAACACTTTGATCTAACAATCAGCATTTTGTGATGTTCACCTTCCTGACATGATTGCTGAAGACAAAATGGGTGCAAAAGCAAATGTGGTGAAGAAAGCTGATAGTGCCCAGGTATCAAAAGATATAGCATCCCGGGTCTTAAAGGCTTGAATATGAACAAGCGGCCATCTAGCTGAGAAGCAACAAAGCCCACATGAAAGAGGTACACTAGCCTGTGTGATCATGAGGTGTCGAAGGGATCAGGTATCAAACATGTAAGACCCAGAACAAAATCATACCTAATGTGAATGATGGGGAGTGGGGGTGGCATATAGTGGAGACCCAATGCCCATCTGTAGACAATTTGACATCTCCTCACAGAGGGGTCACAGGGAAGAGATGAGCCAATCAGAGTGCAACATAGCACCGATGAAACACATAACTTTCCTCTAGTTCTTTGGTGCTTCCTTCCCCCCACTATCATGACTTTAATTCTACCTTACAAACTGGATTAGACCAGAACATGCACATTTCTACACAGGTAATCAGAATAGATAAACCCCTCAGGGCCAAAAATGAGAGTAGAGATACCAGGAGAATTAGGGGAATGTGCATGGAGAAAGGGGATATCGAACACATGGATCAACCTAGAACCCCTTCCCAGGGGGACAAATAACAGAAAAGTGGGTGAGGGGTGATGGAGGATGTAAGACATGAGAATAATAATCTATAACTTATCAAGGGTTCGTGAGGGAGGGCAGGCACGGGAGAGAGGGGGAAGAAATGGGGAGCTGATATCAGGGGCTCAAGTAGAAAAAGAATGCTATGAAAATGATGACGGCATATGTGCAAATGTACTTGACACACTGGATCAATGTATGGATTGTGAAAACAGCTGGAAGAGCCCCCAATAAAATTATGGGAGAAAAAAAATCAGGTGTTAGATGTAAAGATAAATATAGACTAAAAATCAAAAATGGAAAAAATATATATCAAGCTAACAGCAGTTAAAAGAAAGCTGGCAAAGCAATATTAATTGCAGACAAAATACATATCAAAGTTAATGACATAATGAGAGATAAAGAAAGTCATTTTATAATTATGAAAACTTTAATTGAATAAGAAATCATAATTCATATATACATGCCAAATGAGGG